>NC_134354.1:705477054-705777054 GCF_048569485.1 Anomaloglossus baeobatrachus | reverse complement strand
TGGTGTGAACATCAGCCCCTGGAGGAAGGCAACAAGGATTTTAGTAGCTTTGATGTTCCTAACTGGGATGTAGGGTGTGGTGGTGTGATGACCTGTGACCCCTGGCTTGCCCAGGGCGTCACATTTCCACTTCAGACTGGCAACCTCCAGCTCCTTTTTCCATCTGCCACTGCCAGCTAGCTTCCAGCCTCTCTACCGCACCCCTTGATTGGATGTGGAGGCATGCCCCCTCCTGGGTCTGCCCAGGGGTCCCCTCAAGAGTGTGGGAGACCTGGCTGCTATGTATCTGGGCATACACACCCTATTCCAGCCTTCAGAATTACCTTATTGCACTCATCCAGCATGGGTGCAGTACTCAGTGGCGCCTGACCAGGTCAGGGGCGCCACATATACATCATTGTTTCTGTGAGGGTTGGGGGGACATAAGTATTGGGGCTTGTGATCTTTTAAAGCCTCTAGATGTTTTAGACATTGGCGCTGCCGCTTTCTACATGCTACTGTGTCGCCCAGGGCTATGGGGTACTCTGTACCGGGTGGTGTATTGCTGGGGAGGTGTCACTTGGTGGCCGTTGCCTGGTTCCGTATCCCTGGGGACGCTTTTTAAAAGGGATTGCGGTTATATAGTGGAGCCGCCGCTGCACAGTTCTCACTACTGGGGCTGGTGTTGGTGGCAGCCTGGATGTTGGGCCCTCCGCAAGTAGGGCCTGGCCCCAGAGGATAGGTGAACCCTGTGGGGTCGGGTCCTCTAATCCTGTTCCTCGGTTTTCCCGTTGCTACTGTGTCCCGAACTTCAAGGTCAGTGAGGTCTTTGATGGTCCCCTCACTGTGCAGATTTTATCAGGGCTGCCTGGAGCGTTTGCCTGACCGAGGATTCTGTACCCCGTTGGTGCTCTGCTTCCGGGAGTACTCCACCATACTCCACCGGCAACCAACCGCCTGGGCCCTCAGGTCACTGTCACACTCCTGTCAGTGCTTCTGTGGCGCCCTTGACCTGGTCAGGCACCACTGAGTACTGCACCCATGCTGGGTCAGTACAAATAGGTAATCCCAAAGGCTGACACTGTCGGACTCTGCACGTGCAGTGGCTGCTGGTGGGGGAGAACATTACCACTAAGTCAGACTGAAAGACACCCGAAGAAAGGGAGCAGTATGGAGTTGAGTACGGGGACTCCTGGTAATGAATGCACACACGGGGTACAGGTCCCTAGAGCCAGACATCCATTTAGTGGTCTGCTAAATCCTGTAGGCAGTGGGACTAGAGGTTCCACACCAACCAACACAGAACCCGCAGCATCAACAGCAACGAGGGGGCCCATAAGGAGGATCGAGCCTGGAGCCATCTTATCCTTGGTCCACGCTGTCAGCAAACGGCTCAGAAAAGGGAGAAAAGCAGTAGCGACTTCCCTGGACGCATCCCACGATATACTTCAAGTCAGGGGTGGTCCAAAACAAAGGTGCAGGAAGGCAAGTCAGCAGTCACCCCTATATCAGCCTGAGGGATACCTGGTTCCACCTGGTTCATCATAGCATCGCCCGAGTTGTCTCACTCTACCAGCAAAAAGTGAGTAAAAACCCTGAAAGACATTTCTGGACTGTGTGTGAGTTCTTCTGCGACTTGTGGTTCTACATGTCGCGGGCGGAGGAGGGGACGCCGCACTCTCCCACTGCTCGGGTTCGGCTGCCGCTGCGGCTGCTGCGGCCTGCTGCTGCCGCTGCTCGGTGGCTTGAGCGATGGGCCGGATCCCGGGGACTCGAGCGGCGCTCCTCGCCCGTGAGTAAAAGGGGATTGGGATTTGGGATAGTTTATTGTCCGTGACGCCACCCACGGTTGTGGTGATTAAGTGGACACCACCGCTGCTCTGTCTGGGGAGCCCGGGAGTGATGGTACGGAGCAGCCAGTTGTTGATTTACCCCTCCGTGGGTAGGGGTTTTGGTGCTCCCGGGGCCCAGTGATGGGGTTGGGATGGTGGACAGGCGGGTATGGGGCCTGTGGAGGTGCAGGGGCGCAGGGGCAGCGCTGTGCCGCACGGCACGGAGGTACTCACTCAGCCAGTAAACACGACACAGTTCTCGGTAAACAAACGGCTGGTCGACGGGTCCTTCGGACGGTTACGGTGCTGACTTCCCCTGCAGTTGACGGTGACGGTCTCTTCCCTGCACCTATGTGTTGTTGTTTGGTAGCGATGGGTTCCCACCGGTAACCCGCTCCCCAGCTTGGATATGAGCCGGAGGAGCTCCACTCTTGCCCGCAGTCGCTGGCCCTGGGAAACTGGTGCCTTCGGTGTCTCCCCTTAACGGTTGGACTGTTGCCTTCAAACGGGACTTGGTTGTTGTCGTCCCCTTCACTGACGGATTTGGCAAATTCGGCGACTCCTAGCCTTGCCGGGATCCGAAAGGCCCCTGCCCTGGTGCTGACTAATCTTCGTATACCGCTCCGGTACCGCTGGGTCACCACCCGTCCACGGTCCTTTCGGCAACCTCCAATCAGTCTCGCCTGCAGACGGTCACCGCCGTCTGCCAACCTTGCTGTCTCAGTCCGGGGCACACACCCGGACCAACTTCAGGCTTCTTTTTGTCACTTTCTCTGTTGCTCTTACTTTAGCTCCTCTACCACTTCCTCTCACTTTGAACTCCCACTTCTCACTCTCCACTTCAACTCCTTCCACCTCCTCCTCCAAACTCTATCTGCCTGGTTCCTCCCGCCTCCAGGGCTGTGAACTCCTTGGTGGGTGGAGCCTACCGCCTGGCCCACCTCCTGGTGTGGACACCAGCCCCTGGAGGAAGGCAACAAGGATTTTAGTTTTGACCTTGTGTGTACCTGCAGGGAATGTGGGGTGCGTGTGGTGTTGTAACCTGTGACCCCTGGCTTGCCCAGGGCGTCACATTCCCCCTTAGCAAAACGCAGACCGTCCTCGGGCTGCCCGTCCAACACCGGTTTTATTTTCCTTTTTGTTTTTCTGTGAAAATATGAAAAACGGTAACATATTTACAACTTATGGCATCATCCCACAGCGGGAGGTTCAATTCTTAACCGTTGCAAACAGTGTATGGTTACGGTTTCCGCTCTCTCCCACCCAAGCAACCTGGCCCTGATGCTGCCCCTAAAGCCCAGGCAGCACCCCTTGACCCCAGTCCAGCACAAGTTACCCGAGCGGGATCTGTCCTTCCCCTCCAGAGGGTAGCCACCGGTTCCTGTGGTGGCTGGGCCCCAGCCTGCTCTGCTGTGGGCCCTCCCTCCAACCTGCCTCTCCGGAGGCGGTAAATGCGGAAACGGTAACGGTAACACAACTTATTTACAAGCCACTTAACGTTTGTGGTTGCCCTGCAAGTTCACGGGCTTGTCCATAAGGAGTCCCTTATGCAACTTTTTAAACGGTCCCCACGGGGACAACGGTGCCGGCAACGGCCGGTTTTCCAAATCACGGTGAGTCAGGTGACTGTTCGGTTATCATCTTATCATCATCTTTTTCAAACTTGCAAACAAAACTCAGTGGTGGTCCCAACGGGGAATGTGCAACGGTGCTCCGCTGCCTTACTCAGATTCTTCTGCTGAGGCGGACCCATCCTCTGCCACCAGCATATCAAACATGCACTGACATGCCTGCTGTGACAGGGGTACCCGGTACCCATTTCCACCGGTACGCGAGGTATGGAAAACCACGGGGTCTCCCACATAGCGGGAACGCTCACTCGCCTCTTCAAACTCAGTAGCGGACCCGGGGCTGGGACCGGAGTCATCATCTCTTGTTCCTGCGCCAGGCGGGTTACCGCCAGCTGACGCAGCCTCCTGGCCTCTAGCATCCAGCACATCAGAGCCCTCTGCAGCACCATGGGGCAGCAGGTCAGGCGAGTTTACACTGAGGCGCCCCAGAAGTAATGGCAAGGATGATGCATAGGTCGAGACTAGGCCGGGCCCCTCAGCCGCAGCGGCCGGTCCTGGTAGGACATAGGGACGTGGGTCACCAGTCGGTTCTGCTACATCTGTTCCCCCTCCGTACATTGGGGCAGTTGCAATCAGCATCTCCACCTCGTTGGTCCACTGCTCCATCATCCTGAAGATCTGATCCTGCTGACGCTGGTGGAATTGAATCACCCGGGCTTTCATCCAGGCCACAGTCCCGGGCTCGGGGTCTGGCACAATCACTGCCGGGACTTCTGGCACCATGCTGTTAAGGGGCCGCGGTCCTAGCGGTTCACCCTGGTGCACTTCAGGGACGTCCTGGACGTCTGCAGCCGGCTCGCCCGCCGAGGCGGCTTGGCAGGGTATCGCTGCCGGGTGGACAGGTAGCGGGCCTAATGGCGGGGCGGCAGCAGCTATCACGGGTAGCGGGGAGAGAGGCAGGGTGAGCGGAAGCCGGCCGGGCCCCTCAGCTCCAATGGCCGATCCCTCAGGAATACAGGGGCGTGGGTCGCTTACCCGTTCCTCCAAATCCTCTTCTACCTCGCGTCTCCACATAGCAGCCACCACGTCCGCCATGTCGGTCTCCCACTCCTCCAAGAGGAGTTGCATATGGGCCTGCAGACGATTACTCAGCGGGACGGTCCGGTCCCTCAACCACGTCGCCGTGCCGGGCGCGGGGGTCTCGCTGTTATTGATTGGAGCGGACATCTCGGCAGTCGTGCTTTCCAGGAACTATCAACAAGATGGCCACAGGGTCCTGGCGTCCCTGCTTTTATAGCCACCTCACATGCAGCCAGCCGCCATCGCGTCCCCCTTAGCTTCTTTCCGGCCCCTCCTCTATTGGGGCGGGGTTTTGGCCTTTGCGCCTCTGCTACTCGAGAAGACGCTCGAGCGGGAACTTTTCGCGCCGAAGATGGCGACTTCTGAAATTTTTCAGCCGGATACCTCCGGCGGTCACAAGGCGCACCTCTACCCAACGGCAGAGCGGTAAGATCCTGTTCGTGACGCCAAGTTGTCGCGGGCAGAGGAGGGGACGCCGCGCTCTCCCACTGCTCGGGTCCGGCTGCCGCTGCGGCTGCTGCGGCCTGCTGCTGCCGCTGCTCGGTGGCTCGAGCGATGGGCCGGATCCCGGGGACTCGAGCGGCGCTCCTCGCCCGTGAGTGAAAGTGGATTGGGATTTGGGATAGTTTATTGTCCGTGACGCCACCCACGGTTGTGGTGATTAAGTGGACACCACCGCTGCTCTGTATGGGGAGCCCGGGAGTGATGGTATGGAGCAGCCAGTTGTTGATTTGCCCCTCCGTGGGTAGGGGTTTTGGTGCTCCCGGGGCCCAGTGATGGGATTGGGATGGTGGACAGGCGGGTATGGGGCCTGTGGAGGTGCAGGGGCGCAGGGGCAGCGCTGTGCCGCACGGCACGGAGGTACTCACTCAGCCAGTAAACACGACACAGTTCTCGGTAAACAAACGGCTGGTTGGACGGGTCCTTCGGACGGTTACGGTGCTGACTTCCCCTGCAGTTGACGGTGACGGTCTCTTCCCTGCACCTATGTGTTGTTGTTTGGTAGCGATGGGTTCCCACCGGTAACCCGCTCCCCAGCTTGGATATGAGCCGGAGGAGCTCCACTCTTGCCCGCAGTCGCTGGCCCTGGGAAACTGGTGCCTTGGCAGTGGCGGTGTCTCCCCTTAACGGTTGGACTGTTGCCTTCAAACGGGACTTGGTTGTTGGGAGACAGTCGTCCCCTTCACTGACGGATTTGGCAAATTCGGCGACTCCTAGCCTTGCCGGGATCCGAAAGGCCCCTGCCCTGGTGCTGACTAATCTTCGTATACCGCTCCGGTACCGCTGGGTCACCACCCGTCCACGGTCCTTTCGGCAACCTCCAATCAGTCTTGCCTGCAGACGGTCACCGCCGTCTGCCAACCTTGCTGTCTCAGTCCGGGGCACACACCCGGACCAACTTCAGGCTTCTTTTTGTCACTTTCTCTGTTGCTCTTACTTTAGCTCCTCTACCACTTCCTCTCACTTTGAACTCCCACTTCTCACTCTCCACTTCAACTCCTTCCACCTCCTCCTCCAAACTCTATCTGCCTGGTTCCTCCCGCCTCCAGGGCTGTGAACTCCTTGGTGGGTGGAGCCAACCGCCTGGCCCACCCCCTGGTGTGGACACCAGCCCCTGGAGGAAGGCAACAAGGATTTTAGTTTTGACCTTGTGTGTACCTGCAGGGAATGTGGGGTGCGGGTGGTGTTGTGACCTGTGACCCCTGGCTTGCCCAGGGCGTCACATACACGCACCTACACCCGAGCCCCTGGGGCCAGCCTCACTCTCGGGAGGCCATAATACCAGACTGCAAACACCATCAGCCCCAGACGCTCTCTAAACTGCAGTGGCGGTCACTACCGAGAGTGGTGTCACGATTCCTTTTGAAGTTAACCTGACATACCTGTTGCCGGAAGATTTCCAGCACATGAAGACCCTGAGGCGACCTGCAGGTGAGGGGCTTCACACTTCCTCTCTCTCATGGTCAACGACCAACTCCTCTTACTGTCAGTGACTGACTGCTTGTCCCCTCCCACCTGGTTGTCGTCCAGTGGACTGGATTGGCTCCACCCCCTGGGTGGCTATCCACTGGGTCCAACCCTATTCTGTCACCAGTCTTTTGAGGAGTTTGGGGAAAAACAGGGATTAACTGGAATGTTTAGTTGTTACCGGTACAGAGAGGACGGAGCATTGCCCCCCCCTCCCCCCGGGGCATTTGCGGAGGCCGTCATGACACCTGATTGGTGGGAAGGTCAGGGTGTCATAGGTGGGGTGAGGGGGAGGGAGCCCGTTGTGTATAGACGTGTTAGACAAGGGGGAGGAGCGGCACCTTTCCCGCTCCTGAGTCTGAAGTGACAGTTTGTACCTGAGACCATGGAATCCATTGAGCAGCTCCTGGAACGTCTCAGAGCGGCTGCAGGTGACCGTCCTCCTGGCTGGCTGCAGGCGACTGTAGCTGGGATCATCGGAGGGAGTGTGGAGGCGGAGGGGACTGCCCCCCTGCGGGAGCGGCGCCTCCGGAGATCTCATCCGCCGGAGCGGTTTTCTCCTGAGCTGTCTCCCCGGGCCTAGCGACGCCCCAGAAGCCCCTCCGGGGACCCTCCAGGCCGGGCGCCACGTGCAAAGAAGTCCAGCAAGCCCCGGTCTGGGAGGAATTCGAATGTGCGGCTGGGTCCAGCGGCGGTTAGCAGGCCTCCGCTGGAGTTGGGGGCGGGGCCTGCTAGTGCCGAGGCAGCGATGGACGTCGGCGCTGCGGCGGGGTGCTCTGGTGATGAACCTGCCGAGAGCCCTGTGCCCTGTCAGCAGAATAGTCCGGAGGAGCAGGCGGGCCCCAGCAGAGGGGGCGGAGCGGGAAGGCTGGGATCTGTGGTGCATCGGGCCTGGCGGACAGGGCCCACGTTGGCTGAGCCCCGGAATGCGGAGGGGGAACCCTGGAATGGCACTGGGGAGCTGCATTGCCAGATGGGGGAGGAGGGCAGGCAGCTCCACGGTGCAGCCGGCCGGCCGGGCAGACATCAGCGACAGCATCCTAGACCGGAGGGATTTTCCGCCCCTGTGTCGGCAGGGGCCAACGGCGGGGTGGTGGTCGAGAGGAGTCCGGAAGCCACAGCGCAGCGGGATGGACGTCTGGAGTCTGGTGGTCCGGCTGGCGGGGTCTCTACCCTTGTGCAGCCCGGTGAGTATGCTTCCATGTCTTGTTTGTCTTCTCAGTATTGTCAGGACCAGAATGCAAGGGGGGGTAGGTCACCCGGGGATTAGTCAGGGGGTGCCTATGGGTGGTGGGGTGTATGCGGCGGGAAGTGGGGAGTTGGGAGAGTTGTTTGGTTGCATTCGCACGTTGCTGGAGCGGATTGGGGGGGCAAGGGAACCCCCAGCCCCTGTGGGGGCTTGGGTTCACCCACCTGCGCTGGGTGCGACTGAATCGACGGGTGCGGGTATTTCCTCCTTGGTGTCGGTTCAGACAGAGAAGAACAAGGAGGATAGGATTCATTTAGATGATCGGGCGCGTGGGGAGGTTTATGGTTGTTTTGAGGGCCCCTTAGGTGCTCATCTTAAGAAGGAGGTGAGGGAAAAGATCTGGAAGGATGAATATGTCGAGATCTTTTCCCTTCTTCCATTGGCAAAGTTTAATTTAGACAAAGGGAAAAAAGAGGATAGTAAGAAGGAGGATGAGGAGAAGCGGCGGTGGCGGTTGATCCCTCAGACGTTTAATAATTCGCTGCAGGCCTTCGCAATTTTGGCGAGCGTGATTGGCGAGAAGGCGCCGGAGAACTGTTCGCATTTATTTTGCTACATGGACTCAATTGGCGAGGCGTATAGGGTGTATGGGGGACAGACTTGGCTTAGGTATGACGAGCAGTTTCGTCAGAGGAAGGCCGTGCGTCCTTCTATAAGATGGGATCAGAAGGACATAGGGTTATAGTTGCGGGTTATGGCGCCGTCCAGGTATGGCCAGCCCTTTCAAGGTGGGGCCGGGTCGGCCGGCCAGTCTGGGACACAGGGTACCGGTAGTCAACAGGGTCAAGCGGGATTGCAGAAATTCAACGAGGGGCAATGTAAGTTTGGGGCAACCTGCCGTTTTAAACACCTCTGCAGCCACTGTAATGGGACATTCCATGGAGCGGCTAAGTGTTTTAAGAAAGGAAAATCCAAGCCCGCAACCTCTCATACCCAAGGGTCTGACGCCGGTGAGCTTAGTCGCGATGCTGCCGTACCTAAATAGGTACCCGGATAAGGACAAAGCTGAGGTTTTGCGGTTGGGTTTTGGGGAGGGTTTTAGGATTCCGGCCCCCGTTTTTGATGTTCCGGGGGCAAATAGGAATCTTCAATCAGCTTATCGGCATTCCGCGGTCGTGGCGGAAAAATTAGGTAAGGAGGTGGCGTTGGGGAGGATGGCGGGCCCATTCCGGGCCCCTCCTTTTCCCAATTTGGTGGTCTCGCTGCTGGGGGCGGTGCCGAAGAAGGAGCCCGGAAAATTTCGGCTGATTCATCATTTGTCTCACCCAAGAGGCAGGTCGGTGAATGATGGGATACCGGCTGAGCTGTGTTCAGGGGTGTACACGTCGTTCGACGAGGCCACAAAGTGGGAAAAAAGATGTGGGAAGGGGGCGCTTATGGCTAAGACAGATATTGAATCAGCTTTCCGGCTCTTGCCAGTGCATCCAGATTGCGTTCGGTTATTGGGTTGTTGTTGGGAGGGGGACTATTTTGTGGATCGCTGTTTACCCACGGGGTGTTCGATCTCGTGCGCATTTTTCGAAACTTTTAGTTCTTTTTTAGAATGTGTAGTTCGGGATGTTTCAGGTCTGTCATCAGTGGTACATTACCTTGATGATTTTTTATGTAGGTGTAGGTCCTGCTGATTCGGCGCAGTGTGCCGGGATTTTGGCGACCATGAAGTGGATTTCCGGTTGCTTTGGGGTGCCTTTAGCACCTGAGAAAACGGTGGGGCCAACCACTTGCATAAGTTTTCTGGGTATTGTGATCGATTCTTTGGCCTGGGAAGTTCGGCTTCCCGAGGACAAGGTCACCGCGCTGAAGGTCGAGGTAGCAAGGGCGCGGCGGGTTAAAAAGTTGCAATTAAGGGAGGTGCAGTCCTTACTGGGAAAACATAACTTTGCTTGTCGGGTGATGCCCATGGGTCGAATTTTTTCGCGACGACTTGCGAGTGCTACGGCGGGGGTGCTCGCTCCGCACCACTATATTCGGTTATCGGCAGAACACAGAGCGGATTTAGCAGTTTGGGGACGGTTTTTGGAGGAATACAACAGTCGTTCTCTGCTGATGGAGGATGCAGGGGACAATTTTGATTTGGAGTTGTTCACGGATGTGGCGGGCAGCTCAGGTTTTGGGGCCTTCTTCCAGGGTCAGTGGTGTGCGGACCGGTGGCCGGACAGGTGGACGGCTGAAGGCTTGACAAAAAATGTGGCGCTATTGGAAATCTTTCCGATATTGGTGGCGCTGCATATTTGGAGAGAGCAGTTGGCGAACAAGAAGACCACGCGCCTGGTGTTCAGAACCTAATAGCTGATTCCCTCTCTCGTTTCCAGTGGGATCGGTTCCGGGTTTGCGCGCCAGAGGCGGAGGCCAGCGGTTTGGAGTGCCCAGCACGGCTCTGGAACGTGGTCTTCAGGCAGCTGGACCACTGATTCGGGCTTCTTTGTCTGGTAACACATGGACAGCCTACCAGGCAGCATGGGATCTTTGGGAACAATGGTTGCGTTTTTTCTGAAGAGGATCAATTAGGAGTATTGTTAGAAAAGTTGGGGGGGGTGGCGGTTACAGGGTGGTCTTTTGCAAAGGTAAATCGCTTTGTTGCAGGGTTAGCATTTGGTTTCCGGTTGCGAGGATTACGGGATTTGACTAACAACTTTTTGGTAGTTCAGGCTTTGAAGGGTCTTCGTAAGGGACGGAAGCCACAGGATGGTAGACGGCCTGTGTCATTTGGCTTATTAGAGCGGCTGGGTAGGGCGTTGTGGGGGGTTTGTCTATCTCCATTTGAGGTGAGTTTGTTTAAGTTAGCCTTTTCTTTGGCCTTTTTTGGAGCCCTGCGGGTTGGGGAGTTGGTATCACCCAGTAAGGCGTTCCCCGGGGGCTTGGATCGGGGGGACATTATGACAGTGGAAAACGGAGTTGAATTTTGGATTAGAAAGTCTAAAACTGATCAGAGAGGTGTGGATAGACTAGTTCGTTTGGGGATGGTTGTGGCATCTGAAATGTGCCCGTTCAAGTGTCTCGGGAATTTTCAACAGATCCGTCCGAAGGTGGATGGCCCCTTATTATGTCACGAGGATGGGTCCTTTTTATCTAGATACCAATTTGTGAGTGTTTAAAGGGCATGCTGGAAAGTCGTTGGGGTTAGATCCGAAGTCTTTCGCGCCGCATTCTTTCCGTATTGGGGCAGCGACGGAGGCCTCTATGTGCGGTCTGCCGGAGGAGACAGTTAAGCAGATTGGTAGGTGGAAGTCGCAGCGCTTTAAGTCGTATGTCCGCCCCCAAGCGGTTGTTTGCAATTGAGTGGGGGGGGGCACTACAGTAGCAATGGGGGGGGGTGAGATTGTGTGTTTTTCATTGTGGGTTGGTGATGCAATAAAATGGTGTCGTTTGTGTATTTCTGTATTGCAGAAACAACCCCCCTCTCTTCCCTGGTCTGGATCCTTGGCCATTCTTTCGTGTATTGGGGAGCCCGACGAGCGGATGCAAGACGGAATGGGAGACAGCTAGGTTTTGAGAGGGACCTGGCTCTCGTTCGATGACTTGGTGCTCGGGGGTTAGGGTAGAACAGGTTGTTGCAAGAGGTGCATAGATACGCCCGGTTGGACAGACCTCCTGACATCCTAGTGTTGCATGCCGGGGGGAATGATTTGGGTGGGCGTCCTTTTCGAATCTTGATAAAAGACATCAAGCATGATTTGTTACGGTTATGGGTGTCTTTTCCAGGTCTAACGATAGTTTGGTCGGAGATAGTAGCGAGAAAGAGTTGGTGGAAAGCGCGGTCGGTTGACAGGTTGAACAAGGCGCGGGCGAAGGTTAATAGGGCGATTTCGAAGTTTGTTAGTCGGAACGGGGGTATAGCAATACGGCATGTTGAGTTGGAAAGGACGGAAGAGGAATTTTGGTTGGCTGATGGGGTACACCTGAATGCGGTGGGAATTGATTTATGGGCTCTTGGCTTGCAGGGAGGTATTGAGAGGGCCCTGCGGTTGCGGGGCGTCTCAGGCACTTGAAGGGTTTCAAGGTGCCTTCGTTGTGGCGTTGTTATTGGTGGGTACTTGAAGTTGGTTTAAAAATTGGTTCGGGGAATTCATCCGGGTATGGATCCCCTCATTGGCAGAATTGATGGGCACCTGGTGATGTTGGGGGGGAACCCCGACGGGGTATGTCGGGGCCCCTGGGGGTGTGGTTGGGGTTGATGGAGGATTAACCCTTATCGTTTGGTGCTCCTGAGCCAGTGTGGGTAACGGCTGGGAGCAAGTTGGTTTTTATGGTTCGGTTTATAGGAACCACCAGGGTTTTTGTAGCTTCAAGGACCTTACCATATTGCAATTTTATTGGTTATGTATTTTGTTAATAAAATGGCTGCTATGGCCAAAATTTATCCAAAGACAAAATGGTGTCTGTGTAGTTATTTTAAATAAGATATGGGAATGGAGGTGGGGTACAAAAGGAAGACCGGAGTCAACAATTCCAGGGTCATGGTCTTCTGGGTCCCTGGGGGTAGGCCCTGCATCCTGGTGGGTATGCAGTATCTTGTAGCTCCCTGATGGCTTCAGGGGCGCTACACTACCATCGAATGAATGTGACTCTTGTTGGTATAATAATTACACATTTTGGGCCCTACTTTTATTTGTGTCCAGGGGGCCACATTTAGTCTAAAACTACTACTTCTAAGCATACTCTGAACATGCTGGGGCTTGGACCTTGGATGCGGCTGCCATATACGATGCTCATAAAGTTTGTATAAATTGTAAAAATTGGATTCATCACATGATGGACCTGAAGTGATCCACTTTGACCTTCTAAAATGTATTATTACAAAAGCTATGAGGATGTTTTATAGCCTTCTGTGTACAATCTGTGTTTCTGTCCCTGATTTAGAAAAAAAAAATGAGGTTGACTTGTTTAGCTATGTAAGGTGACACCAGGGGGAGGAGGAGATGCAGGTGAGCGCAGGACTACATCTCCCATGATGCATCTGTACCTGGGCAGAAGTTTGTGTGTTATTGTGATCATCTGCAGCTGCTGGTGAGTACATGCCGGGGTGATCAGGGGTGATCTGCCAGTGACCGGGCGTTATATGGAGGGTGAGTGATGGCTGTACTCAGGGTGGGGTAGGAGCAATTCTGGAGGTGATCTCTTTCTATATGTTGTGTCTTGTATCCCTAGAAACCAGAGGAGGAGCAGTCAGGATGTAATGGTGGGGACAGGAGGGACCGAGCTGACAATGTAAAAGCCTAAAACACAGATATTTTATAGGAAAGGTAACAACAATGTCCAGTAACTGTAAACCCTCACCACGAATGCATCTAGTTCTGGGACCACCGATACAGATAGAAATGCAAAAGTGGTCGCAGAGTTTTCATACTGTATATACTGCACTGGTAAGAAAATGTGATGTCAGAACTTAGGAGGAAAAAGGAAGAAACAAAAGAAACATAAATCTAAGAATAAAAGTCAATAATGGACACTAAATTCACACTAAATTCAATTGCGAAACAAAGTTCTCCATAGATACCATGAACTCTGGGTTATCCCATCACCATACATACAGGCTACATATATTATACATACAGGCTATACACACATACAGGCTACATATATTATACATACAGCATATACATACATACAGGCTACATATATTATACATACAGGCTATACATACATACAGGCTACATATATTATACATACAGGCTATACATACATACAGGCTATATATATTATACATACAGGCTATACATACATACAGGCTATATATATTATACATACAGGCTTGATGACATGAGACACATAGGGCCTGCGATTCATCGTTTGTGTTTAGTTGGTGTTCTTTTGGGTTTTTTTTTGTTGTTTTGTCTTGTGGTATTCATTGACATTTTTGTACCAAATTATTCATAGGGGCGAACGTTGGTCATGAATTTTGCGCAAAATTAAAAATTATTTTGGTCTTCAACCTTATACGCGTCTTTTTATAACAAAAAGTTGCATGTTCTGATCAAATGTTTGCTGTACATGCTCCAGAGAGGGACTGGAGTACATTGGCGGCTTTTTTTTTTTTATAAAAAATCTGTTTCCAAACATTTAAAAAACATCCCACAAAGAAGAACATAAAAAAAAGATGGACATAAAATATACTAAAATAAATGTGTAAATTAAAAGATACAAGTAAAATATATCTTTGTACCGTGTTAGCCAGTAGAGATAAAAAAATTGTTTAAAAGAACAGAGAGTCCTCACTGAGGACTCTCTGTTCTTTTAAACAATTTTTTTAAATTAAAAGAAGAATTTGTCGCAAATCAAAAATAGGCTAAGAACAACAAACAAATAAAGGCAAAAATGTCAATGAATCTGGGCCACTTTTTTTTTAAAGGGGTAAATTGAAGAAAGAATTTGGCGCAAATAAAAAAAACAAAAAGAAACAGGCTTAACTCTGAATACTAGGAAAAAGGGCATAAATGCAATTCTTAGGCTGTGTACCCACACTGCGTTTTTGCTGCGTTTTTTTTCTTGCAAACTTTAATCAATACTGAAAGGAAAAATGCATCCCAGCAAAGTCTATGAGAATCCTGACTTGCTGTGCACATGCTGCAGGTTTTTTCCTTGCAGATTTTGGAGCGAACAAAATCTGCAGCATGTCGGTTCTTTCTGCGTTTTTTCCTGCGTCTGATATAATCCATCGTAGTGTTCGAGCTTGATCACTGCAGTGGATTATATCTGTCGGTGCTGCACTCACAGCACTGACACTTTGTGTCGCCAGGGGTTAAGGGGTCGCTTCTGGAAAGGGCATCACGGTGTCGCGACCCGGTCTGTGATCACTGGTTCCACAATAAAAAGGGGGGTTATGTACGTGATGCCACCTGTGGAATGTGATCAGAGATGACCACCGCTGCTGCAGAACCTCCGGGGGTGATGGATGGCAGCTTGAGATGGGACAGCTCCCCACGGGTAGAGCCTTCTCCCCAGGGCAGTGTGATAGTCTATGGGGGAGTGCAAGACACGAGCACAGTAAACATGCAGACTCACGGTTTTGCAGTTTCTTTGTCCTTTACTGGTGATAGTATTCAGCAGAGTAGTGTCCACGGAGTCTGTGAAGGGTTCAGGGTTTCTCCCACCCAGCCGGGCCGTTTTGGCTCCCGTATCTGCACTGTGCTTGTGTGGCCCTACTGCTGCATACCTCCCAACTTTTAAAGAAGGAAAAGAGGGAGAAAGTTTGCGGCGCGCGTAGCGCGCCGCGGCAAATTTTTAGGCCACGCCCCCTAACCACACCCATTTCACAGTCACGCCCATATCCACTCCCCATCCACACCCATTCAGCACAAACACGCAGGCAGCCGGCGGGCCTCCAGCACGGACACGCAGGCAGCCGGCGGGCCTCCAGCACGGACACGCAGGCAGCCGGCGGGCCTCCAGCACGGACACGCAGGCAGCCGGCGGGCCTCCAGCACGGACACGCAGGCAGCCGGCGGGCCTCCAGCACGGACACGCAGGCAGCCGGCGGGCCTCCAGCACGGACACGCAGGCAGCCGGCGGGCCTCCAGCACGGACACGCAGGCAGCCGGCGGGCCTCCAGCACGGACACGCAGGCAGCCGGCGGGCCTCCAGCACGGACACGCAGGCAGCCGGCGGGCCTCCAGCACGGACACGCAGGCAGCCGGCGGGCCTCCAGCACGGACACGCAGGCAGCCACAGTGAGGCGGCCGGTCGCCTTCACAGACAGGCGGCCGGCCGCCTTCACAGACAGGCGGCGGGCCGCCCGCACAGAGAGGCGACCAGCCGCCCGCAGAGAGAGGCGGCCGGCCGCCCGCACAATGAGGCGGCGGGCCGCCCGCACAGACAGGCGGCGGGGGGCGCCCGCACAGACAGGCGGCCGGCCGCCTTCACAGACAGGCGGCGGGCCGCCCGCACAGAGAGGCGGCCAGCCGCCCGCAGAGAGAGGCGGCCGGCCGCCCGCACAATGAGGCGGCGGGCCGCCCGCACAGACAGGCGGCGGGCCGCCCGCACAGACAGGCGGCGGGGGGCGCCCGCACAGACAGGCGGCAGGGGGGCGCCCGCACAGACAGGCGGCAGGGGGGCGCCCGCACAGACAGGCGGCAGGGGGGCGCCCGCACAGACAGGCGGCAGGGGGGCGCCCGCACAGACAGGCAGCGGGGGGCGCCCGCACAGACAGGCGGCAGGGGGGCGCCCGCACAGACAGGCGGCAGGGGGGCGCCCGCACAGACAGGCGGCAGGGGGGCGCCCGCACAGACAGGCGGCAGGGGGGCGCCCGCACAGATAGGCGGCGGGGGGCGCCCGCACAGACAGGCGGCGGGGGGGCGCCCGCACAGACAGGCGGCAGGGGGGCGCCCGCACAGACAGGCGGCAGGGGGGCGCCCGCACAGACAGGCGGCAGGGGGGCGCCCGCACAGACAGGCGGCAGGGGGGCGCCCGCACAGACAGGCGGCAGGGGGGCGCCCGCACAGACAGGCGGCGGGGGGCGCCCGCACAGACAGGCGGCAGGGGGGCGCCCGCACAGACAGGCGGCAGGGGGGCGCCCGCACAGACAGGCGGCAGGGGGGCGCCCGCACAGACAGGCGGCAGGGGGGGCGCCCGCACAGACAGGCGGCAGGGGGGGCGCCCGCACAGATAGGCGGCGGGGGGCGCCCGCACAGACAGGCGGCGGGGGGCGCCCGCACAGACAGGTGGCGGGCCGACCGCACAGACAGGCGGGCCGGCCGACCGCACAGACAGGCTCCGGCCGGGGGTGAGGGGGGAGGGAGGGAAATCAGCGCTGGGGAGATTAGTTTACTGTACCAGCAGCAGCACAGGCAGCGCTCCTCTCTATGCCACGTCTACTAGGATGGTAGGAGGGAAAAGCAGGGAGGCGGAGAGAGAGTGGGTGGGCGGAGCCCGGGAGCCGGCCGTCCCGCCCGTGGCAACGGGACAAACAACGTAAAGCGTGAAAGTCCCGCTGTATCCGGGACGGTTGGGAGGTATGCAGCATGTTAGAATGTGTACATAAGATCCCGCTGGTGGTGGCCGCAGCTTATAGGCCCCAAATCTGGTGACAGGTTCCCTTTAAAGTGAACCTGTCAGGTGCAATATGCACTCAGAGCCAGGAGCAGTTCTGGGTGTATATTGCTAATCCCTGCCTAACCGTCCCTGTATACACTAGCATAGATAAAGAGATCAAGAACAAATATTTTTAAAGATCTTATATCTTATGCTAATGAGCGCGGGGACTAGTCACAAGGGCGTTACTTCACTTGGCTAGTCGGCTCGCATAGCATGTTAGCATGTTATTACGCCCCTGTGTGAGTACTAACACGCTATATGAGCCGACTAGCCAAGTGAAGTAACGCCCTTGGGACTAGTCCCCGCGCTAATTAGCATAAGATATAAGCTCTTTAAAAATACTTTTTCTATAGATGCCTTTATCTATGCTAGTGTATACAGGGACAGTTAGGGAGGGATTAGCAATATACACCCAGAACTGCTCCTGGCTCTGAGTGCAGATTGCACCTGATAGGTTCCCTTTAAAGGGAAACTGTCACCAGAAATTTAGCAAAAAAAATAAAAGATTCCCCTCTGCAGCTCCTGGGATGAATTCTGGAAAGGTTCCTGTTGCTATTGTGCCCCCTTTGAGACCTAAAATAATACTTTATGAAGTCTTACCTTTTTGTATGCAAATCTGTTTTTATGGTCACGGGGGCGGGCTGCCTGGCGTCCGTTATTCCCCCTCCTGCCGTTGTACGCCGTCCCCCATTGCTCATTTCCATACATGAGGACGCCTTCCTCATGTAACTGTCCTCCTGAAGTTTTGTGCATGCCCAGTGCCACTCTCGCGGGAGTAAGCACTGTGCAAAGTGTGAACGCTTTTGAGGTGATTGCGCAGGCGCGAGATTATGGGCGGCGCTGTGATTGTCATCAGCAGCGTCATCCAAGTACCCGCCCATAATCTCGTGCCCGCGCTTCTCACTCTGCCTCCACTGTTATGCGCAAGCACTGTCCATATGAACCACGTTACCTATTACCATGGGCGCGAGATTATGGGCGGCGCTGTGATTGTCATCAGCAGCGTTATCCAAGTACCCGCCCATAATCTCGTGCCCGCGCTTCTCACTCTGCCTCCACCGTTATGCGCAAGCACTGTCCATATGAACCACGTTACCTATTACCATGGGCGCGAGATTATGGGCGGCGCTGTGATTGTCATCAGCAGCGTTATCCAAGTACCCGCCCATAATCTCGTGCCCGCGCTTCTCACTCTGCCTCCACCGTTATGCGCAAGCACTGTCCATATGAACCATGTTACCTATTACCGTGGGCGCGAGATTATGGGCGGCGCTGTGATTGTCATCAGCAAAGTCATCCAAGTACCCGCCCATAATCTCGTGCAAGCAGTAATAGGTAACATGGTTCATATGGCCAGCACTTGCGCATAACGGTGGAGTCAGAGGGAAAAGTGCGGGCACGAGATTATGGGCGGGTACTTGGTTAACGCTGCTGATGACAATCACAGCGCCGCCCATAATCTCGTGCCTGCGCAATCACCTGAAAAAGCGTTCACATGCGCAAAACTTCGGGAGGACAGTTACATGAGGAAGGCGTCCTTGTGTATGTAAATGAGCAATGGGGGACTGCGTAAAGCGGCAGGAGGGGGAATAACGGACGCCAGACAGCCCGCCCCCGTGACCATAAAAACACATTTGCATACAAAAAGGTAAGACTTCATAAAGTATTTTTGTAGGTCTCAAAGGGGGCACAATAACAACAGGAACCTTTCTAGAAGCAGCCCAGGAGCTGCAGAGGGGAATCTTTTATTTTTATTGTGAAATTTCTGCTGACATGTTCCCTTTAACTGGTAGGGGAGCCAGGATAAAGCAGAGCTGAAGCTGTTGGGAAGCTAGGACCCAGCAGCTCTGCTCCACAGGCAGGAGACCACTGATCGGTAATAGAAGCCTGCAGATGTCACTCTGCATAGGTTATTACTGGCCAGTAATAATCTGCAGGAGATAAGTGCTGATTGCACGGTCTCCTCAGCTTCCTGACTCCCCGCGTGTCTGCAGCAGTGAGAAGCCGCACACGGGGAATCAGAGAACAGCTGCAGACAAACGCAGGCTCCGGGACTGGGGGGGGGTCGGCTCTGGTGCAGGGGGGGGGCTCTGCTGCAGGGGGGGGTCGCTCTGCTGCAGGGGGGTCGCTCTGCTGCAGGGGGTGATTCATACCTCAGCAGCAGTCACAGGAGTAGGTGCGCGCTCGGCTCTGTAATGAATAGTAGAAGGGAGAAACAGCGAGGCGGGGCTACAGTGGGTGGGTGGAGCCGGGACAATCAGCCTCACGGGCGGGAGCCGGGATCAAAGGCTCAGAAGAGGGACTGTCCCGCTGTATCCGGGACGGTTGGGAGGTATGCTGCTGTGTAAACTAGGCAACTGGCCCTGTTCTCCTCCCGGGTACCGACCTGACAGGCAACTCGAGTCCTTACTTGTATGTTCCTGAACTCTGCGGTGTTGCTGTGTCTGTGGTACAGGTGAAGAATGTGGAATCTTCACTTCTCCGGTGTTAGCTGTGCGGTGTGTAATCTGCACAGCCTCGGATCCGGCATCCATTCTGTGTCCTCCACTGGGGTGAGTTCAGCAATACTCTTTCTCCCAGATATGTTCCTCTGTTTTATCTGTCTCCTTTCCTCAGACCCTCGGCTTAGGCCTGGAATTGGTCAGCGGACCCTGAGGTGAGCTTGAGCCAGCTCCAACCTGCAGATCCTTCTTCTTCAGTCCTCCCTGGAACTGAACTGCACTGAATAAACTGAACTGACTGAACTGAACACTTCCTCTCCACACCAGAATATACAGGGAAGCAGCTTGGTCTCCCCCTTCTGGCCTGGAGGTATGGATGTTGTGTGGGGAGTTAACCCTTTGTGTTGTTACTGTGGCAACCCTGGGGTGCTACAACTTCACCTCACACACCGCGCATCCGGCATGGCGTGTGAGGCGATCTGTAGCTCAGTAACCTAGAGTTGTCATGGTGATGACCCAGGGTTACCATGGCAGTGATTGGGTCCCTGTGATCGCATTACAGGGACCCGATCGTGAGGGAGAGGTAAGCAATGCCTCTCCCTGCCTCCTGAATGCTGCGATCACTATTGATCATAGCATTTAGAGGGTTAAACTGCCAGGAGCGGTGCGGGTAACATCAGCAGGAGACTCTGCGGTGATCCGGGTACAGCGCAGGAAAGCCCTCAATCACCCTGAAAAAAACGCTTCCAAAAACCCCTCAAACACATGAAAAAACAAGCGTTTTTTTCTGGCAAAATATGAAGTTTTGTATGCAGAAAATCTGCACTCAAATCTGCTCTGTGTGCACATACACTTACTTGGGCCAATACTGATGATTATTAAAGGGAATTTATGCTACACTCATAAGTAAGTTCTGGTGAAGATCAGCGGTGTAATTACTGTTATAGAGCGGGTTTATTTCCACAATAAATTGTAGCCGCACCTTAATCTACATTTCATAGGGTGCAGTAATCCTAGTAATAAAGCCATTCATTTGAATATGGCACGGTCCATCCAAAATAATTATTTCCCTTTATTGCTTTGTTGTAGCACTCTGGCCTCTCCTTTCATGACCATTATCAATTATTAGGTATAAACAGTTGCATTGTATTCAACCTAGATAGCCATGTGCCGGAAAGGAAACTTCCGCACTTTGGTATTCGACCATGCCAAAACGTTTTTCAGCAAAATATGTCCAGTGTACAGGAGGAAAAAACAATATAATTCCTTCTATAATTGTAATATATGGATGTAATATATGGAGGTACAGTGAGGTGCACATATGTCTGTAGAATATATATTACAATGCTGCATAATTCCATTATAATAGGACCTTGTGCATGAGGCCTATTAAAGGGAACCTGTCGGGTCCCCTCTGCCCTCCAACCCAGCAGCATTGATACCTGTGACCCTAATTCCCTCCCTAACCAGCCCTGTATAACACTATTCACTAACATGAATTTTTACAAAAAACGACTTTTAAACCTCGCTGTCCCTGTGCTAATTAGCCCTTTGACTAGTCACAGGGGAGTTAGTTCCACAGACTAGTCGGCCCTTTTTCCATTGTGATACACCCCTGTGGGCGTGATAACATGATTTCCAGCAGCTGGCGTCACCGCCAGCTCCTGGAAATCTTGCGCATGTGTGGCGCCCTGGACAAGCCAGGACGTCACAGGTACTGCAACAACACACCCCACACCCCGGTTAGGAACACCAAAGTCAGACACAAATCCTTGTTGCCTCCCTCCAGGGGCTGATGTCCACACCAGGTGGGGTGGAGCCAGGCGGTTGGCTCCTCCCACTGAGGAGTTCACAGCCCTGGAGGCGGGAAAAGCAAGTTAGTTGAAGTTCGGTGAGGGAAAGTGAAGGGTGGAAGTAGTAGTTGAGGAGCTGGAGCAGACTGACCGTGTCCGGGTACGTGGCCCGGGCACCTGAGAGCAAGGTTGGCAGACGGTGGTGACCGTCTGCAGGAGAGGCCGATTGACGCACAACCGTAAGGACCGGGGACGGGCGGTGGCCCGCCGGTACCGGATCGGGGAGCGAAGAGAAGCCAGCACCATCTGGCAGGGCCTACGGACCCCGACCAGGCTTGGAGTCGCCGTTAAACCGGTCAAATCCATCAGCGACGGGAACCTCCGGGGTTTCCCAGCAGTAAAGACCCGACTGAAGGCAACCGCTCAACCGTGAAGGGAAATAGAGCTACCGCCACAGCTAGGGTTCCCAGGGCCAGCGCCTGCGGGCAAAAGAGGCTCCTCTGGCAAACACACCACCGGGGAGCGGGCTACCGGTGGGAAGCCATCGGGGCCGAAAACACAACAAAGGTGCAGGGAGAGACAGTCACTGTCACCCTACCGGGAGTGATCACCGCAGCCGCCTGTGGGACCCGTCCATCCAGCCGTCTGTTTTACCTGAGACTCCGTGTACGTTACTGGCTGAGTGAGTACCACCATGCCGTCTGGCACCGCGCTGCCCCCGCGACCCTGCACCTCGCCAAACCCCGCCATCTACCTTCCAGTCAACATCACCGGGCCCCGGGACCACCAAAATTCCTCCTACCCACGGAGGGGAGAGAACCATCCCAGATGCTCCCTGTCAACGCTCCCGGGATCCCCGTACAGAGCAGCGGTGGTGTCCCAACCTCACCACATACCGTGGGTGGCGTCACAAAACAACATCCCAAACCCCACCAAACCATCCCTTTCACTCACGGGCGAGGAGCGCCGCTCGAGTCCCCGGATCCGGCCCACCGTTCCAGCCACCGAGCAGCAGCAGCAGCGCTGGACCCCAGCGTGGTGAGCGCAGCGTCCCCTCCCCGCCAGCGACACATGCGCGTGGCTCATGCGCGTCACTCTCAGTGCGTCTCAGAAGCTGGGTGGCCACTTCCCGTCTTCATTTGGCACACTGCTCATGAGTGGAAGTTTGGAAGATGTGTTTGTGAGCTGTCGTCTGTACTTCCAGTCATGTGTAGTGCACCTAATGAAGCCAGGAAGCATACACCTGGCTTCAGCGGCTCACTGACTTTGCCAAAATTAGACATGCGCATGTGTCGCAGGCAGGGGACAGACCACGGCAGGGGGGCTGCTCGGGATGCTCGGATTCGAGCAGTTGCTGTGGCTCGAGTGCAGCAGTCCGTCGCCCACAAGTAAATAGGGGGGTTATTTACAGGGGAGAGTTTGTCAGTGACGCCACCCTTGGGTTGCGGTGATTGTTGGTGACACCGCCGCTGCCTTGGTATGGGGTGCCCGGGGCTGATGGAGTGGGGCAGCAGGATGGTATCCCCTCCACGGGTAGGAGAGGTGTAGTCCCGGGGACCCAGGGGTAGGTGGAGTGGAGTGCTGGGACGCAGTCTGCAGGGCTGGCCTGGGTGATACCGGTGTACTCACTGTTTTTGAATAAATCACACAGAGTCCAGATAGTAAACCAACGGCCAGATACCGGTAGCCTCCGGAGGGGTGTGCTTGGGTCCCGCAAACCGGTGAACAGAACAGGCGCCCTTCCTCCTGCACTCTAGTTTGGTGTCTCGTGTGTTGACTAGTCCGCATGGAACGGGAAAAGTCCATTCCTAGTGTCTTTGCTGTGGGAGCTGTCGCCCGCGAGATCTGACACTTGGGATTTTTTCAGGCACTTGCAGACGCCCTATCCCCCGCCTTGGGCTTCCGTCTCGCTCTATCTGGGCTACCAGTGGGACAAGACTTGGAATCTTTCCCCTGCTGGTTAATTGGAAATGTGCTTGAAGCTGTCCTCGCCCTGGGGTCCAGGTACCCCAGCTTTGCACGGCCTCCGAACCGGATTCTCGCTGTCGGCACCGGCGGGCTACAACCCTGCCCCGGTCCACTTAGAGTCTCCCGCGACTGGATCTCCATCGCCTGTGGCCCTGCCCTGCCTTCTGCCACCTAGTCAGCTCAGGTAGTCCGGGAGCTACAACCACCGACTACCACTTTGCTCCTCTCACTTCCACTGTCAGCACTAGACTCACTTGTTCCCTCCCCTTGACACCTCAGAACCCCTAGGTGGGCGTCACCATCTGCCTGGCCCAGCTCACTGATGTGTCCCTATTGTCCGGGGGGGTGACTAGGCTTTTGTGGCTGGTGTATGTACTTGTGTGTGGGGTTGTGTTGGTAGGCTGAGGAGGAGAGAGTCCTGCATCTGGAAGATGGATGCGGTCTCCTGTGACAGCCTGATTTTGTCAGGGCGTCACACATGCGCAAGATTTCCATGAGCTAGCAGTAAGGCCAGCTTGTGGAAATCATTCTATTACACCCCGAGGAAAGAGGGCCGACTAGTCTGGGGAACTAACGTCGCTACGACTAGTCACGGGCCTAATTAGCATAGGGAAAGTGGGATTTATAAGTACTTATTTTTTTTTTTTTTAAATCAGGTTCATTTTTATTTAACATCAAAATTATACAACACATAAAATAATTCCCTCCATAGAAATATCACAGAAAGGGAAAAAACCTTTAGTCAATAAGAAAAACCACACAAATAACATAATAAACAATGCACCCGCAGTCCACGTCTCATTTCAATATGGGTCTCAAAGTGCATATTATTTCCCAATATATTCTCCATAGTATAGCTTACCCAGCATCATTATGACATTATATATATATACACATATACATACACGCACGCACGCACGCACGCACACACATATACATGCACACACATATACATGCACACACATATACATGCACACACCTTCCAGCAGTACGCATATCACCCTATTTGAGGAAATTTGTTAACCGGTCAGAAGGAGAAGGACCTGGTCGCTCGCACTGTCCTGCAGTAACGCCGAGGAGGGAAGGCCTGGGGTATCCAACCATGCCCCCCAGATCTTATAGAACTTTTTCAATGCATTTCTTTTAAGGTATACTCCTCTCTCCAGTCGAAGTATAGCGTTTACTCTTTCCCTAAAATCCCCGATGACCGGAGGCGCTGGGTCCAACCAGTGGTAGGCCAACAGTTTCCTAGCCTGGTACAAGAGACGTGTAATACCGACCATTACCGGCGAACTCAAGTCCACCCCCCCCTCCAGTAGACCCAGGATACATATAATAGGTCTTGGCTGTAGACGGATATTGAAAACTTGTCTAACCAAATCTAGTACTGCCCTCCAGTAATCTTCAATGTTCCCACAGGACCACATCATATGCATCAGATTCGCACCTTCC
The DNA here is from genome assembly GCF_048569485.1 of Anomaloglossus baeobatrachus. Lineage (NCBI taxonomy): Eukaryota > Metazoa > Chordata > Amphibia > Anura > Aromobatidae > Anomaloglossus > Anomaloglossus baeobatrachus. The sequence goes on along the minus strand of NC_134354.1, from coordinate 705,752,691 downwards.
TGTCCGCACCTAGGACACAGATCATCCATCCTAACTCCCATCTTATGCAATAGACTAGGTGTCCTATATACTCTATGTAACAGGAATAGCTGCGACAGTCGTTGGCCTTCAGATACAGCAAGGCTTGGAGTCTGAGACAGGACCTCACCCCACTGTTCCTCTGTCATAGGGCCTAGGTCCCTCTCCCACTTCTCTCTAGCCTGCAAAGGGAATTTGTCGAGGTGTCTAGATAACATCACTGTATACAACCTAGAAATAATACCATAGGAGCGATCAGATGTCAACAATTCAGTAAGAGTGTGATTCCGCTCTATCCTAATGTCCATACGACGTGTCTGTGTCTCATAGGCATGACGGAGCTGCAGGTATTGGTAAAAGGAACTGTGCGGTATCCCAAACTCAGCTTGAAGCTGGTCAAATCTTTTAAGTATATTATTCTGAAGAATCTGAGACACCTGATGCACCCCCCTGCTCACCCACATTCTCCAACCCGGGAGTCTCTGCAGCTCCGCCAGTCCACGATTATGCCATAAGGGCCAGTACTCAGTCATTCCTGATATTCCCAGCAACTGCTTCCCTCTATCCCACACCTTGTACATCAATGATAATGTTGGATATAATGTTCCTCCTCTGGGTGAGTATCCTGCATCCAAAAAAGCCACTGGGTGTCCCCATTCTGCAAGGCCCCTCACCAATTTGCCCCCAGCGTCATATGCCTCATCCTTTCCCCACCCCCTGAAGTGCTGCATCTGTGCCGCAACATAATAAACCCACGGGTTGGGGACTGCCAGACCCCCATCCTCCTTCCCTCTCTGCAGGGTCTCAAGGCGGATTCTAGCCTGCTGCTTTTGCCACAAGAGTTCCCGAAACAAAGTGTTGATTTTACGGAAAAATTTCCAGTGGATCCATATTGGGGCGTTGTGGAGAAGATACAGAAGTTTGGGCATCAGTACCATTTTTAGTAGATTAGCACGGCCAATAAGGGACAGTGGGAGTCGACACCAGGCATCTATCTTGTTCCTAAACTGAGCCAACACTGGTTCCAGATTTTGAGAGTAGTAATCACGCGGTCGGGCACTAACCACAATCCCCAGGTATTTAAATTTATCCACCGTCGGAATTGGCAGCCCCAGAGTACTAAAATTAGATGGGAGTGGATCTATAGGGAGCAGGGCCGATTTCTTCCAGTTTATTAGGAGTCCCGAGCGCCTACCAAATTCTATAATAATATTTATTGCTGGGCCCACCGATGTCCCCACCTCCCTGAGATACAGCAACAAATCGTCCGCATAGAGGGAAACCTTATGCTCCAGACCGCCTATCTCAAACCCCTTTACGCCAGCGGATGCACGAAGCATAGCCGCCAATGGTTCAATTGCCGCTGCAAATAGTAATGGAGAGAGAGGACAGCCCTGTCTCGTGCCCCTGGCCAAATTAAAAGACGAGGAGGTACAACGATTAACTCGAATCCTGGCCCGCGGAGAGGCATATAACAATTTGACCCAGCCAATAAATCTGGAGCCAAGACCCAATTTCTCCAAAACTACCCATAGGAAATTCCATTCAATACTGTCAAAGGCTTTGGCTGCATCTAATGACAGGACTGCTCTCTCCTTGTTTCTCCCCTCAGAACTTAGCTGTATCCCCAGGAATAAACGTCACAAATTAATGGAAGTAGATTTATTGGGGATGAATCCAGTCTGATCCTCGTGGATCACTGACGTGATCACCCGGGACAACCTGTTAGCTAGAATTTTAGCGATTAATTTAATATCTAATGTAAGCAGCGAGATTGGGCGATAGGAGTCAGGCGCGGTCGGATCTTTCCCGGGTTTTAAAATCAGAACAATAATAGCCTCCCTCATGGATGCAGGGAGGGATCCCTTCTCCTCAGCATCTCTGAACACATCCAAGAGTCTTGGCAGCAGCAGATGGGTATATAATTTGTAGAATTCACCCGGGAGTCCGTCCGCACCTGGGGCCTTTTCATTTTGGATTTGACCGAGCGCCTCCTCCAGCTCCTCCAGGTCTATATCTCTATTCAGGGAATCTCTCTCACTATCTGACAGACTGGGGAGAGTGATCTCCTCCACAAAGTCCCGCAGTTCCTCATCCCCATAATGCGATTTAGAGGAGTATAATTGGGTGTAATACTGTTGCATGACCTCCACAATCCTCCCGCTGTCCCTCACCTCCTCTCCAGTGTCAAGTTTCAATTTGGTGATATAGGTCAATCCCTCCTGCGCCCTAGCAATTGTAGCCAAGAGATGTCCCACACTCTCCCCCTCCGTAAAGTACCGCTGCTTAAGGAAAAAGCGTTTGTTAGTGGCCAAGGAAGTCATATGGTCTCTCAGAGCTCTCTGTGCCCTCTCTAAGTCCCGCTTGGCATCATCTGTAGGGTTAGATATAAGAAGTCGTTCTGCATCACCTAAAGTGTCCGTCAGATACTTAGTGCGCTCTCTTGTTTTCGCCTTTCGGGTGCAAATTTCCCTAATATATGTCCCACGAACATACGCCTTCATTGCGTCCCACACTATATGTTTAGATGCCGTACCGTCATTTGTCACAAAATATTCCCGTATAGTGTCAGTCAGAGTGCCCCCTATCAGTTGTATCCAAAAAGGGTTGAGCCGCCAAGGTATCCCCGCCAGCCGGTCCGGGTCCCCAAGCCTTAGACGGACCTGTAGTGGGGAGTGGTCAGACACCCCCCTGGCCAGGTACGTGACTGAAGCTACACAAGGCAGCAGCTGAGCATTTCCAATGGCCAGGTCAATCCGGGACAGTGAATGATGAGAACTAGAATAGCATGAATACTGCCGGACCTGCGGGTTTCTAATACGCCAAATATCTACATATCCCACCTCCTCCATCAGTCTGGCAAGGGATGTAGCTGCCGCCCCCACTGAGACATTCCCTGTATGTAACTTATCCCAATACGGGTGCAAGTAATTATTATAGTCTCCTACTAATAGGGTGGGGACCTCAGGGAGGGAAGCAACAAAATTGAGAATACGTTTCAATGGTTCCCCTGTGTATGGCGGCGGAATATAAATTGCAACTAGAACACAGCGCACATTATGAAGGACACAGTAAAGACATACAAATCTACCCTCCTGATCCACAGAAGCTTTAAGACACTCAAACGGCACTGTCCTGTGTATCAGGACACTCACCCCCCTGGAATGTGTGGTATATACAGAGTGATACTCATGGGCTATCCATTTTTTGTGGAGCAAGTGGAGCCGCTCCTTCACCAAGTGCGTTTCTGATAAGAATATTATGTCTGGCTTAAGCTGCTGTAGAAACAGAAAAACTGCACATCTTTTAGTGGCTTCACCCAATCCTCGCACATTCCAGGCCACTATATTAACCTCCTTCGCCATAAGGGTGAGTACACATATGTAACAGCAGGGGGCAGCAAGCGGGGACCTCCGGACCCATCTGCAGCAGTTCCCATAGATGAGCATAGACCAAACAGGTGCATAAAACGAAAAGGTCAAACAACATAAAAACATACACAGTGAACCAGGACATTCCTCTCAAACAGAGGGAAGTGGGGCTAAACATAACCCTAAGAGCACATAACGGTTTAAATTCCTGAACAGTCATCAACTGCATAGTAACCTATCTGGGTGGCTCCTGCCAACCGTCCATAAGTGTTCCAGCTGGGAAACATAGCATGTTCACCTCAGCAAGTCCAACAGCAAGGAATCCGCAATAATCCTCAGCGGTGATTTCTGCGCAATCCTTTTTCATTGGTATCGAGCCATGCGGCTGCATCCTTTGGAGTGTCAAAAAACTTTGTCCCACCATCCGCCACCACTCGCAGCCTGGTAGGGTATAGCATTGAGTAAGAGATCTGCAGCTGCCTCAGGCGTTTTTTGACATCAATAAATTGCGCTCTCCTCTGCTGGATTTCAGTGGAAAAATCCGGGTACAGTGAGACCTTATGGCCGTCAATAGCCAGATCCTTAATCTCCCGGGCTCTGCGGAGCGCAGTGTCCCTGTCCCTGAAGTGCAGTAGCTTGAGGAGGATAGGACGAGGGGGTGCCCCTGGTGGTGGGGGTCTAGTGGGGACCCTATGTGCCCGCTCAATAGTGAAGAAAGGAGAAAACAGATCCATACCCAAAGTTTTGGGGAGCCACATTTCAAAAAAAGCTACTGGATTATTGCCTTCTGCCTTTTCTGGGACCCCGACCAGTCGGAGATTGCTTCTGCGGGATCTGTTTTCTAGATCGTCCACCTTAGCCCTAAGCAATGAGATATTGTGGATTGCTCTGCCAAGGTCCCGAGTCAGAGGGGGAAGCTTATCCTCTGTGGCACTGACCCGGTCTTCCAGGGCCCCCACCCGTACATTGACCCCCTGCAACTCGTGCCTGATAGATGAAATGTCCATTTTAATTCCTCCCATCTGTATGTTCAAAGTGGCTAGCATATTGTTGCAGGTATTTACTGCTGCAAGCACATCACTGAGGGTGGGCTCTGCTCTCCCAGGATCTGTGTTTTCATCTGTAGCTCTAAGGTTGTCCCCCTGCTCCACATTATTGGCAGCAGCCAACATACTCACAGCTCCCTGCTGCTCTTCCTCCTCCAACAATTCTTGTCCTGGGATCTGCAGCTCCTCCACGCTGAGGTCAGACTGCTTAACAGCTCCAGGTATCTCAGGCTGATCTCGTGCAAACTTGCTGAGGCGAGCTATTGCATCAGACGCCCTGCCCCCACCTGAAGCTCCAGCGTCCATGAGTGTGGCCTGTGTCCCGCGCTTCTTATCAGCCCGAGTTCTGGTCATATCACTCAGGTCTTTGAAGCCCCCTCAGTCTAGGAGAGGTCACCACTCCAGGAAAGCAGTAAAACAAACTTTAACCCCAGCTGGACAGGATTATACAGGAGTTTTTTGCAGGAGCTGTCTCTACACAGGTCTTCCTCACATGCTGCTCAGGCCACGCCCCCAAGTACTTATTTTTTTTAAACATTCATATTAGTAAATAGGGCCATACAGGGCTGGGTAGGGAGGGAATTTGGGCACACAAGTATGAATGCTGCTGGGCTGGAGGGCAGAGGGGACCTGACAGGTTCCCTTTAAGCACCATGGAACCAGGACATCTTCAGAGGACGGCAGTGCAAGAAACTGTAGTAAGTAACCTCAGTGTTGCCCCCTGATGACGTTCTGTTCCAGTAGGGGCGATAGAAATTGCGGGGAATTGAGAGAAGCCCCAGTCTCCTGTGACGTTCCTTTCAAGACTCCTCTCAAACAAAAAGTCACAGGAATTGAAGTGAAAAAAAAAAAAAGGAATTGGCTAGATAGGGAGAACTGTAAGGTGTTGTATAATATATTTAATTATAAAAATTCTTAGGGTAGCTACTGTATATATTCAGAAGAGGCATTTTAAAGACAATCTTCCAGATGTGCCAAACAGACTGACTGGGGCTTCTTCAGAGAAAATAAGTTTCCTCTGCCAATCTCTGTACTTCCAAAGTTATTCTCATGATCTGCAGTGCTCTGCTCTCCAGCAGAGCCAATGTTCTGTATTATGCTCCAGGTGACGGGGTGCTTCTCAGCTTTCGGGTCTTGCCCTGGTGCGGGGAGAGGCCTGTGTTCAGGCGCCTTGTTCCGGGTGACTGCTCGGCATCATTAGAGACCAACTTCACCCGGAATGCTGCCAGTCGTACTTCCTGCTCTGCAGTGAGTTCTCTGGCTCCTGTGAGTTTTGTTGTTCTGATCTTGCCTCCCTACCCCAAACTTTTTGTTACCCTTCTGTGCCCGTGCCCCTAACTCAGACGTTATCCCTCTGGCTTTTGACCTCCGGCTTGTACCCTGACCTCGGCTCTGCTCGCTCTCTGTGTACCTTATCCAACTACCTGGCTTCTGACCTCCGGCTTGTACCCTGACCTCGGCTCCACTCTCTCCCTGTGCACCTTATCTGACTTCCTGGCTTCTGGCTTTTTTGAATACCCTGTCTCTAGTAGCTTCTAGTGACACCTAGTTGAGTATCATCACAGCTATTTTTTCTGATTAAGCCCCTGCAGACTTTTTGGGACATCTTAAAGAATGATTGTCCAGAAAACAGTTTATATATGAGTGTGTATATGTGTGTCTGATGTGAATATTACATGTGTAACTGTATATACAGGTGGGGAATAATGGAGAAGGGGAATGTTATGTCACCACCGGAGTCTGCTCCAGCGACTTCTGCTCCGATCGCCAGGCGATGCCGTGTTCCTGCCGTGGATGGTGCTGGTGATGGGAGAGAAGTCGATGACAGCGGCACCGGTGGGCACAGGCTCCGATCATCCACTTGGCTGGGTTATCTTGGGATCTGCAGTACCGCTGGCTGACTGTGGGTGGCATGTGTCTTCCAGCTGAAGTTGCCAGCGTTCAGCTACAGCCAATGGGAAGACACCACACCCTTTTTTTTCCCCCTCCTGTCACATGACCACTGCCAGAGATAGTTCTGATTTTCCTGGCTCCTGTTACGTCCTATTCTGTTTGGTTATTCCTGTGTGCTGACTTCTGCGTGTTTTCTGACTACCCTCCTGCCTACTGTTTTTGTACCTCGCTGCCCGATCCGGATTTGACCTCTGCTACGTTTGCTGACTACGTCATTGTCTGCCGATTCTGTCCCTGTTCCACAATTCCTGGTTTGACCCTGCCTGACTACTACTCTCATCGGACTGCAGCCTTCCACAGGTAGTGATCACCAGGGCCCTGTGTAATTCCAAATCCCTGTATAGGGGTTAAAGGGTTTCAGGGTTCGGGGGATCCTGCTTGGTGAGTGGCTTCCCTCTAGCCTCCCCATTACAGCCCATCTGAGTCTGTGGATCCAGGCAGGCGTTACAGGGAAGCCCAGACAGTCACAATCTGCACAGGTGCCCTTTACTGTCAGTGTCCTGCCTTGTATATCACCAACATATTCCTCGGTGCTGTACACTGAAATATCACTGATATCTTCATATCAAAGCCAGTATAAACACCCAGTTTCTCCAGCTCAGTGTACACTTGGCCCAGTTTCATAAACAGACATATACTCTGTTTGGTTGAGTTTCTACATTGCATATGTGTTGTGGATTTGCTATTGCTAAGCAAATGTTTAAAAATTATCAATAGGGAAATGTTGAGCAGTTTCTTCTTGCTCCTAATCAGGTCACTACTTTTTTTCCCAAAAGAACCCGGGGGAAATGAAGTCTGGAGCATTTTTATTTTGCAGTAGTTTTGATACAATTCCTCCATTGTGCAAATGAACCTATATGTACTATTTCTCTGTATTATTTACTAAACTATCATACTAAAGTACATGTTTTCTATATCTAAATCAGATTGCCATAATTTTTAATGTATGATATTAAAATACTTAATGACAATGCTATATATTACCATTTTAGACTTTATGGTGTATGCATGGGATATGATAAATGTCTGATAGATTCGGGCCCCACTTCTGGAACCTTCACCTACTGTACGTCTATGTCACATTCACTTTAGGATAGTGGGGAACCAGGGCTCCTAAGCTGCCCCTCAAGCTAGGGGATCCTACGCTATCCCTAATCTCAGGGATACTCCTGATGGTGGAGAGACCCTAGTCTCCTCCTGGGCTTGTTCTTGACCAGTCCTCATTTGATTGTCCCTCCCCCCACTGAGGGACGGGACAGATATGTGTTGAAACCAGAGATAAAGACAGATGAGAAAATAACAAAACTCTGTTACACAGCACACCCACACAAAAGGTAAAGACAATAAGAGATTCGGGAAGTACAAAATGTCAGGGGTAAACTCCACAAGCATACCAAGCAATAAGCACAACTAATGCACAACTTTTACCAAAGTGTCTGGGACACCACTCCTCACACACTAACATAGAATAAGCTATAGCTGGCATGGGTGGGAGGATTCCACCAGCATAAATAGGAGGAGAGCAGGTGTGAGAGATCTCCCCACAACATGTGATTAAAGGAGCAGGCAGACTAGCAGAGATTAACTCTTGCTAGCATACCTATGAACCAGCAAACAGCAGGTTGACGCCTGAGTCTGCCTGTGTTGACACCAGAGAAACCATTGGGCAGAGTGTCAGAATCTGCAGAGTCCAATGCCGTCATTACAGTTGGCGACATCTGTGCAAAACTCCGTGTAACAGTCTAAAACAAAGATCTGCAACCTTCACCTCATAACCACTGTGAATGCAGAGGTTACAGTGCACAGCTCTCTCCATTCACTCCTATGGAAGTTTCACAAACAGCCAACAGAATTCCATTGAAATGATGGACGTCCATTGATTTGGACATTTGTGCTTCTTCAGGGCAGAGCTATTCTTGACTTGAAATGTGTCTGTGCTTTTAGAATAGGCTTCCTGATCACTGAATCCTCCTTTAGTAATTAAACATTAAGAGTCAAAGAGACAATCCTTTGAAATATTTAGTCAGTTCTCACAATAGCCATTATACAGTAAAGAGCCTCTACATTGACCTCTGCAGTAAGGCGCTGCGCCGTGTAACCTATCAATGCTTTACTGATGACTATATTATTTTAAATCCTTACATTTATTTTCTTGTAACTAAGGTCCAGTCTGATGGTGAAACATGAATAACTATGAAATAATTCGGATGATCGGAGAAGGAGCATTTGGAAAAGCTTTTCTAGCAAAAGGGAAAAAGGATAAAATTCAATGTGTAATCAAAGAAGTGAATCTCTCCAAGGTGAATGGTATAAAAATGTATATTATTAGTAGGAAGATCTCAGCAATAAATTGTGTAATAGAAATGTCCTAATTCTCAGGTGCGGAACATATCTTCATCAGCCTCAGAGTAAAGTGGGCTTTACACGTTGCGAGATCGGTAGCCGATGCTAGCGATGTCGAGCGCGATTTCACCTGCCCCCGTCGTACGGCCGATATGTGGTGATCGCTGCCGTAGCGAACATTATCGCTACGGCAGCGTCACACTACTTACCTGCCCTGCGACGTCGCTGTGACCGGCGATCCGCCTCCTTTCTAAGGGAGCGGTTCGTTCAACGTCACAGCGACGTCACAGCAGCGTCACTGAACCACCGCCCAATAGAAAAGGAGGAGCGGAGATGAGCGACCGGAACATCCCGCCCACCTCCTTACTTCCTCCTTTTCCGGTGGACGCAGGTAAGGAGATGTTTGTCGCTCCTGCGGTGTCACACATAGTGATGTGTGCTGCCTCAGGAACGACAAACAACATCGTACCTGTCGCTGCAGCGATATTATGGAAATGAGCGGCGTGACAACGAGCAACGATTTTTGACGTTTTTGTGATCGTTGATCGTCGCTCATTTGCGTTACACGCTGCGATGTCGGTAACGGCGCCGGATGTGCGTCACTAACGACGTGACCCCGACGATATCTTGTTGCCGATGTCGCAAAGTGTAGAGCCTGCTTAAGACTAGATTCACACATCACATATTTGTAGCAAAATGTTGCACCAAAAATTGGCACCAGTTACAGTACAATAGAAGTGAATGTTATTTTGCAATTGGCTATCACTGTCTATGTGTCACACAGTGACTATCTGGGATCCACCAGGTATAACAGAACTCCCAGCGAGCGCCGCAAAACACAGGGTACACTGGGAGCACGATACAACGGTAGGCCTTGGAGCTAGTAGTAGATCTGCGATACACAATGCGCTGTGATCTTCTAATCCCAGAGTGCCCCAAGATCACATCAGGCCATGACCCACTCGTGACACTATGCTACTCATAAACATCCCATTGTGAGGTTACAGGTTGTGCCTACTGGTTGGTCCATGGTGCAGTAAAATGACACTTTCTCACATGCTTCTTTATGCTACATTTGCTATGTTTTGCTGCTGAATCTAAAACAGTCATTGTACCGCCCTGAGAGGGGCCCGGCCTGCTTCTCCGCTTGCTCGGGCCAAGCCGCTCGAGGTCCGGGCTCGGGTTGTCGGTGGCACGAGCGCCTCTGGACCAGGGGCCACGTCGCTCTGTTAAGGGGAGAGGCAGTAGGGTGGTGGTGGTGGTGACGGGACGAGGCGCGCAGCCGGGGAGGGCCGCGCTGTCGTCCAACGGGTCGTGACGCCACCCACGGGTTGTGGTGACGGGATGCACCACCGCTGCGGCTGGAGTGAAGGTGGGCTCGTCCGGGATCGGTGTTGCGGCCGCAGCCTAGATGTTAGCCCCTCCGTGGGTAGGGGCGGCGTGTCCCGGGGCCCGGTGGGGGACTGGAGCGCTGATGTTGTCGGGGTGCAGGGTGCCGTGCCGCGGTGTAGTGTCGTGCCCGGATGGCACTGGTGTACTCACGATTGATTCACACTCAGAGTCACTGGTAAACCAAAGTTCGGATGTGGTCGGTCCCTGCGGCTGGCTGCTGATGTCCCCTGTGGGGTTGATGGTGGCCCCTTTTCCCGTGCACCTCTGGATGTTGTGTTTCGGCTCCCCTGCCTGAGCAGTGGTAGCCCGCTCCCCGGCGTTGAGCTGCCGGAGGAGCCCTCGGTTGCCCGCAGGCGCTGGCCCGTCGGCTGTTTGGCCCTTGGCGGTGGCGCTCACCCAGTCTCGGTGGGCTTTTGCCTTCTTTCGGGACTTTGGGTATGGATGAACCCGTGAGGTCCAGCCAGCAATCAGTCAATTTGACAATATATTCAGTGGCTTCTAAGCTAGGACGGGGTCTGAGTACCCGGTTTCTGGTGCTCCGGTACACGGTTGACTCCCCGGTTCAGGACCGGAGGGCTCCAACCCAGGCCCGGTCCGTACGGTTCCGCCGGTCGCTGTAGCGGTACTCCTGCAGACAGCCACCACCGTCTGCCTGCCTGACGTTTCCAAGGGGCCCAGGCTCCTACCCGGGTCCCTGACAGCTGCTCCACTACCACTCACTGTCAACTCAAAACTAAACTGTTTGAACTTCCTGCCCCAGGAGAGTAGTCTCCTCGGTGGGCGTGTCTTTCTGCCTGACTCCGCCCACCTGGTGTGATTTACTGGCCCTGAGGGAGGCATCAGGTCTCCCTTTCGGGTGACGAGTGTGTGACCTCACAGGGGGTAGGGGTGGGGGTGTATGTGGTAGGTGTGAACCCTGGGCTCCAGGGCGTCACATCATTATATATTAGAAGAATGATGGCAGAACTTGACAATTCCGGTGGCATCGGCTGAAATCTAAAGGTGGTGTCACACACAGCGACGGCGACAACGACGTCGCTGCTACGTCACCATTTTCTGTGACGTAGCAGCGACGTCCCGTCGCTGTCGCTGTGTGTGACATCTAGCAACGAGCTTGCCCCTGCTGTGAGGTCGCCGCTCGTTGCTGAATGTCCTGCTTCATTTTTTGCTCGTTGCTCTCCCGCTGTGAAGCACACATCACTGTGTGTGACAGCGAGAGAGCGACGAACTGAAGCGAGCAGGGAGCCAGCTTCTGGCAGCTTGCGGTAAACTGTAACCAAGGTAAACATCGGGTAACCAAGGGAAGCCCTCTCCTTGGTTACCCGATATTTACCTTCGTTACCAGCGTTTGCTTATTAACCCGATGTGTACTCTGGCGTGTAGGGAGCCAGTGCTAAGCGGTGTGCGCTGGTAACCAATGTAAATATCGGGTAACCAAGCCCTTGGTTACTCGATATTTACCTTAGTTACCAAGCGCAGCACCACTTCCACCCGTCGCTGCTGGCTGGGGGCTGGTCACTGGTGAGATCTGCCTGTTTGACAGCTCACCAGCAACCATGTAACGACGTAGCAGCAATCCTGATAAGGTCAGGTCGCCCGTTGTGATCGCTGCTACGTCGCGATATGTGAACCCAGCATAATGTGTATGGTGTTACAAACTTTCCATCATCCAGCAATCACCGTTTTTGGTTTTTTTTGGGAACAATGGCTGTTGGATTTGTACATGGTCTATTAATTGGAGTTTTTTTTAGGGGGAGGGGAGTTTCTACCAGATATGTCAGCTTATTCCCCTCTCCCCATTAAAATCGAATGCACTGAAATGAGCTTGCATCCATTTGCCCACCTCTTTATTCAGAGCTGAACAGTTTGATTTTACACATGTAAGGACCTGATCAGATATCAAAGTCATACATCAGAATAATGTCAGTTTGAGGCTAAGTATGTAAAGCGCTATGGAATTAATAACGCTATATAAATGAATAAATTATTATTATTATTATTATAAATACCCTGTCTGAGAACTGACTCTGACATCTGATTCTGTTTGATATCTCATCATGTCCTATAATGGACCCTGTACTATTGAGTATTTGCAATTTCAAGTCTGATTATGTAAAAATAACTACATTTTTTTCTTGTCTTCCATAGATGGCCAGGAAGGAGAAAGAGGCTTCCCACAAAGAGGTTACTCTTCTGGCTAAGATGAATCACCCCAATATTGTTAGATTTTTCACATCAATAGAAGGTTTGTTAATAATTTATGAGACAAAGAGGTAAAGGTGAATGACTGAGCAGGAATGTGCGGAGAACCAATACAGAGATACTCAAAACTACCGTATTTTCTGGCGTATAAGACGACTGGGCGTATAAGATAACCCCCAAATTTTCCAGTTAAAATATAGAGTTTGGGATATACCGTATATAATCGAGTATAAGCCGACCCGAGTAATGTGCCCCTTGTTTAGTAACGTCCCCTGCAGTAATGTGCCTATTGTTTAGTAATGTCCCCTGCATTAATGTGCCCATTGTTTAGTAATGTGCCCATCCTTGTCCCCCCCTTGTAGTAATGAGCCCATTGTTTAGTAATGGTCCTACTGTTACTCTTCTTTTCCCCTATTATGCCGTTGTTTACACACAATAAACATTATTCTCACCTCTCACAGTCCAGTGGTGACCTCAGCTGCTTCTTGTGGACCGCAAGGCCCATAGACCCCTCCATGATAGCGTCTGATGCACGGGACTGCTGCTTGCCGTCATAGCTTTACTAACTACCGTAAAGCATTCAACTGCAGTAAAGCGCTGACAGCGGCGGCCCCATGTATGGGATGCGATCATGGAGGAGTGCTTCTTGCAGACCGCAGGTACATAGACCCCTCCATGATCGCATCCTGTACACGGGGCCGCCGCTGCTGTCAGCGCTTTACTGCAGTTGAATGCTTTACGACACCGCAAAGCATTAAACTGCAGTAAGACCATGATGGCGGCGGCCCCGTGTACAGGATGCTATCGTGGAGTGGTCTATGTGCCTGCAGTCTGCCATAAGAAGCTGAAGGCACTGCGGGAACTGAGGATAGGTGAGAATAATGTTTATTGTGTGTAAGAAGGGGACCGGTTGGAGGGCATTAGTAAAGAATGGGCTCATGCAGCACCGTGCACCGCCGTATAAGGCAACACCAAGCGTATAAGACGACAACCGACTTTTGAGAAGATTTTCAGGGGATAAAAAGTTGTCTTATACGCCGGAAAATACGGTAGTTTATATGCCTACTCTATAGCTTAATCCCCTCCTCCGCCCTCTCCCTAAAAATCATTTTAATGTTATTTTCTTACAAAAAACAATTAAATAGCTTGTAAAAATCCCCAAGTTACCCTGATGCTGCTGTTTTTTTCCAGTTTGCACTGCATCACTAAATTGCAGAGATAATCACATTTGTCACTTTTATAGCGCAGTATGTGAAATCTCTGCTTGCAGAACAACTGGGTGTTTCTTCAAAGTCTTATCGGAGGGCGTCCACGTTGGACCTCCCAGACACTGCCAATCACAGCTTGGCAGTAAGCAGAGATATCACATACTGCACTCCAACAAATGTAAATATTTCTGCAATTCAGTGATGCTGGATGGAAAAAAAGGAAAACATTAATTATTAATTAATTAATTAATTAATTAATGACCTGTAGCTCCCAGCTCCATTGACTTTAATGTAAGCAGTTTTTTTGGAGAGTAATTGTAAAGAGCAGTGTTAAATTTCCCCCTCAAAACATAGTGTATGACGTTCTCTGAGTCAAGTGAGATGTCTGTGCAAAATATTGTAATTGTAAATGCGACGGTGCGGATTCCTTTAGCAGACATACACACACATACACACACATACATACACTCAGCCTTATATATTAGATATATACCGTGTTTTTCCAAACATAAGATACTGTCTTATACTTTTTTTGCCCCCCCCAAAAAAGCACTAGGGCTTATTTTTGAAGGAGGTTTTATTTTTGGAAAAACATGGTTGGGGGTAAATTAACCCCCCAAAAAAGCAGACACCCCAGTTCCCAGGAGACTCATACTTATCAGACCCGGATGTCTGTGTGGGTCCGAGGTCCTTCCTGTGATCTCCGGTGAGTGCTGTACGCTGTGCTCCCCTGCTTACACATTACATCCAGCGTTACAGAATACTTCTGGCTGCTGGGAATGATGGGAGGAAGTCACATGAGTCCGCAGGTCCTGTAAGCTAGCATTGCGGCAGGTCCTTGCGCTCCACTGCACAGCCTTTCAGGATTCTGCCGGCAAAAAGAAATCGGTGTCGCTGGATGTGGTCAGTGTGTGTGTGATGCAATGTGTGTGTGATCTGATGTTTGTGTGTGAGATTGGATGTGTGTGGGGGTGTGATCACTGCAGGTCCTCTGCCCTTCCGTCTGTGGAGTGTGATTGTGGGGTGTCCACTGTCTACAATGAAGTGTCCTGCAGTATCTTTTTAACTTTTTTAGCTGCACAGACACTTCATTACTGAACCGCGACTAGGGCTTATTTTTGGGGTCGGGCTTATATTTAATCTTTACACAGAAAATGCTGAAAATCCCTGCTAGGGCTTATTTTTTGGGGAGGGCGGGCTTATTTTTGGAAAGACATGGGGTATATATATATATATATATATATATATATATATGTATATATATATATATATAAAAAATATTTTCATTTTTATTTTTTTTCTGACTTTGTTCATGTGCATATATGGTAACTTTCACAATTCTCTAGTGCAATGTAGAGCAGAGATCTGTATATATGTTCATTAACGTATAATTATAATTTCAGAGAATAATAATCTGTACATTGTGATGGAATATTGCGATGGTGGTGACCTGATGAAGAGGATTAGCATGCAGAGGGGCGTTCTGCTTAATGAAGACCAGGTACACAATCAGTATCAAGAGTGTAGATCAAATATTTATCAGACATTAATGAACTTGCATGTAGTCAATTGATTTCCAAGGTTCAGCATGTAAGCGCCTCATTGCATTAAGAAATCAGTGTAGCTCGCTTACTGATATACAAGCTGCTTTCCAAACTAAGGCCCTGTGCGCACGAGAAAATGGAATTTTCTTAAGAAAATTCCGGACCCTCTGAAAGATTTCTTTTTCTGCATCTCTTGGCAGGAAAAACACAGCTGCAAAAATGCACGTTTTGCGTTTTTGCATGCATTTTTCAATTGAATTCAATGGTTGTGTCGCGGGCGGAGGAGGGGACGCCGCGCTCTCCCACTGCTCGGGTCCGGCTGCCGCGGCTGCCGCGGCCTGCCGCTGCTCGGTGGCTCGAGTGATGGGCCGGATCCCGGGGACTCTAGCGGCGCTCCTCGCCCGTGAGTGAAAGGGGGGTTTGGGTGTGGGGATTGTTTATTGTCCGTGACGCCACCCACGGTTGTGGTGATTGAGTGTACACCACCGCTGCTCTGGCTGGGGATCCCGGGAGTGATGGTATGGAGCAGCCAGTTGTTGTGTTGCCCCTCCGTGGGTAGGGGGTGGTGATCCCGGGGCCCAGTGATGGAGTTGGGGATGGTGGACAGGCGGGCTATGGGGCCTGTGGAGGTGCAGGAGCGCAGGGGCAGCGCTGTGCCGCACGGCACGGAGGTACTCACTCAGCCAGTAAACACGACACAGTTCTCGGTAAACAAACGGTTGGTTGGACGGGTCCCTCAGACGGTTACGTTGCCGATGTCCCCTACAGTTGACGGTGACGGTCTCTTCCCTGCACCTATGTGTTGTTGTTTGGTAGCGATGGGTTCCCACCGGTAACCCGCTCCCCAGCTTCGATATGAACCGGAGGAGTTCCAATCTTGCCCGCAGGCGCTGGCCCTGGGAAACTGGTGCCTTGGCGGTGGCGGTGTCTCCCCTCTACGGTTGGACTGTTGCCTTCAAACGGGACTTGGTTGTTGGGAGACAGTCGTCCCCTTCACTGACGGATTTGGCAAATTATGGCGACTCCTAGCCTTGCCGGGATCCGAAAGGCCCCTGCCCTGGTGCTGACTAATCTTCGTATACCGCTCCGGTACCGCCGGGTCACCACCCGTCCACGGTCCTTTCGGCAACCTCCAATCAGTCTCGCCTGCAGACGGTCACCGCCGTCTGCCAACCTTGCTGTCTCAGTCCGGGGCACACACCTGGACTAACTTCAGGCTTCTTGCTGTCACTTTCTCTTGCTCCTTTTCCACTTCCTTCTACTTCACTGTTTACTCCTTCACTTTCCTAGCTTAACTCCAGCTCTTCCCTGAGCTAACTGCCTGGTTTTCCCGCCTCCAGAGCTGTGAACTCCTCGGTGGGTGGAGCCAACCGCCTGGCCCACCCCCTGGTGTGGACACCAGCCCCTGGAGGAAGGCAACAAGGATTTAAGTTTTGACCTAGTGTGTACCTGCAGGGAATGTGGGGTGCGGGTGGTGTTGTGACCTGTGACCCCTGGCTTGCCCAGGGTGTCACATTCCCCCTTAGCAAAACGCAGACCGTCCTCGGGCTGCCCGTCCAACACCGGTTTTATTTTCCTTTTGTTTTCTGTGAAAAGTAGAAAAACGGTAAACATATTTACAATTTATGACATCATCCCACATCGGGAGGCACATTTCTTAAACGTTGCAAACGGTTTACGGTTACGGTCTCCGCTCTCTCCCACCCAAGTAACCTGGCCCTGATGCTGCCCCTAAAACCCAGGCAGCACCCCTTGACCCCAGTCCGGCACAAGTTACCCGAGCGGGATCTGTCCTTCCCCTCCAGAGGGTAGCCACCGGTTCCTGTGGTGGCTGGGCCCCAGCCGGCTCTACTGCGGGCCCTCCCTCCAACCTGCCTCTCCGGAGGCGGCAATTGCGGAAACGGTAACGGTAAAACAACTTATTTACATTCCACTTAACGTTTGTGGTTGCCCTGCAAGTTCACGGGCTTGTCCATAAGGAGTCCCTTATGCAACCTTTTCAAACGGTTCCCACGGGGACAACGGTGCCGGCAACGGCCGGTTTTCTCAATCACGGTGAATCAGGTGACTGTTCGGTAATCATCTTATCATCATCTTTCAAACTTTCAAAACTTTTTCAAACAAACACAGTGGTGGTCCCAACGGGGACGGTGCAGCGGGCATCCGCTGACCTTGAGGCGGCTACCACCGCAGGGGGTCGGCCCACTCCGGGACCGAGCGGTACATGGGGTTTTCCTTCCACTGGCAGTTCAACCCCGAATCACTGACAGCCGTTAGGAATGGCGGCGGAGGCGGCATACTTGGGACCTCTTCCTCCATCAACGACATTCTCTCCGGACCCCCGGCCGTGGTGCTGATGTCAGTCTCCCACTCAATTAGGGCCGGTTCTGGGGTTTGGGTGGACTGATCGCGACGTGGCACGGCTGCAGCAGCCCCTTGCTCACGGGCCCCCACTACGGCAACCATCCTTCGCATCTCCACCTTCCAATCCATCAACTGCTGCAAGCTCTGCGCCCTCACCTTCAAGCAGAACCGACCCAACTCCCGCTCCAGCCACTCAGCGGTCCCGGCGGGGAGCTCACCCGGGCTGCAGTCTTCAAAGGCTACTCCTCCTCGTTTCCCCCAGAGCTTGGGTGCTCCGGTTGCGGGGATTCCCGCGCTCCAATTCGAGGACGCCGCCATCTCTCCATTCGTGTCCCTGTCTTTATAGCTGCGTTTACATGCAGCCAGCCGCCATCGCGTCCCCCTTAGCTTCTTTCCGGCCCCTCCTCTATCGGGGCGGGGGTTTTGGCCTTCGCGCCTCCACTACTCGAGAAGACGCTCGAGCGGGGACTTTTCGCGCCAAAGATGGCGGCTTCTGAAATTTTGTGGCCGGACACCTCCGGCGGTAACAAGGCGCACCTCTACCAGACGGCAGAGCGGTAAGATCCTGTTCGTGACGCCAAGTTGTCGCGGGCGGAGGAGGGGACGCCGCGCTCTCCCACTGCTCGGGTCCGGCTGCCGCGGCTGCCGCGGCCTGCCGCTGCTCGGTGGCTCGAGCGATGGGCCGGATCCCGGGGACTCTAGCGGCGCTCCTCGCCCGTGAGTGAAACGGAGGTTTGTGTGTGGGGATTGTTTATTGTCCGTGACGCCACCCACGGATGTGGTGATTGAGTGTACACCACCGCTGCTCTGGCTGGGTATCCCGGGAGTGATGGTATGGAGCAGCCAGTTGTTGTGTTGCCCCTCCGTGGGTAGGGGTTGGTGATCCCGGGGCCCAGTGATGGAGTTGGGGATGGTGGACAGGCGGGCTATGGGGCCTGTGGAGGTGCAGGGGCAGCGCTGTGCCGCACGGCACGGAGGTACTCACTCAGCCAGTAAACACGACACAGTTCTCGGTAAACAAACGGCTGGTTGGACGGGTCCCTCAGACGGTTACGTTGCCGATGTCCCCTACAGTTGACGGTGACGGTCTCTTCCCTGCACCTATGTGTTGTTGTTTGGTAGCGATGGGTTCCCACCGGTAACCCGCTGCCCAGCTTGGATATGAACCGGAGGAGCTCCAATCTTGCCCGCAGGCGCTGGCCCTGGGAAACTGGTGCCTTGGCGGTGGCGGTGTCTCCCCTCTACGGTTGGACTGTTACCTTCAAACGGGACTTGGTTATTGGGAGACAGTCGTCCCCTTCACTGACGGATTTGGCAAATTATGGCGACTCCTAGTCTTGCCAGGATCCGAAAGGCCCCTGCCCTGGTGCTGACTAATCTTTGTATACCGCTCCGGTACCGCCGGGTCACCACCCGTCCACGGTCCTTTCGGCAACCTCCAATCAGTCTCGCCTGCAGACGGTTACCGCCGTCTGCCAACCTTGCTGTCTCAGTCCGGGGCACACACCCGGACTAACTTCAGGCTTCTTGCTGTCACTTTCTCTTGCTCCTTTTCCACTTCCTTCTACTTCACTGTTTACTCCTTCACTTTCCTAGCTTAACTCCAGCTCTTCCCTGAGCTAACTGCCTGGTTTTCCCGCCTCCAGAGCTGTGAACTCCTCGGTGGGTGGAGCCAACCGCCTGGCCCACCCCCTGGTGTGGACACCAGCCCCTGGAGGAAGGCAACAAGGATTTAAGTTTTGACCTAGTGTGTACCTGCAGGGAATGTGGGGTGCGGGTGGTGTTGTGACCTGTGACCCCTGGCTTGCCCAGGGCATCACATTCCCCCTTAGCAAAACGCAGACCGTCCTCGGGCTGCCCGTCCAACACCGGTTTTATTTTCCTTTTTTGAATTGCTGCAGACTATTTTCTGCACTAAATCTTCAAGGAGAAAATACTTAACGTGTGCACTAAACATCGGGATTCTCATTGCCTTTGCTGGCATAAGGATTTGTTTGCAGTTTTGTGACAAAATGCATAAAAAAAAAAAAAAAACGCAATAAAAAACACACTGTGTGCACAAACCTATAAGGGCCCTTTACTTTGGAAAAGTCATTTTAGAGCAATTCCTCTATGTTTCTCTAAAGACCCCCATACACATTAGAGAAAGATCTCCCAATCTGATGATTGGGGTATGACAGATGACCATATAATGTATAATGGGGCTTTTACACTCTCCCGTGACAGATCGGGGGGAATAAGGGCTAGCCGGGGCGGACACAGTCAAATGAGGGCCTCTGTGCAAAAACAATATATGGGCCCTTTGCAGTCCCATGACTGTCTGTGACAGAAGCTATTTGCTATTTTGTAGGTTGAAGTGCACCCCCTTACCACCTGGGCAGTGTTAGACTGTGGCAGACCTGGACACAGGTCTGAACTTGAACTCCACTCCACTTCACTGTCACAACACAAACTAAACTGTTTTCCTGCCTCAGGGCCTGTGATCTCCTCGATGGGCGTGGCCAACCACCTGGCTCTGCCCCTGGTGTGAATATCAAACCCTGAGGGAGGTGACAAGGGTTTTGTAGGTTGGCTGCTGTCACCTTATTAAGGGGGGGAGGTGTTTGTGTAAGGGCCTACCTGTGACTACCTGGCTAGTCCAGGGCGTCACATATGTATGGGGAGTATGGGCTGAATTAAGTTGAAAGGCATCAGTCATCCTTACACAATATGTCCTCCTTTGTAGCCAATTGTGCTTTGATCTAATATATTTTAAATCTTTGAAAAAGACTTGATAAAAAATATTCTACAGTTTTGCATATTCAGCTCTCATGTTCACCTACTTGTCTTCATGGTTACAGATAGAAATAAACATGGCTGACCATTGACCATCAATTTGTCACCTACTTCTTGTAACCTACATTAGTTATAGACAGCAAAATTAGCAAAAAAACATCACCTTTGGCTTTGCATCTTGTCTATCAGTTGCTTTTTGCAGCCCTATACTTTAATAGGATTGTGCCTATAGAGATAACTGTCAATTATTAGGACCTCGTACTTGAATCCTAAACCCAGAATAAGTAGCAATTTCCATCAATTAAAAACAAGTTACCGTGTTTCCCTGAAAATAAGCCCTAGCAAGAATTTTTGTCCTTTTTGGATTAAGGCTAAAAATAAGCCCAACCCCGGAAATAAGCCCTAGCAAGAATTTTTGTCCTTTTTGGATTAAGCCGAAAAATAAGCCCTACCCCGGAAAGAAGCCCTAGTTGTGGTCAATAATAAAGTGTCCATAGAGCTAAAAAAGACAACAAATACTGCAGGACACTTCATTAAAG
Source organism: Anomaloglossus baeobatrachus (assembly GCF_048569485.1). Lineage (NCBI taxonomy): Eukaryota > Metazoa > Chordata > Amphibia > Anura > Aromobatidae > Anomaloglossus > Anomaloglossus baeobatrachus. The sequence goes on along the minus strand of NC_134354.1, from coordinate 705,731,936 downwards.
AAAGCAGACACCCCTGAATGAGAGGCTTTGGAACGTGTGGACCTGCGGTAGAATGCATTGAAGACCTGCAGTGGAACGCACAGACACACCCAGTGATACCGTACTTGTAACACCCCGAGGTCAAGGGGTTTTCACCTGACACGTCGCCGGGTCGGGGGTGCAGATCCTTTGCGTCGTCACCAGCTGGCCTGACCCGGTTTCGTGACCTCGAGAAGTACAGGAGATGGTGGTGGATGGGGTGAATAGGAATGTCAGTTATGATGCCACCTGTGGCATGTGGCCAGGTAGGCGGCTGCCGCTGCAGGGTCTCTTCACAAGAGCAGATGTTGGGTGCAGCCAAGATTGTGTCGCTCCCCACAGGCAGACCGGGTCCCAGGAGGATGGGGGGTAGCAGTCCTTTAGAGCGCCGGAGTGCAAGGCGACGACAATCAGAGTCAGAGACAATAGGTGCGGGTTCCAGGTCTTTACTTACTGGTTCACTACCGCACCCCAGGTACTGTTCTTTACCATGAAGGGCTACGGTCGATCCCGGGCAGGTTAAAGGTATGTTCGGCATGGCAGTGTGTGGGCCCTTCCTCTGTGTGCGCTGTGTTGGTCCCCGTGGCATGAAGCACCTTGGGGACCCCCTTGTTTGTTTAAGTGTCCCAGCTCTGTCGCAGGTGAAGCGGATCCTCACCGTGGAGTCTGACTGGATCTAGACCCCGGACCCTATGTATCACTGTGCCTTGAGCTATGTGGGTAGTGGTCGGGAAGACATGGCATCCTCCCGTCCTGCAGATTTGGTTGCCAACGTGAAGTATAGCTAGCTCTAGGCCTCTGCACCCTGTAGTAGCACCGACCCTGGGAGAGCTGACTCGGTATCTCCTCAGCTACCGTTAAACTCCTGTGTCCCACGAGATCTACCGGTACTGGGCTCCTTTCCTCCTGAGATCTCCAGCCTGCCCACGGTCTGGCCGATTCTACCCGGAGGAGCTCTGGAGCATACCCTCCGGGCGACCGTGTTCTTCTGTGTCCCAGACGTTCTGAGATCATTCTCTCCCTGCTCCTGTACTTTACCAGTGCTCTCCCCTCCCTCTGGATGAATCGCCAAGCTGGGGAAGTCCCGTTGTTATGGTGATCACCTTCAGCCTAATTAGTGGAGAGCACCTGCTGTATGTGTTATGCTAGGAAACTGCTGATTCATTCGCTAACTGTGTGGTGTAAGTGAGACATACCAGACATTAACCTACCCATACCCGGGATGGATACTGTGCCCAAAATGAGATGCAGTAAACTGTGGCGACCGAAGCCTCAGGGGGGCTACATACTGCTCTGGTGATCTGGGAGGCAGTGGAATGCATCGAGGACCTGCAGTGGAATGCATTGAGGACCTGCAGTGGAACGTCCTCACACACCCAGTGTTACCGTACTGTTCTGGGGACCTGGAAGGCAGTGGAATGCATCGAGGACCTGCAGTGGAATGCATTGAGGACCTGCAGTGGAACGTCCTCACACACCCAGTGTTACCGTACTGCTCTGGGGACCTGGAAGGCAGTGGAATACATCGAGGACCTGCAGTAGAATGCGTCGATATGCTCCACTGCAGGTCCTGCACGCTTTCCACCGCAGGTCCTCACCGTTCCACAGCCACCCAGGTCCCCAGAGCAGGACGGTACCACCAGATATTTCTGTATGTGTGTGTGTATGTATGATGTTCCTGTGAACTGATATATGTTTGTGTATGAGTGAGTGCTGGCCTGAAGCAGGGGAAGATCTCTGTGGAGCACACAAGGGCCTGCTGGGAGTTCCCACTGTGGAACGAAGGAGGACCTGGGAGTGATGAATATGTCCGGGGTCTGGTAAGTATGGCTCTCCTTGGGGGTAAGGGGTGTCTGCCTTTTTTAGGGAGTAAATTTACCCTCAGTCTATGTTTCCCCAGAAATAAGCCCTACCCCGAAAATAAGCCCTAGCACATTTTTTCGGAGCAAAAAAATTATATTAGACAGTGTCTTATTTTCGGGGAAACACAGTATAATGAATCTTTTCCTACAAACCTACATATTAATCTGTTCAGTTCTTTCCGCGCCATAACATGATGCATATACAGTATGTTACACAGAATTTTGCGCTGTGAAATTTGTCTTTAAAAAAATATTGTAACCAATGAAACATTTCTACATGGATACAATTAATGAAATTAAAAAAAATCACATAGAAATTTAGAATTTGTGGTGATTAATAAATAAAAATAACTACAAAAATAACATTAAAATAACATTTTTATTTTTCCATTTTGAGGATTTTTTTTGTGGTTGTGATCCTTTTCTTCCTGTTGTTTCCATCATAGCACCATAGAGCTGGCACGGACGTGTGTGGGGACGCCATACTACCTCTCTCCAGAAATCTGCGAAAACCGACCCTACAACAATAAAACGTGAGGATTACTATATAGAAGACTGTAGACATGATTTATTAAGAAAACAATACTCCGCATACTCATACATCATGTGGAAAAATAAAATACAAATATATATATATATATATATATATATAATTTTTTTATTTTTTTTTTATATAGCAATTACTGAATATAATGTTGCCCTTTTTTCGTGTCAGGGATATCTGGGCTCTCGGATGTGTGCTGTATGAACTTTGTACCCTCAAACATCCAGTGAGTAATTATTTTACAGTGCAAATATTGTATTGGGCACAGGCGAAGCATGAATAAATAAAAGAATACAAAAAACTTTACTGAACAAAAGAAAAAAAAATCCAATAATATAAACACCTATATCCTACGCTATCAGCCTCCTTAGATTCAATGGCCACAATGTGTCAGATTAAAATATCTACAAAAAGTGAAAAATGGAACTTGTCATGTCCATAAACCATATTACCCTGCAGATATAGGGTTAATCTGCAGGTTAATAGCATCACAATGCTGCCGGTTGCCTTAGGCTGGAGTTACACTAACGTATGCAAAACTGGACCGATTTTCATCCAGGAGAGTAGGACGACTGCTGTTCGTATGTTACTCCATGTGCAGTCTGAGCATGTACGGTAATATTTCTTCTCATTTTTCTGCATTCTCTGGTGTTATTCCACAATCATTAAAGGGAACTTGTCACCAGATTTTGGCCTTCTAAACTAAAACCAGCACCGTAAGCAGCACCTGTGCCGCATTCCTTGAAGTTGCACGTTACCCCATGACCCCCCTCCTGTAGACCCCACAAATCTAATATATAAAGCTGAGTGTATGTATGTATGTATGTGTGTATGTACAGTATGTATGTATGTATGTGTGTATGTGTGTGTGTGTATGTATGTCCACTAAAGGAATCCGCACCGTCGCATTTACAATCCCGAAATTTTGCACACACACCTCATGTGACTCAGGGTATGTCATAGACTATGTTTTGACAGGAAAATTTAACCCCGCGCTTTACAGTTACTTTCCAAAAAGAGGCAGACAGGGAAAGAGACAGACAGGGAAAGAGACAGACAGGGAAAGAAAGACAGGGAAAGAGACAGAGACAAGGAAAGAGACAGGGATAGAGATAGAGACAAAGACAGACGGAGAAAGAGACAGATGGGGAAAGAGACAGACAGACACAGAGCTAGAGAGAGACAGACAGACATAGAGATAGAGAGATAGAGACACAGATAGCACAGAGATAGAAAGAGAAAGACAGAGAGATAGACACAGACAGAGAGAGACAGACATGGATAAAGAGAGAGAGAGACACACACACAGAGACAGACAGAGAAAGAGACAGAGAGACAAACACAGTGACAGACAGAAAGAGAGAGACAGACACAGACAGACAGACTGGGAGAGAGACAGAGAGGCAGTTACTATCCCGGGCAACGCCGGGTACTACACTTAGTATCTTTATAAAATCTCCACCCTGTATATAAATTGTCCGGTCCCGTCCGATGGGCATCCTATTCTGCTCCTCCTGTCCCTCCTTTCACCCTCCTCCTGTGCTAGTAGACTACGTCTGGGTGTCCACCTGCAGAAAATGTATACGCCCGAAAATGGTGCAAGACAGGGCACACGCCAACTCCGTCTGCTCCATTATAGTCAATGGTCCCGTTGGCACATGCGTCCGAAACACGTTTTGCGGGGGGGGGGGTTCGGACGGATGCCCCGACGGGAGTAGTGAACATAGGTGAAAATGCAATGTCATTTACTTCTGAGCTCCTCTCAACTCTGTATGTTCAGCTCAGTTTTGATACATTTGATACATTCTGTGGTTATATATTAGCTGAGAGGAGTCCAAAAAAGGCAAGTATAAGAGTTACAAACTCTACTGTCTGAACAGGCTCACTGACAGATTCTCAGTTAGCTCATTCTGCAGCCAGAAGTAGACATAGCAACATCAAGGCTATACAAGTCAAAGTATACAAAATTTTTAATGAAACACAATTGCAAAAGTGTTTTTTTAAACCAAAATACATACTTTAAGTAAAAAAAAGGTGTCTATACCTTGTAATTTAGGAGAACATGAGGAGGCCTGCGCGTTACAGAGGGGTGGCATTATATGAAAGGTGATATAAATGACACGATTTTATATTTTATAGTTTGAAGCTGGCAACTTAAAGCAACTGGTGTTGAAAATCTGCCGGGGTCGGTACGAGCCGCTTTCTTCAAAGTATTCGTATGATCTGAGGACATTAATCTCTCAGCTCTTTAAAATATCCCCACGGGACCGGCCGTCTGTCACCTCCATATTGAAGAAGCCTTTTCTAGAAAGACGTATACACAATTTTTTGAGTCCAAAGGTAGGTAATAATTAAAGAAAAGACATTTACCTTATTTACGCAATAAAAAAACTTTACTTGCTCAAAGAAGAAATTTTTTTAATTTAACTTAATGTAACAAAACTTTTTCTGCTATAAAAATGTAATTCAAAAATAAAATATTTTCTAAAAAGGGCTGTACAAGAATAAAAAAACCAAACAATGCTGCTTTCTACCATGAAACAGCGCCACACCTGGCTATAGGTTGTGGTATTTCAGCTGAGGCCATCACTTTCAGTAAGGCTTACCTGCAATACCAGACTCAACCTGTAGACAGGGGTGGCGCTGTTTCTAGGACAGCAGTCAGGTTTTTTTAATCCTGTACCTGCCCTCTAGGTTTTGCCTTTCAGTAGTTTGTGATTTTCGCCTTTCGTAATGTTTCAACCATTGGTTTGTTGGTTTCTAGTTAATAGAAGAGGAGTTTAGCCATACTGTGCTACACCAAAAGAAACCTTCCCCAAAGAGACAAGCCCATGGGCCAGTAACACCGAAGCACGCAGCAGGTAACAATACACAGTTCTATATGGAAATGTACAGGACTAGGGGGGACACGCTGCTTTCCCTAAGGCTATGTGCGCACAGTGCGTTTTTCGTGGCGTTTTTGTGTGTTTTTTGGGTGCATTTTTGGGCTCAAAACTGCATGACTTTTCTTCCCCAGCAAAGTCTCTGAGTTTTCATTTTTGCTGTCCGCACACAACTTTTTTTTAAGCTGCGTCTTTGAGCCTAAAAATAAAATGGATATGTCAATTCTTTCCTGCGTTTTTCTGCATTTTTCCCCCTTGCAATGCATTGTAAAAATGCAGAAAAACGCAGCAAAACGCAGCCCAAAACGCGGTAAAAACGCATGCATTTTTACTGGTCCTTTTTTTGCCGCAGGTGAGTTTTTGTGCGTTTTTAACAGCCAAAAACGCAGCGTTAAAAAATCGCAGCGTGCGCACATAGCCTAAGGGTAGAGTCACACTTGCGTATCGCTTCTGATGCGAGGGCATCTGCCAATGCTCTATTTAACCCCCCCCCCCGAAGCAGTGATGTGGCTGACTCAAGACCCCTGTACCAGTGATCGGTGGCTGCCTAAGTTGTCAGACACAAACACTAATCTAATGCATTTGAGAGGGAATAGTCTTAAGGAAGATTCAGAGGGAAATACCTTCTGCAGAAATCCTGGATGATCCAGTCTCCAGTTTTGGGCACCGCATGGGTTGTTCCTCCATAGGTTTATGCTTAAATTTCTTTTTGGTGTGTCGTTGAGGCTGGGACTCTTTTCTGTCCCATAGTGGTCCTTTATCATTTCTGCTTTCCACGCTATTTGTGCAGAACTGGTGCTACTCTTCTTCACATCCTCCTAGCAAAGGGAGCGGTGGTCTGGCAACGCAGGATCATTAGAAAGGGGGATTTTTTCAGGGATGTTTTAACTGGGGCTCTGCCAGTGCAGGCAGCGAAAACAAGGTACAAAATCAGCAGGCGGATGAGTAGTCGGAAACAAGCAGAGGTCGGGGCTGGCGGCAGTACGAAAACATAATCCATTGTGAAAGCCAAGGTCAAAACCGGAAAATCAGTCCAGAGAAGCAGCTGTGCAGAAGGTATGGGCACGCTGCAAGTCACTCACCACTAAAGTGGCCTCCGACTAAATGATGGTGGGACGTGGAATTTTCTTCCAGGGCAAATGATGTCTCCGATACTTGAAACGTTGCCCTTATCTCCACTCAAGCAGGTTCCATGTCCATCTCCCTGTAATCTCAGCATGGCTTGAAAGTTCTGTCTAGCAGGATAGCTGAGTGGCATGTGAGGTAGTGGATTGTAGTATGGTTTAGCAGTCACCTTAATAGGTGGTGGATAGGAGTAAGGCATCCTGCAGACTTTAAGTATTTGATAGTAAGCTGGCATCACACAGGAGAATATGCTGCGGGGTAATGGAGCTGTTGTCTGTACCTCACCTGATGTGTTGGTGGTTTTCTGGCGTTTCTTTACATGCCCCTGCTCTGCGCTGATGTTTGCTGCAGGTTGTGGACTTTCGGGTGGTGGAGGACATAGTTGTGGACTTTTCAGTCTCGCATATCGTCCTGTTTCGGGTGGTGGAGGACACGGTGGGGGACTTTTCAGTCTCGCATATCGTCCTGTTTCGGGTGGTGGAGGACACGGTGGGGGACTTTTCAGTCTCGCATATCGGCCTGTTTCCTGTTCTGATGGGTCGAACAGGCATTGAATAAAAGGCCTGATATGATTAAGTGCTGCCATCAGATACCCAGTAATGCCAGTTTGCCTTTGATGGTGTTCAGGCTTCTGGCTGTAAGGGGGTCTCCTGGCATGTGGGAGATGTCTTCTCGGTTGGATCTTTCCTCCAGCTACTGGGGCAGCCATCGGGCTGCCTCCCCCTCCACACACAGAAGTGTGTGTGTGGATGGTAGAAAACTCTCCTCACAAAAAAGAAATTAAGAAAAATAAAATATAAAAAGTAAAAAACTCTGATAAATCTCGCTCTGGTTAGTGCTTGGCTCTTCTCTCTACCGCTGCTTGCCGCACACTGACCGTGCTCGCTGAGTATTCCACGACTCGTGGACAACGCTGCTGTGAGGTCATAAACCTCAACATGGCGACGGGGCTGTAATATGGGAAAATGGCTGCTACCCATGACTGACAATCCTATAGTGTATGACTAATGGCTAGCTGGACTGGCAAGAAATGATAGAAAACTTACCAGAGCACTGGTCATTGCTGAAAAGAATTGATTTGTGGAGGTTTTTATTAAACCCCTTAATGTCTGAGCAATTTTTTGTTTTTGCGAGTTTACTTGTTTATCCCCTTCTTCCAAGAGCTGTAACTTTGCTATTTTCTTGCTGACAAATCCATGTGACGGCTCAATTTTGTGGAACTAGTTGTACATTTGAAGGACACCAATCCATTTTTTCAGGGCAAAATCGAGTGACCAGAGCTTCCTAACCGGCTGTCAGCCATCAGTCCATCATCGGCTATCGAGCAGCAGGGAAGCCAACCGTCACACAAACTGATTTAACGGCTGGATCATGGGCCTTAAAGGGAACCTGTTACGTACAATATGCGTTCTGACTTACAAGCATGGTCAGGGGCGGGATTCAAATTTTTAACAACAGGTTCTCTGTAAACCCCGCCCAGTTGAAAACCACACCCATTCAGTAACTACACCCATTTTGTTAGCTACACCCATATACAAGCACTTTCCTCAACCAAAAAGTACAAGTAATTTAAAGTAAAATCTCTTTATCCCTTCTTCCCCTCCTCTACCTTCACTCTCCTGTCCAGCACCAGTTGTTCCAGTCACTGTCAGTCATATTGTATTAAGTGGTTTTTCTACAATTTTTAAAAACTATTACTAAAGGAGCCCTGCTAAAATGGGAACGGACAACCTTCCCGATACAGATATCATCCCATGTGGTCTCTTTCCCCTGCAGATCTCATCCCATAATGGCCCCTTTCCCCTGAAGATCCCATCCCATTATGGCCTCTTTCCTTTGCAGATCCCATTATGGCTTCTTTTCCCAGCAGCTCTTATCCCATGTGCTCCTTTTCCCATATAGCTCCCATCTTATGTGGCCTCCTCTCCCCATATAGCTCCCATCTTATGTGGTCTCCTCTCCCCATATAGCTCCCATCTTATGTGGCCTCCTCTCCCCATATAGCTCCCATCTTATGTGGCCTCCTCTCCCCATATAGCTCCCATCTTATGCATCCTCCTCTCCCCATATAGCTCCCATCTATGCGGCCTCCTCTCTCCATATAGCTCCCATATATGCATCCTCCTCTCCCCATATAGCTCCCATCTTATGTGGCCTCCTTTCCCCATATAGCTCCCATCTTATGTGGCTTCCTCTCCCCATATAGCTCCCATCTTATGTGGCCTCCTCTCCCCATATAGCTCCCATCTTCTGTGGCCTCCTCTCCTTATATAGCTGCCATCTTTATGTGGCCTCCTCTCCCCATATAGCTCTCATCTTTATGCGGCTCTTCTCCCCATATAGCTCCCATCTTTATGCGGCTCCTCTCCCCATATAGCTTCCATCTTATGCGGCCCCTCTCTCTGCATCTTCGGCTCACTGAGCGCTTACCTGCTCCAAGCACCGGCGGCCTCTTTGTCTTCTGTCCTCCTCCGTGGCAATCTGCACACTGACGCTGACAGACGGCAGTAGGAGGAGCTACCTTCACACACTGCCGTGACCTCTGCAGCGTCAGCGTGTCGCTGCACGCTGGGTCAGGGAGCACACAGGCTCCACTGAACCCGGAAGTGTGGTGCGTGTCTTAAAGACACTAACACAAATGAATTCAGGGAACCGGATTACCAGAGCTGTTTCTTGCCGGTTTGGAGAACCGGCTGCTATTTTAACAACAGGTTCGTCCATCTGAGCATGGTGATGTGTGGCCTAGTAACCCCTTCCTACCCATCCATGTGTTGTAATAATAATTATGAATGTAAAAATAAAACATTTGATTGAGGGTCTAGTCCCCTGGGTGTCGCATCGCCCCGTGGGCGTTTGCATGCTTTACGTGGTATCACGTCCCTGTGGGCATGATACCGTGGATTTACATGAGCAACGTCACCGTTAGCTCCTTGAGATCCCGTGTGCGTGCGCTTACCATTCCCGCAGCCTTCTTATCCGGGGGTGTGCCGCCCCGCACCAGCAGCCGACGCTGCTCGGGTCCGGGCCTACAGGGGAGGTGGCTCAAGGACTTCCGGACCTGGGGGCCTCACGAGCACGCCGAAAATAAATGGGGACGTAGATGTACGGGCTAGGCCGTAGTAAGTTCGTGATGCCACCCACGGTGTGTGGTGAGGTGGGACACCACCGCTGCTGTTGTGGGACACCCGGAGGAGATGTTGTGCAGCAAGTTGTTAACCCCTCCATGGGCAGGGATGGAGGCCCCGGGACCCATTGGGTTGGTGCAGGGGAATAGCGACCGCAGAGGGTGCTGTTGTACTCACTATTAGTAAAACACACGAGTCTCTGGTAAACCAAGGTGCTGGTGGTCGGTGCCCGCAGCCGGCTGCGTTCTGGTCCCCCACCCGGCTGGTGGTCTCTATCTTCCTCCTGCACTTTTGTGTAGGGTGGACTGCCTGAGTCTGGAACTTCAGGAGTCCGCTCCCGGCTGGATGTGGCCTAAGGAGCCATGCCCGCAGACGCTGGCCCGTGGGATCTATGGGCCTTGACGGTGACCTCTTATCCCTAATCGGTGGGCTGTTGTCTTCTATGAGGGACTTTGGGTGGGACAGGACCTATAATCCTGGCCTCAATCGGTTAATTAACCAGTCCGCTTGATTCCGGTTTCTGGCTTCAGGGTCCGAGTACCCCCCTTCTGTGCTACGGTTTCCGGGTCGGTTCCCCGTGTCGGTACCAGCGGGCTACAACCCTGTCCCGGTCCACCTCGGTTCCACTGAACCTTCTTCCCGTCTCCTGATGGAGACCACCGTCTGCCTCCTAGCCAGTGGCATCAGGGCTCCAACTTTGGCCCGGTCCCTACGGTTCCGCCGGTTGCTGTACCGGTACTCCTGCAGGCGGCCACCACCGTCTGCCTGCCTGATGTTACAGGGGTCCCAGGCTCCAACCCGGGTCCCTGACAGCTTCTCTCCTTTACACCTCCTGTCACTGTCACACTCTACACTGTTCTCCTCCCTAGACTGTTTGTATTTCCTGCCTCAGGACAGTAGTCTCCTCAGTGGGCGTGCCTTTCTGCCTGACTCCGCCCACCAGTGTGCCCTAATGGCCCTGAGGGAGGCATCAGGTCTCCCATTCGGGTGACTGATGTGTCCTCACAAGGGATGGGGGTGTGTGTGTAATGTGGTAGGTGTTGTTACCTGTGAATCCTGAGGTCCAGGGCGTCACAATGACTTATCCTAAGGATAGGCAATCAATGTCAAAGTAGTGGACAATCCATGTAGTAGAATTGCTCAATCTCTTAACCTCTCCTCTATTAGTGACTCCTTCTTAGTTTTACAGTAAACTCAATGTAACCAGAAAATATTAGATCACTTGTGACGCTTCACGAGAAATATTTTCAGGTTAGTCACGGTTTTGTGAGATAAAGACTACAAGGAGGATAAGCCTTCATTGTGGACCAATGCAGAGAAAAGCTTTGACTCCAGTATTTTCCTATTTCAGAATTATTGCCTAGAAATTTAAGGGGTTGTCTCTCTTAACCCCTTAACGACCTATGACGTACCGGGTATGTCATGGATCGTGTGAGGTTAATCCCCGCCCCCTGCTGTGGGCAGGTCCCGTCGATTTGCGCACATATCAGCTGTTTTCAACAGCTGACATGTGTGCCTGCTAGTCGCGGGTGGAATCGCTTCCACCCGCGACCATTAACCCCTTACATCTTGCTGCCAAAATCTGGCAGAGAGATGTGTATGCACGCCGCCATGACAGTGACTTGCCCCGCCCCATCAGAAGTCACGTGACATGATCACGTGACATTCGGTGGTTGCCATGGTAGCACAGGGTCATGTGATGACGCCTGTAGCGAACATAAGTCGCTTCCTCTCAATGCTGGAATACAGCCGGCATTGAAAGTAAAGCACCAAATCTGCACTTCTCAGCCGTGTAGCTGTGATCTGCAGATAGGGCAGAGCGATCGGATTGCTGATCGCTATAGCCCCCTAGGGGAACTAGTAAAATAAAAAAAAAGTAAAAAAAAAAGTTTTAAAAAATTAAAAAAAAAATAAAAAAACCTAATAGTTCAAATCACCCCCCTTTCACCCCAATGAAAATAAAAGGGTTAAAAAAAATACACATATTTGGTATCACCGCGTTCAAAATTGTCCGATCTATCAAAATATAAAATCAATTAATCTGATCAGTAAACGGCGTAGCGGCAAAAAAATTCCAAACGTCAAAATTACGTTTTTTGGTCGCCGCAAATTTTGCGCAAAATGCAATAACAGGCGATCAAAACATAGCATCTGCGCAAAAATTGTACCGTTAAAAACGTCAGCTTGAGACGCAAAAAATAAGCCATCAGTAAGCCTCAAATCCCGAAAAATGAGAACGCTATCGGTTTTGGAATATGGCGCAAAACGTGCGCCACTTTTTTTGGACAAGCTTGTGAATTTTTTTAACCCTTTAAATACAAGGAAACCTATTCATGTTTGGTGTCTACAAACTTGCACTGTCCTCAGGAATCAAAATGACACATCAGTTTTACCATATAGTGAACACGGTGAATAAAATATCCCAAAACCTATTGTGCGATCACACTTTTTTTTAAATTTTTCCGCACTTGGAATTTTTTTGCCGTTTTACAGTATACTACATGGTAAAAATTATGGTTTTATTTAAAAGTACAACTCGTCCCGCAAAAAACAAGCCCTCATATGGCAAGATTGACAGAAAAATAAAAAAGGTACGGCTCTCGGAAAAAAGAGAGGAAAAAAACAAAACGGAAAAACACAAAATGCCCGGGGTCTGAAGGGGTTAAAAGAAAAAGTACAGACGCAAGAGATAGGTAAAACACCCCATAAAATTATGTGGCTCCAACACGGGCTGCTCAAATGGTCTCCGGGAGACAAGCAATGATATTGAATTCTTTGGTGACCTGACAGCTAAGGCTCATGATTGACTGCAGCGGTAATTTATCAGGAACAATGTGTAATCGGAGGAACACCATATGTGTCACAATGTGACTGTTGGATAACGAGGATTAGGGGCCCAATGTTATCCCTAACCTCAGGGATACTCCTAATGGTAGAAATGCCCGAGTCCCATTCCTAGCCCTGCTCCTGACCAGACCTAATCTGATACCCCCCGCCCCCTCTCCAGCAGGGAAGCATGGGGCAGGAGTGTTAAGGCCCCTTTACACACTGCAACATCGCAAACGACATCGCTGTAACGTCACCGGTTTTGTGACGTTATAGCGACCTCCCCAGCGACATTGCAGTGTGTGAAACACATCAGAGACCTGGCCCCTGCTGTGAAGTTGCTGATCACTACACATCTCTCAGGACCATTCTTTGGTCCTTTGTTTCCCGCTGTGCAGCATGATCGCTAGAAAGTCTCAGTGTGTAAAAGGACTTTACAGCGACTTCGTTAGCGACTTCCCTTTCAAAAAACTGCTTTACTACGTCCCCAATGACTAGCTAGGACGTTCTGCAGGTCCGGATCGCTGTTGCGTCATTGGCCAGGTTTGCCTGTTTGACAGCTCACCAGAGACTTTGTAGCGATCCCGGCCAGGTTGGAATCGCTGGTGGGATCGCTAGAAAGTCTCAGTGTGTAAAGGGGCCTTTAAGTTAACCACATGTAAAGTCAGATAAGGGAAAACCAAAACTCTGACACACTGCACACACACAGGATTAAACAAAAGGAGATTCAGGAGGAAAACAAGAGCAGGAAAGTATCTAGAAAAGACAACAAGGGTAAGCAATAAGCACAACTTTCTGGACAACCACACCTCACCAGATAAACTATAGCTGGCTGTAACACTTGCCGTAGGAGATGGTAAGATCCTCTAGGCACTCTAGGTACGGGGAAGTACCAAGTGAAAGGGAAGGGAAATCCTGTGTCTAGGGAAAGGGAAGATGGTGTCCACTGACTAAACCTACTGCTGGTCCCTAGAGTACCTCACCTAGGTGCCAAGCCGGATACCTGACCCTAAGTATACCTAAGGCTGGGCCCTAAATAGGGAACGGATGGGATGAGCTCTTCATCAACCCCACTAAACACTAAAGAAGACACAAGGGGGACAAGCATGAACTACTTATCCACAGATGACAGTAGAAGTTCAGCAAAGTTACAGCAACGATACCACAGATTAGTACAAGCCACCTGTTTGCAACCAGAGCTTGAATGAACTGAACAATATCAACAGCACAATTCCAGGGAAGATGGGAGTATTTAAGCACAAGGGGAATACTGATAATCATCAGCTGGATGGAAGGAGAGCTCCCCTGGATCCTAAAGGGGAGTAGATGAAAATACAGCAGGAAAGCTACCTAGTACAATGAATACTAACAGCAGGAACAACAGATAGTCGGAGAGCATTTTGCGCAGCCAAATGCTGTAACCTTCTAGTGCCAGAAACCGCATGACTGTCTGTTACCCGTGACACACCCGTAAACAGGTGGCGAACCGAAATGGACCCAGTAGACCACAGGGGGGTACCCGGGCTTACCCTTTAGTCAGAGAAGCTTGACTAACTGCCCACCAAGGGGCACACGCCAGGTGCCACTCCCAGGGCAGTGACCGGGATTGTGGCAGCTGACCCCCAGGGCAAGGACAGACAAAGGTGCAGATAGGCAGAGTTTCTAGTATACACAGGGACCACAGGGACATCTGAGGCTGATAGCACAGCCAGGATGGACAGGCACAGTCACTAGTATAGACAGGAAACACTGGGATGGCTGAAGCTGATGTACAATAGCTAGGAACGGACAGGGAAAGGGGGACGAGACAACTAGCAGCTAGGGAACTGAATTTTAACTAGCAATGTTGTTCAGGCACCTCCCATAGTTGGAGGGTGCCTACCCAGTGACTTTCAACGATAGGTTGCGACGCACTTCCAGGAAATGGTGCACTGGCCCTTTAAGAGAAGGGCAGCAGTGCACACGCACGCCCTAAGAGCACTCCAGGAGGACTTGTTCAGTAACCACAGGTCCCGGGAGGTGGAAGCAGAGAACACCCAAGTGCAGGACCACGAGGAAGCCAGGCAGAGTGGTGTGGGCTAGCTGCGGCGGTGAGTTAGTGTCCCTGTAGAGTGGAGAGCGAGCAGTGCGGGGATTCTGGCGCTACACTGGCATAGGTGGAAGGAGTCAGCCAGAATAAATAGGAGGGGAGCAAATGTGATTGGTTCTCCACAACATCAATGATCAAAGGAGACTAACAAGAAGACTAGCAGAGCTTAACTCTCGCTAGCCTACCTATGAACCAGTAAGCAGCAGGTCGATGCCCGAGTCTGCCTGCATTAATTCCAGACACCGGACAATTTTTCAGACGGAGCGTCAGAATCTGTAATCTGAAGATAACCTGATGCCGCCATGATAGTCGTCGAAGTTTATGATAATCTCCATGTGACCATAAAAGTAGATTTTGGGTACTCACCGTAAAATCTCTTTCTTGGAGCCTTCATTGGGGGACACAGAGACCATGGGTTGTATGCTGCTGCCACTAGGAGGCGACACTAAGCAAAATAAGGAAAACTCCTCCTATGCAGTATACACCCACCAACTGGCAATCAGTCCTCAGTTAGTGAGAAAGCAATAGGAGACAACAAGTAAAGAACGAACAATCTTACAGAAGTGAACATTAAACTCAACATTCAACAGTAACATATGTCCAACACAAGGGCGGGTGCTGTGTCCCCCAATGAAGGCTCCAAGAAAGAGATTTTACGATGAGTACCCAAAATCTACTTTTCTTTATCGCTTCATTGGGGGACACAGAGACCATGGGACGTCCTAAAGCAGTCCCACGGGTGGGTCTAATGTTACTCTCAGGGCTGACCTCGGTCCACTGCAGCCTGCAGAACTCGTCTACCGAGGCTCGCATCGGAGGATGTGAAAGTGTGGACCCTGTAGAACTTTGTGAAAGTGTGGAGCGAAGACCAGGTGGCCGCTTTGCAAAGCTGCGACGCTGGAGCGTGGTGACGGACCGCCCACGAGGCTCCCACCGCCCTGGTGGAATGGGCCGTAATCCTGAGTGGGCGCATTCTCCCTCTTACCCGGTAGGCTTCCAGCATGGCAGAGCGAATTCATCGCGCAATGGAGGACTTGGAGGCAGGTAGGCCTCTGCGCGGGCCGGACGGAAGCACAAAGAGGGAATCCGACCGTCTGAATTGAGACGTCCTGGAAATGTACAGGCGGAGAGCTCTGACCAAGTCCAGCTTGTGGAGAAGAACCTCACGAGGGTGCGAAGGGTTCGGGCAAAAGGAGGGAAGAACAATGTCCTCGTTAAGATGGAAAGAGGAGACCACCTTGGGCAGAAAGGATGGTACCGGACGGAGGACTACCTTATCCTGGTGGAAGACAAGATATGGAGAGCGGCAGGAAAGCGCCGCTAGTTCAGATACCCGCCTGATTGACGTGATGGCAACTAAGAAGGCGACCTTCCAAGAGAGGAACGTTAGAGACACCTCCTGAATAGGTTCGAAGGGGGAATGCTGGAGAACAGACAGAACGAGGTTGAGGTCCCAGGGCTCCACCGGAGGCTGAACGGGGGGCACCGAACGAGCAGACCCCTGAATGAATGTGCGAACCTGTGAGCGAGAGGCAATCCTGTTTTGAAAGAGAATGGAAAGAGCAGACCCTTGAGAGAGCTGAGTGCTAACCCAGCATTCAGACCAGACTGCAGGAAGGACAACAGAACTAGCAAGGAGAAGGTCATGGCTGTGACCTGGTTAGCTTCGCACCAGCGGAAATAGGCCTTCCACGTACAGTGATAGATACAGGAAGAGGAGGGCTTCCGTGCTTTGATCATTGTCTGGACGACCCTTTCTGAGAATTCCGAGGAAGTTAGTACTGCGGCTTCAACAGCCATGCCGTTAAATTGAGCGACTGTGAATTCTGGTGAAGAAAAGGTCCCTGAGTGAGAAGGTCCGGGACGTCTGGAAGTCTCCACGGAACTTCGGCGAGAAGGTGCACGAGCTCTGCGTACCACGGGCGATGGGGCCACGAGAATCACCGGAACTCCTTCCGCTTTGATCTTCTTGACTAGCTTGGGGATAAGCGGAAGCGGAAGAAAGAGGTACGGCAGAGAGAACTGCGACCAGGGGATCGCTAGGGCGTCCGTTGCGAGCGACAGCGGGTCTCTTGCTCTGGAGACGAATTGGGGCACCTTGTGATTCCACCTGGAGGCCAGGAGATCCACGTCGGGGGTCCCCCACCTGGAACAGATCTGCTGGAAGATTCTGGGATTGAGGGACCACTCTCCCGCATCGAGTCCTTCTCAGCTGAGCAAGTCGGCGGCCCAATTGTCCACACCCGGGATGTGGACCGCCGAGATCGCTGGGATGTTCTGTTCGGCCCAGTCGAGGATTTGAGATACCTCCCTCATCGCCGCTCTGCTGCGTGTTCCGCCCTGATGGTTTATGTAGGCCACAGTGGTCGCATTGTCGGACTGTACCCAAACTGGGTGTCCGCGAAGCAGGGACTTCCAATGAAAGAGAGCTAGGCGAACTGACCTGAGTTCCAAGATGTTGATGGGAAGCTTGGTTTCCGGCTCGGTCCAGCGACCCTGAACTGTGAGGTCCTGGAATGTGGCACCCCAGCCTAGCTGGCTGGCGTCTGTCGTGATGACCTTCCATCGAAGGGGAAGAAATGATCTCCCTTGGAGGGTGAGGGGAGAGCGTTTCCACCATTCAAATGACTCTCTGACTCGAGGAGGGAGCGCAATTGGCCGATCCAAGGAGTGAAGAGACTTGTCCCATGTTGCTAGAAGGAGACCCTGAAGAGGGCGAGTATGGAATTGACTGTAGGGCACCGCTTCCATTGACGCCACCATCTTCCCGAGAATGCTCATGCAGTACCGAAGAGAGCAACGGGGTGCGCGTTGGAGCTTCCAAATCCCCCTGAGGATAGCTGAGAGCTTGTCCTTGGGCAGAAGAACCCTCGCCTGCGTGGTATCGAAGATCATGCCGAGGAATGAGATGCGTTGAGCCGGGATCAGAGATGACTTTGGTCTGTTGATCAACCAGCCGAGACGGGTTAGAGTATCCAGATTGATGTTGAGACTGTCACGGCACTCCAACATCGAGGGAGCCTTGATCAAAATGTCGTCCAGGTACGGGATGGCTAGAATTCCCCGGGTCCGAAGAATAGCCATGACAGTTGCCATCACCTTGGTGAAGACTCTGGGAGCTGTCGAGAGCCCGAATGGGAGAGCTGTGAACTGAAAGTGTTGCTCCTGAACCACGAAGCGTAAGAATCTCTGATGAGCCGGAAAGATCGGGATGTGGAGATAGGCGTCCTGGATGTCCACCGAACAAAGGAACTCCCTGTTGAGGCGCTTGAGATGCAGAATGGGACGGACTGTGCCATTCTTCTTCGGGACAACGAAGAGGTTTGAATAAAAACCCCGGAATCTGTCTTGAGGGGGTACGGGGGTGATGACCCCAGAGTCTCGCATGGACTGGATGGCTGCGAAGAAGCCCTTGGTGAGGGAGGGATCCTTGGGGGGTTTGGACTTGACGAAGCGCGAGTATGGGAAGAAAACTCTATCTTGTAGCCGTGAGAGACGACGTCTCGGACCCAGGCGTCGTCTATCACGGAAAGCCACGCGCTTCTGAACATGCGGAGACGACCGCCGACCCTGGATAAGGATCCGGGGACGGGAGCCCAGTCATGCGGAGGAGAATCTGTTGGATCTGGAGCTGGAGGGCTTGGACTGCTGGCCACGGGAACGCCAGGATTGCCAGTGGGGTGTTGCCTTAAAGGAGGGTTTCCGTCTCTCCTGACGTGCTGGGGACCACTCCCGACGTGTGTTGGTGTTGGTAGAAGATTGACGAAAGGGGCGAAAGGGAAAAGCCCGCCGTCTGGGAGGGGCACGGGGGATCCTCCGTTGGGGAAGGAAGGTACTCTTGCCCCCGTAGCCTCAGAGATGATCTTGTCCAGCTTTTCTCCGAAGAGTCTGGCACCAAAAAAAGGGAAGACTGGTGAGAGACTTTTTGGATGCTGAGTCCGCGTTCCACGCTTTAAGCCACAAGGCTCTGCGGATTGCAGTAATGTTGCCGGCTGCCAGGGCTGCGGAAGTAGCAGAGTCGAGGGACGCAGCAACTAGATACTTTCCGGCATGTGCGATCTGATCTGCCAGATCTGCCAGCTCGGGGCTGGGAGCATCAGCCAGGATACCACGCCGAAGGAGCTTTGCCCAGGCGGAGACAGCCTTGGAGACCCAGGTGGATGCAAAGGCTGGAGTGATGGCGGAGCCGGAGGCTTCAAAGGCCGACCTGGCTAAGGATTCTATGGTCCTATCCGAGGATCCTTAAGGGAGGCGCCATCAGACAGCGGCAAGGTGGTGCTGGACGAACGTCGGGAGATCGGAGGATCCACTGAAGGGGCCACTGACCACTTCTGAAGAAGTTCCGGTGGAAAGGGATAAAGGACCTGTGCCCACTTGCGCCTCTGGAAACGCTTGTCGGGATGTTCCCACTGTCTACAGAAAACATCCTCAAACTCCCTGTGGTTGCCAAAGCTTCTTGGCAGTTTCTTGGCCCTTTTGAAAGGAACCGATTGACTGGTAGGAGCCGGATCTACATCCTTCACCTCTAGGGTCTGATTGACAGCAATGACCAGACTGTCCATCATACTGGTCAGCTTGGAGATATGTTCAGAGTCCAGATCGGAGTCAGAATCAGGGTCCTGGTCCGAATCTGGGGCTGCCGCAGATGAGGTAGGAGATGGAGAGCGTATTGCTCTGGAGGCCATAGAGGGGCTAGGGGGGCTGGAGGATGACCCCGAGAAGGACCGCTTCCTAGACCTCCTGTGTGTTCTGCCCTGCCGGGCTGGTGGCGCTGCGGGCTCAGACTCGCTCTGGGTCACCGGGGGGACTCCAGAGGTGGAGGCGGGCAGACGCTCTATGGCCGAGGCTAAGGTTTGAGATACCTTAGTTAGGTTGTCCACGGACTGAGAGAGAGCTGAGGCCCACCCAGGCATGGGGGCCGAGTCCTCGTTACGGGCGGTGGGGGGCTCCGTAGTAGTCATGCTAGGGGTGCTACAGGCTAGGCAGATGGGGAGGACTGCCTTGAGGGAAACCTTTTTAGACAAGAGGTGCAGGCGAAGTGAAGTACTATGGCCTGTGGCTGAGAGCGGGTCGCTCTTGTGCTGGACATGGGACAGCAGGGAGAGAGAGAGAGAGAAGAAACAGAGCAGAGGATGCCAGGAGGATGGGGACTGGGGAAGGAGCTGCCTCCCAGTGGCAGAGCTTACCCAGACTCTGGCGTCCTGTGTGTGCTGGTGCTGCTGTCTGAAGCTGGCGCTGTGTCCTGTCTGAAGCTGCAGGCTGAGGGAGCAGAGGTGGGGGCTCCGGAGAGATGCAGGTTACTATGTGGGAAGCTGCACCGGAACGCTGCCGCTGCCCAGAGGGATCGCAGGCTGTAATGGCGCTGCTGAGGGTGTCCGGGCTGGGGGAGGCGCAGGAAAGAAGCGCGAAAAAACGGCGCGCTGCAGGGAGCAGGGATTGGTTAAGTATAAGAAGAGCCGTGAGTGGACAGAAAGAGCGCGCAGAGGCCTGCAGGGAATGGTTGCTAGAGCGGGCGGGCCTGCTGGGAAGGAAGGACCCGCGCGATAGGCCGGCCGGGAGGGGGCGTGGCCGGACGGGAGCTAGGCCTGGAAAGAAGCCGGGGGCTAAATTTTGGAATGAGGCCGCAGGGGGAGCCGGAGAACGGCGCCGAGGACAAGAGCGGAGGCAGAGCCTGTCTGGAGGGGGGGGGATGACCAGGGGTAAGCTATGCTATGGATCCTAATCCCTTCTTTTCCCCCCTTTTTTTTTTATTTTATTTTAATTAAAAGGAGCCCCCCATGACCCGGGACAAGGGATGGGTACCTGTCCCGATGGCTGAAAGTCCTCCTGATCATGGCTTGATCCTGGCCTCCTGGAAAATACGTAGGGAGACGGGTATCTTCTGGTAATTTTTCGTCTCCCCTCCCTGATCAGGCCGGCTGTGGAGGGCGAGCGTACAGGGGGAGGGGGGCAAGGACCATCCGCCTGTCCCTCTGTGCGGATGCCCCCCAAACAGTCTTGAGAGTGTTAGGGGGGTAGGGTCCTGCCAGACAGACACGGAGGACAACGGAAGTGGCGGATGGACCCCACTTCTGTGCGACCGGTCTCTAGGGGGGAGAGCAGGGTGAGCTATTACAACCTGTCGCCCGACGAGCTGTGTCTGAAACGAAAAAAGGGAAAAATTAAAAATACAAACCTGAGGGGCTGGGAGCAGCCCCAAGTGTGTCCACCTCCTATGGACACTAAGCTTAAACTGAGGAATGATTGCCAGTTGGTGGGTGTATACTGCATAGGAGGAGTTTTCCTTGTTTTGCTTAGTGTCGCCTCCTAGTGGCAGCAGCATACAACCCATGGTCTCTGTGTCCCCCAATGAAGCGATAAAGATATATATACGTTATTAGACTTAATCGCTTTGTCATTACAGATCCTTAACTTGTTTGTGCAGATTTCTCTTGGTCTGAAACACATCCATGACCGCAAAGTACTCCACCGTGATATAAAGGCACAGGTACAAGTCATATGTAATTATTCAGGAGCTGCCACTGATAATAATGTGGAGGAAGCTATCTAGCCATTTATCACTTTACTTTTAATTTGCAGAACATCTTTCTAACTAATAATGGAACATTGGCCAAACTGGGAGACTTTGGTGTAGCAAGGATGCTGAACAAGTAAGAGCACCAATACACATTAGCGCAAAATCAGCCCAACCAAGCCTGCATGTGTATGTGTGGGGGGTACGGGCTGAATTACGTGGAAAGGCATCAGTCATCCTTACACAATATGTCCTCCTTTGTAGCCAATTGTGTTTTGATCTAATATATTTTAAATCTTTGAAAAAGACTTGATAAAATATATTCTACAGTTTTGCATATTCAGCTCTCATGTTCACCTACTTGTCTTCATGGTTACAGATAGAAATAAACATGGCTGACCATTGACCATCAATTTGTCACCTACTTCTTGTAACCTACATTAGTTATAGACAGCAAAATTAGCAAAAAACATCACCTTTGGCTTTGCATCTTGTCTATCAGTTGATTTTTGCAGCCCTATACTTTAATAGGATTGTGCCTATAGAGATAACTGTCAATTATTAGAACCTCCTACTTGAATCCTAAACCCAGAATAAGTAGCAATTTCCATCAATTAAAAACAAGTTACCGTGTTTCCCTGAAAATAAACCCTAGCAAGAATTTTTGTCCTGTTTGGATTAAGCCGAAAAATAAACCCTACCCCGGAAATAAACCCTAGTTGTGGTCAATAATAAAGTGTCCATGGAGCTAAAAGAGACAACAAATACTGCAGGACACTTCATTAAAGAAAGCAGACACCCCCGAATGAGAGGCTTTGGAACGTGTGGACCTGCGGTGGAATGCATCGAGGAACTGCGGTGGAATGCACAGACACACTCAGTGATACCATACTTGTAACACCCCGAGGTCAAGGGGTTTTCACCTGACACATCGCCGGGCCAGGGGTGCAGATACTCTGCGTCATCACGGGCTGGACTGACCCGGTTTTGTGACCCCAAGACGTACAGGAGATAGTGGGGTATGAGGTGAATAGGAATGTCAGTTGTGACGCTATCTGTGGTATGCGGCCAGGTAGGCGGCTGCCGCTGCAGGGTCTCTCACCAGGGCAGATGTTGGGTGCAGCCGAGATTGTATCGCTCCCCACAGGCAGACCGGGCCCCGGGAGGATGGCGGGGGTGGCAGTCCCTGGAAGCGCCAGAGTGCAAGGCGATGGCAATCAGAGTCAAAAGTCAATAGGTACGGGTTTCAGGTCTTTACTTACTGGTTCAAAGCCACACCCCAGGTATTGGTCTTTGCCATGATGGGCTACAATAGATCTCGGGCAGGTTAAAGGTATGTCCGGTATGGCAGTCTGTGGACCCTTGCTCCGTGTGCGTTGTGTTGGTCCCCGTGGCATGATGCACTTTGGGGAACCCCTTGGTTGTTTAAGTGTTCCAGCTCTGTTGCAGGTGAAGCGGATCCTCACCGTGGAATCCAACTGGATCTAGACCCCGGACTGTATGTATCACTGTGCCTCGAGCTATGTGAGTAGTGGTCAGGAAGACATGGAATCCTCACGTCCTGCAGATTTGGTTGCCAACGTGAAGTATAGCTAGCCCTAGGGCTCTGCACCCTGTAGTAGCACCGGCCCTGACTCAGTATCTCCTCAGCGACCGTTAAACTCCTATGTCCCACGAGATATACCGGTACCGGGCTCCTTTCCTCTTGAGGTCTCCAGCCTGCCCCCGGTCTGGCCGATTCTACCCGAGGAGCTCTGAAGCACGCCATCCGGGCGACCGTGTTCTTCTGTGTCCCAGACGTTCTGAGATCATTCTCTCCCTGCTCATGTACTTTACCAGTGCTTCCCCCTTCCACCAGATGAATCACCAAGCTGGGGAAGTCCCGTTGTTATGGTGATCACCTTCAGCCTAATTAGTGGAGAGCACCTGCTGTATGTGTTATGTAAGGAAACCGCTGACTCATTCTCTAACTGTGTGGTGTAAGAGACATACCAGACATTAACCTCCCCATACCCGGGATGGATACTGCGCCCAAAATGAGATGCAGTAGCCTGTAGCGACCAAAGCCTCAGGGGCGCTACATACTGCTCTGGGGATCTGAGAGGCAGTGGAACACATGGAGGACCTGCAGTGTAACGCATCGAGGACCTGCACTGGAACGTCCTCACACACCGAGTGTTACCGTACTGCTCTGGGGACCTGGAACGCAGTGAAATGGATTGAAGACCTGCAGTAGAACGCGTCGATACGTTCCACTGAAGGTCCTTCACGCTTTCTACCGCAGGTCCTTGCCTCCCAGGTCCCCAGAGCAGGACAGTACCACCGGATATTTCTGTATGTGTGTGTATGTTTGATGTTTCTGTGATCTGATATATGTGTGTGTATGAGTGAGTGCTGGCCGGAAGCAGAGGAGGATCTCTGTGGAGCACAAAAGGGCCTGCTGGGAGTTCCCACTGTGGAATGAAGGAGGACCTGGGAGCGATGCAGATGTCCGGGGTCTGGTAAGTATGATTCTCCTGGGGGGGGGGTGTCTGCCTTTTTTAGGGAGTAAAGTTACTCCAGCCTATGTTTCCCCAGAAATAAGCCCTACCCCGAAAATAAGCCCTAGCGTATTTTTCGGAGCAAAAAATAATATAAAGGCCATTTTACACACAGCGACATCGCTAGCGATGTCGCTGGTGAAAGCAACCGCCTCCGTCGGTTGTGCGTCACGGGCAAATCGCTGCCCGTGGCGCACAACATCGCTAACAGCCGTCACACGAACTTACCTGCCTAGCGAGGTCGCTGTTGTCGCCGAACCGCCTCCTTTCTGAGGG
This sequence comes from Anomaloglossus baeobatrachus, assembly GCF_048569485.1. Lineage (NCBI taxonomy): Eukaryota > Metazoa > Chordata > Amphibia > Anura > Aromobatidae > Anomaloglossus > Anomaloglossus baeobatrachus. Next base: position 705,708,135 of record NC_134354.1, on the reverse strand, counting down.
GAGGTCCGTGCGGCATCACTAAGCGGCCGCCCAATTGAAGTGGAAGGGCGGAGATGAGCGGGCGTAACATTCTGCCCACCTCCTTCCTTCCTCATTGCCGGCGGCCGCAGGGACGGTGATGTTCCTCGTTCCTACGGTGTCATACACAGCGATGTGTGCTGCCGCAGGAACAACGAACAACATCGTACCTGCAGCAGCAACGATATTTGTGAGTAGAACGGCGTGTCAACAATTAACGATATGGTGAGTACTTTTGATCGTTAGCGGTCGTTCCTGCGTTTCACACGCAACGACGTTGCTAACGAGGCCAGATGTGCGTCACGAATTCCGTGACCCCAACAACATCTCGTTAGCGATGTCGTTGCGTGTAAAGCGGCCTTAAGACAGTGTCTTATTTTCGGGGAAACACGGTATAATGAATCTTTTCCTACAAACCTACATATTAATCTGTTCATCTCTTCCTGCGCCATAACATGATGCATATATATTATACAGCATTTTGTGCTGTGCAATTTCTCTTTAAAAAATATTGTAACCCATGAAACATTTCTACATGGATACAATTAATGAAACAATAAAAAAATCACATAGAAATTTAGAATTTGTGGTGATTAATAAATAAAAATAACTACAAAAAGAACATTAAAATAACATTTTTATTTTTCCATTTTGAGGATATTTTTTTTGTGGTTTTGATCCTTTTCTTCCTGTTGTTTCCATCATAGCACCATGGAGCTGGCACGGACGTGTGTGGGGACGCCATACTACCTCTCTCCAGAAATCTGCGAAAACCGACCCTACAACAATAAAACGTGAGGATTACTATATAGAAGACTGTGGACATGATTTATTAAGTAAACAATGCTCCGCATACTCATACATCATGGGGAACAATCAAATACAAATATAATATATACTGTATATATATATATATATATATATATATATATATATATATATTTATTTATTTTTATTTTTTTTTTTATATAGCAATAACTGAATATAATGTTGCCCTTTTTTCGTGTCAGGGATATCTGGTCTCTCGGATGTGTGCTGTATGAACTTTGTACCCTTAAACATCCAGTGATTAATTATTTTACAGTGCAAATATTGTATTGGGCACAGGCAAAGCATGAATAAATAAAATAATACAAAAAACTTTACTGAACAAAAAAAAAAAATCCAAGAATATAAACACCTATATCCTACGCTATCAGCCTCCTTAGATTCAATTCTCTATGGCACGTTGGCCACAATGTGTCAGATTTAAATTATCTACAAAAAGTGCAAAATGGAACTTGTCATGTCCATAAACCATATTAACCTGCAGATATAGGGTTAATCTGCAGGTTAATAGCATCACAATGCTGCCGGTTGCCTTAGGCTGGAGTTACGCTAACGTATGCAAAACTGGACCGATTTTCATCCAGGAGAGTAGGACGACTGCTGTTCGTATGTTACTCCATGTGCAGTCTGAGCATGTACGGTAATATTTCTTCTCTTTTTTCTGCATTCTCTGGTGTTATTCCACAATCATTAAAGGGAACCTGTCACCAGATTTTGGCATTCTAAACTAAAACCAGCACCTTAAGCAGCACCTGTGCCGCATTCCTTGAAGTTGCACGTTACCCCGTGACTCCCCTCCTGTAGACCCCACAAATCTAATATATAAAGCTGTGTGTATGTGTGTGTGTGTGTGTGTGTATGTGTATGTGTGTGTATGTCCGTGTGTATGTCCGCTAAAGGAATCCGCATCGTTGAATTTACAATCACGAAATACACACACACCTCCTGTGACTCAGGGAACTTCACAGACTATGTTTTGACTGGAAAATTTAACCCCGCGCTTTACAGTTACTTTCCAAAAAGAGACAGACTGGGAAAGAGACAGACGGGGAAAGAGACAGATGGGGAAAGAGACCAACTGATGGGGAAAGAGACAGACCGATGGGGAAAGACACAGACCGATGGAGAAAGACACAGACCGATGGAGAAAGAGACAGACCGACGGAGAAAGAGACAGACCGACGGAGAAAGAAACAGACCGACGGAGAAAGAAACAGACCGACGGAGAAAGAAACAGACCGACGGAGAAAGAAACAGACCGACGGAGAAAGAAACAGACCTACGGAGAAGGAGACTGACGGACGGAGAAAGAGACAGATGGGGAAAGAGACAGATGGGGAGAGAGACAGACAGACACCGAGCTAGAGAGAGAGATAGACATGGAGATAGAGAGACAGAGACACAGACAGACAGAGATAGAAAGAGACAGACAGAGAGATAGACATAGATAAAGACAGAGACACACACAGAGACAGACGGGAAAAGAGACAGACAGAGAGACAGACGGGGAAAGAGACAGACAGAGAGACAAACACACAGTGACAGACAGAAAGAGAGAGACAGACAGTCAGAGACAGACAGACAGACTGGGAGAGAGACAGAGAGGCAGTTACTATCCCGGACAACGCCGGGTACTACAGCTAGTATCTTTATAAAATCTCCACCCTGTATATAAATTGTCCGGTCCAGTCCGATGGGCATCCTATTCTGCTCCTCCTGTCCCTCCTTTCACCCTCCTCCTGTGCTAGTAGACTACGTCTGGGTGTCCACCTGCAGAAAGCCTATACTCCCGAAAATGGTGCAAGACAGAGCACACGCCAACTCCGTCTGCTCCATTATAGTCAATGGCCCCGTTGGCATATGCGTCCGAAACATGTTTTGCGGGTGGTGGGGAAAGGGGGGTTTGGACGGAAGCTCCCACGGGAGCAGTGAACATAGGTGAAAATGCAATGTGAAAGCGGCATTAGTCAGTTACTTCTAAGCTCCTCTCAACTGTGTATGTTCAGCTCAGTTTTGATACATTTGATACACTCTGTGGTTATATATTAGCTGAGAGGAGTTCAAAAAAGGCAAGTATAAGAGTTACAAACTCTACTGTCTGAACAGGCTCACTGACAGATTCTCAGTTAGCTCTTTCTGCAGCCAGAAGTAGACATAGCGACACAAAGGCTATAGGAGTCAAAGTATACAACATTTTTAATGAAACACAATTGCAAAAGTGTTTTTTTTAAACCAAAATACATACTTTAAGTAAAAAAAAAGATGTCTATACCTTGTAATTTAGGAGAACATGAGGAGGCCTCCGCGTTACAGAGGGGTGGCATTATATGAAAGGTGATATAAATGACACGATTTTATATTTTATAGTTTGAAGCTGGCAACTTAAAGCAACTGGTGTTGAAAATCTGCCGGGGTCGGTACGAGCCGCTTTCTTCCAAGTATTCGTATGATCTGAGGACATTAATCTCTCAGCTCTTTAAAATATCCCCACGGGACCGGCCGTCTGTCACCTCCATATTGAAGAAGCCTTTTCTAGAAAGACGTATACACAATTTTTTGAGTCCAAAGGTAGGTAATAATTAAAGAAAAGACATTTACCTTATTTACACAATAAAAAAACTTTACTTGCTCAAAGAAGAATTTTTTTTAATTTAACTTAATGTAACAAAACTTTTTCTGCTATAAAAATGTAATTCAGAAATAAAATATTTTCTAAAAAGGGCTGTACAAGAATAAAAAAACCAAACAATGCTGCTTTCTACCATGAAACAGCGCCACACCTGTCTATAGGTTGTGGTATTTCAGCTGAGGCCATCACTTTCAGTAAGGCTAACCTGCAATACCAGACTCAACCTGTAGACAGGGGTGGCGCTGTTTCTAGGACAGCAGTCAGGTTTTTTAATCCTGTACCTGCCCTTTAGGTTTTGCCTCTCAGTAGTTTGTGATTTTCGCCTTTCCTAATGTTTCAACCATTGGTTTGTTGGTTTCTAGTTAATAGAAGAGGAGTTTAGCCATACTGTGCTACACCAAAAGAAGCCTTCCCCAAAGAGACAAGCCCATGGGCCAGTAACACCGAAGCACGCAGCAGGTAACAATGCACAGTTCTATATGGAAATGGACAGGACTAGTGGGACACGCTGCTTTCCCTAAGGCTATGTGCGCACAGTGCGTTTTTCGCGGCGTTTTTGTGCGTTTTTTGGGTGCATTTTTGGGCTCAAAACTGCATGACTTTTCTTCCCCAGCAAAGTCTCTGAGTTTTCATTTTTGCTGTCCGCACACAACTTTTTTATTAAGCTGCGTCTTTGAGCTAAAAAAAAAAAAAATGGATATGTCAATTCTTTCCTGCGTTTTTCTGCATTTTTCCCCCTTGCAATGCATTGGAAAAATGCAGAAAAACGCAGCCAAAAATGCACCAAAACACGGTAAAAACGCATGCATTTTTACTGGTGCTTTTTTGCGCGTTTTTGTGCGTTTTTAGCGGCCAAAAATGCAGTGTCAAAAAAACGCAGCGTGCGCACATAGCCTAAGGGTAGAGTCACACTTGCGTATCGCTTCTGATGCGAGGGCATCTGCCAATGCTCTATTTAACCCCCCCCCCGAAGCAGTGATGTGGCTGACTCAAGACCCCTGTACCAGTGATCGGTGGCTGCCTAAGTTGTCAGACACAAACACTAATCTAATGCATTTGAGGGGGAATAGTCTTAAGGGAGATTCAGAGGGAAATACCTTCTGCAGAAATCCTGGATGGTCCAGTCTCCAGTTTTGGGCACCGCATGGGTTGTTCCTCCATAGGTTTATGCTTAAATCTCTTTTTGGTGTGTCGTTGAGGCTGGGACTCTTTTCTGTCCCATAGTGGTCCTTTATCATTTCTGCTTTCCATGCTATTTGTGCAGAACTGGTGCTACTCTTCTTCACATCCTCCTAGCAAAGGGAATGGTGGTCTGGCAACGCAGGATCATTAGAAAGGGGGATTTTTTCAGGGATGTTTTAACTGGGGCTCTGCCAGTGCAGGCAGCGAAAACAAGGTACAAAATCAGCAGGCGGATGAGTAGTCGGAAACAAGCAGAGGTCGGGGCAGGCGGCAGTACGAAAACATAATCCATTGTGAAAGCCAAGGTCAAAACCGGAAAATCAGTCCAGAGAAGCAGCTGTGCAGAAGGTATGGGCACGCTGCAAGTCACTCACCACTAAAGTGGCCTCCGACTAAATGATGGTGGGACGTGGAATTTTCTTCCAGGGCAAATGATGTCTCCGATACTTGAAACGTTGCCCTTATCTCCACTCAAGCAGGTTCGATGTCCATCTTCCCGTAATCTCAGCATGGCTTGAAAGTTCTGTCTAGCAGGATAGCTGAGTGGCATGTGAGGTAGTGGATCGTAGTATGGTTTAGCAGTCACCTTTATAGGTGGTGGATAGGAGTAAGGCATCCTGCAGACTTTAAGTATTTGATAGTAAGCTGGCATCACACAGGAGAATATGCTGCGGGGTAATGGAGCTGTTGTCTGTACCTCACCTGATGTGTTGGTGGTTTTCTGGCGTTTCTTTACAGGCCCCTGCTCTGCGCTGATGTTTGCTGCAGGTTGTGGACTTTCGGGTGGTGGAGGACACGGTGGGGGACTTTTCAGTCTCGCATATCGGCCTGTTTCAGGTGGTGGAGGACACGGTGGTGGACTTTTCAGTCTCGCATATCGTCCTGTTTCGGGTGGTGGAGGACACGGTGGGGGACTTTTCAGTCTCGCATATCGGCCTGTTTCCTGTTCTGATGGGTCGAACAGGCATTGAATAAAAGGCCTGATATGATTAAGTGCTGCCATCAGATACCCAGTAATGCCAGTTTGCCTTTGATGGTGTTCAGGCTTCTGGCTGTAAGGGGGTCTCCTGGCATGTGGGAGATGTCTTCTCGGTTGGATCTTTCCTCCAGCTACTGGGGCAGCCATCGGGCTGCCTCCCCCTCCACACACAGAAGTGTGTGTGTGGATGGTAGAAAACTCTCCTCACAAAAAAGAAATTAAGAAAAATAAAATATAAAAAGTAAAAAACTCTGATAAATCTCGCTCTGGTTAGTGCTTGGCTCTTCTCTCTACCGCTGCTTGCCGCACACTGACCGACCTCGCTGAGTATTCCACGACTCGTGGACAACGCTGCTGTGAGGTCATAAACCTCAACATGGCGACGGGGCTGTAATATGGGAAAATGGCTGCTACCCATGACTGGCAATCCTATAGTGTATGACTAATGGCTAGCTGGACTGGCAAGAAATGATAGAAAACTTACCAGAGCACTGGTCATTGCTGAAAAGAATTGATTTGTGGAGGTTTTTATTAAACCCCTTAATGTCTGAGCAATTTTTTGTTTTTGCGAGTTTACTTGTTTATCCCCTTCTTCCAAGAGCTGTAACTTTGCTATTTTCTTGCTGACAAATCCATGTGACGGCTCGATTTTGTGGAACTAGTTGTACATTTGAAGGACACCAATCCATTTTTTCAGGGCAAAATCGAGTGACCAGAGTTTCCTAACCGGCTGTCAGCCATCAGTCCATCATCGGCTATCGAGCAGCAGGGAAGCCAACCGTCACACAAACTGATTTAACGGCTGGATCATGGGGCTTAAAGGGAACCTGTCACGTACAATATGCGTTCTGACTTACAAGCATGGTCAGGAGCGGGATTCAAATTTTTAACAACAGGTTCTCTGTAAACCCCGCCCAGTTGAAAACCACACCCATTCAGTAACTACACCCATTTTGTTAACTACACCCATTTTGTTAGCTACACCCATTTACATGCACTTTCCTCAACCAAAAAGTACAAGTAATTTAAAGTAAAATCTGTTTATCCCTTCTTCCCCTCCTCTACCTTCACTCTCCTGTCCAGCACCAGTTGTTCCAGTCACTGTCAGTCATATTGTATTAAATGGTTTTTCTACAATTTTTAAAAATTATTACTAAAGGAGCCCTGCTAGAATGGGAACGGACAACCTTCCCGATACAGATCTCATCCCATGTGGTCTCTTTCCCCTGCAGATCCCATCCCATAATGGCCCCTTTCCCCTGAAGATCCCATCCCATTATGGCCTCTTTCCTCTGCAGATCCCATTATGGCTTCTTTTCCCAGCAGCTCTTATCCCATGTGCTCCTTTTCCCATATAGCTCCCATCTTATGTGGCCTCCTCTCCCCATATAGCTCCCATCTTTATGTGGCCTCCTCTCCCCATATAGCTCCCATCTTATGTGGCCTCCTCTCCCCATATAGCTCCCATCTTTATGCGGCTCCTCCGCCCCATATAGCTTCCATCTTATGCGGCCCCTCTCCCTGCATCTTCGGCTCACTGAGTGCTTACCTGCTCCAAGCACCGGCGGCATCTCTGTCTTCTGTCCTCTTCCGTGGCACCCTGCACACTGACGCTGACAGACGGCAGTAGGAGGAGCTACCTCCTCACACTGCCGTGACCTCTGCAGCATCAGCGTGTCGCTGCACGCTGGGTCAGGGAGCACACAGGCTCCACTGAACCCGGAAGTGTGGTGTGTGTCTTAAAGACACTAACACAAATGAATACAGGGAACCGGATTACCAGAGCTGTTTCTTGCCGGTTTGGAGAACCGGCTGCTATTTTAACAACAGGTTCGTCCATCTGAGCTTGGTGATGTGTGGCCTAGTAACCCCTTCCTACCCATCCATGTGTTGTAATAATAATTATGAATGTAAAAATAAAACATTTGATTGAGGGTCTAGTCCCCTGGGTGTCGCATCGCCCCGTGGGCGTTTGCATGCTTTACGTGGTATCACGTCCCTGTGGGCATGATACCGTGGATTTAAATGAGCAACGTCACCGTCAGCTCCTTGAGATCCCGCGTGTGTGTGCTTACCATTCCTGCAGCCTTCTTATCCGGGGGTGTGCCGCCCCGCGCCAGCAGCCGACGCTGCTCGGGTCCGGGCCTACAGGGGAGGTGGCTCGAGGACTTCCGGACCCGGGGGCCTCACGGGCACGCTGAAAATAAATGGGGACGTAGATGTACGGGCTAGGCCATAGTAAGTTAGTGACGCCACCCACGGTGTGTGGTGAGGTGGGACACCACCGCTGCTGTTGCAAGACACCCGGGGGAGATGTTGTGCAGCAAGTTGTTAACCCCTCCATGGGCAGGGATGGTGGCCCCGGGACCCGTTGGGTTGGTGCAGGGGAATAGCGAGGGGTGCTGGTGTACTCACTATTAGTAAAACACACGAGTCTCTGGTAAACCAAGGTGATGGTGGTCGGTGCCTGCAGCCGGCTGCATTCTGGTCCCCCACCCGGCTGGTGGTCTCTATCTTCCTCCTGCACTTTTGTGTAAGGTGGACTGCCTGAGTCTGGAACTTCAGGAGTCCGCTCCCGGCTGGATGTGGCCTAAGGAGCCATGCCCGCAGACGCTGGCCCGCGGGATCTATGGGCCTTGGCGGTGACCTCTTATCCCTAATCGGTGGGCTGTTGTCTTCTATGAGGGACTTTGGGTGGGACAGGACCTATAATCCTGGCCTCAATCGGTTAACCAGTCCGCTTGATTCCGGTTTCTGGCTTCAGGGTCCGAGTACCCCCCTTCTGTGCTACGGTTTCCGGGTCGGTTCCCCGTGTCGGTAACGGCGGGCTACAACCCTGTCCCGGTCCACCTCGGTTCCACCGAGCCTTCTTCCCTTCTCCTGCTGATGGAGACCACCGTCTGCCTCCTAGCCAGTGGCACCAGGGCTCCAACCCTGGCCCGGTCCCTACGATTCCGCCGGTTGCTGTACCGGTACTCCTGCAGGCGGCCACCACCCTCTGACTGCCTGACGTTACAAGGCTCCCAGGCTCCAACCCGGGTCCCCGACAGCTTCTCTCCTTTACACCTTCTGTCACTGTCACACTCTACACTGTTCTCCTCACTAGACTGTTTGTATTCCCTGCCTCAGGACAGTAGTCTCCTTGGTGGGCGTGCCTTTCTGCCTGACTCCGCCCACCAGTGTGCCCTACTGGCCCTGATGGAGGCATCAGGTCTCCCATTCGGTTGACTGATGTGTCCTCACAAGGGATGGGGGGTGTGTGTAATGTGGTAGGTGTTGTTACCTGTGACCCCTGGGGTCCAGGGTGTCACATTCCCACTTGGTTTAATGCAGACCGTCCGCGGGCTGCCCAACCAACTCCGGTTTACTTTTATTTTTCTTTTAACTGTAAAAAACGGGAAGCTTTACAATTATAATAACATTTGTACAATATATGGTTACTGAAGGTCTTCCCATAACGGGAGGCATTTTGCTTTAACGTTGCATAACTTTTATTAAACGGAACGGGTTCATGTCCTTCCGCCTTTCCCACCCAAACAACCTAGCCTTGATGCTGGCCCTAAGAAATGGGCAGCACCCCTTTTGCCCAGTCCGGAAACAGGAACATGGCCAGATCACCCAGGTGGGAGCGGGTACGGTGCGGCGCACCCGGCAGTTGCTCAAGGGCTCCCTGGAGGATGGTCACCGGTGCCAGTTGTGACCGGACCCCAGCCTGCTATGCTGCGGGTCCTACCTCCAATTTTCCTCTCCGGAGGCTTACGGAACGGGAAGGCATGATAAAGGGGCAGATAGGGCAATATTTACAAGCCCAATAGTTTTTGGGTGGCCGGCAAGTCCACGGCCTTGTACATGAGCAGTCACTCAAGCAACAAGGTTATCAACGGGGCTTCAAACACAAGTCCCAACGGGAACGGATCCTTTTTGATAGCTAACGGGCTACCAGCTTACTCCGACTCTTCCTCCGACGCGGGTTCAACCTCCGCCTCAAACATTTCCAGCATGCAACATGCATGGTGGGAGAGGGCCATCCGGTATCCATTTCCACCGCTGCGTGGGATGTAAGTGGCCGCCAGGGCACTGCCGTGGAGGAGACTCTCATCTGCCTCCTCTGATCCTGAGACCAGTTCCGTGTCAGGGCCGGAGCCACTGCTTTCCATCTCCACGTGGTCAAGCATCACCCCCATGGTGGCCAGGCGGGCCGCTGGGGCCATCTGTCCCTCTGCAGCCAGCAGGTTTTCGTCAGCCGCCGTAACTTCTGGGCTGGCTGCTCCTTCAGCCACCCCGACCTTCGGATCTTCCTGAATCGGTGCTTCGGGTCCTGCTGCCATGGCAGGGGGCAGCGGGCCAGGCAGACCAGCAGTGGCGCTTCCTACAGGCGACAGCGGAGGCCGTATAGGGGCTAGGGGTAGACTGGGCCTCTCAGCCGTAGCGGCCGGTCCCGGAGGGGCATAGAAGCGTGGGTCACTCACCAGCTCCTCTAACTCGGCCTCCATCTCGTACACCCGGGCGGTCGCAGCCAGCTCCTCCACCTCTGCGGTTCACTGCTCCATCAGGCCTAAGGGCTAAGCCACACGGCGAGAAAAACAGTGCGAGTGGAGTGCGATAAAACATCGCATTCCCCTCGGACCAATTCTAGCCTGTGTGTCAGCGCACATGGGCGATTATTTTCTCAGCCCTAATCGGACTGAGAAAACAATCGCAGCATGCTGCGATTGTAAGCTGAGTCTCTTTCTCTCGCACCCATTCAAGTCAATGGGGCGAGAGAAAAATCGCACTGCACTCGCGGTACATCGGTGTACTGCTAGTGCAGTGCGAGAATGGCAATAGCCGGCTACGCAGTAGAGAGGGAGAGAAATCCCTCCCTCCCCTCCTGAGTGCCGGCTCATCCCCCACAGCTGAGGTCTGCTCGCACGAACGGACCTCAGTTGCAAGGACACAGGCATGACACTCGGCTCTGCTGTACTGCCAGCACGAGCCGAGTCTCATGCAAGTGGATCGCAGTAGTGCCCGTGTGGCCCCAGCCTAATAGTTGTTCTAGAGATGAGAAGGTGTGTCCAAACATTTGGTCTGTACTGTGTATATATATATATATATTATATATATATATATATATTTATATATATATATATATACACAGTGTGTGTGTGTGTGTGTATATATATATATATGTATGTGTATATATATATATATATATATATATATATATATATATATATATATATATATATATATAAAATGTGTAATATGTATGGACTCATGCACGGAGTTGGTACTAATTGATCCACAGAATTGGATCCATATCATGCCACGTCCGTAATCTGTAGCCGCTGGATGGGAGCCCGGAGAATGACCCTTTAGCTCCTGATGTCTTCAGCTCTTTTTTTGATTAGCCAGCCTGGCGTGACATCATCATCATCACTGAAGTGAACCTGATTTGACTTTGCACCAGACCGGCTAATCTAAAGAAGATCTGAAGATGGCAGGAGTTAATGGGGTATTCCAATCTAAGGCGGGCTTTACACGTTGCGACGTCAATAGCAATTGCTAGCGATGTCCAGCGCGATAGCCCCGCACCCGTCGCACATGCGATATGTGGTGATTGCTGCCGTAGCGAACATTATCGCTACGGCAGCTTCACAAGCACATACCTGCTCGGCAAAGTCGCTGTGACTGCCGAACTATCCCTCCTTCAAGGGGGAGGTGCGTTCAGCGTCACAGCGACGTCACTAATCGGCCGGCCAATAGAAGCTGAGGGGCGGAGATGAGCGGGACATAACATGCCGCCCACCTTCTCCCTTCCGCATTGCCGTCGGGACGCAGGTGATGTTTGTCGCTCCTGCGGGTTCACACACAGCGATGTATGGAGCTGCAGGAGCGACAAACAACATCGTATCTGCGGTCGAACCGACATTATGAAAATGAACGACGTGACACAGATCACCGATTTTCGACGCTTTTGCGATCGTTTATCGTCGCACCTAGGATTTACACGTTGCGATGTCGCTACCGGCGCCGGATGTGCCTCACTAACGACGTGACCCCGACGATATTTTGGAAGCTATGTCGCAACATGTAAAGCCCCCCTTAGTTTCTATCCTAATATGTAGTAGGTGTAATAATAATAATATTAGCAAATACCTCCAATTAGAAATGTAGTATAGTTGTGATTCACTATGTAGCTTACCTCATGTGCAGGGTATTGTAGGACCTTAGGGATCCATGATTATGACCATGAATATAGTCACAGTTAGTTGCTTGTGGTCATAACCATGGATATCTAAGGTCCTGCAATGCCCTGAACATGAGGTAAGTGACATAGGAAATCAGAGCTATACTACATTTCTAATTGGAGCTACTTGCTAATATTATTATTATTACACCTACTTGGATCTTGGAGAAGGGGACTAGCCCTTTAAGAGGAAAGTCCAAGGGCTCCCAGATTAGAGATCTGGATGCTGGATTGTGTCCTGTAAATTGAGTTGCACCAACTCTCCTGGTCATCCCTAAGGATGTGTCTATTTTGGTGAATATTTAAAGAGATATTCCCATCATTATAATTGGATTACATAACATAGACTTTGTAACAATACGTATCTTTATAATGTATATGCTGATTAAATTCTTCTATATTTCCCCAAGCCCCCATGGCTTGCAAAGTCTCCATAAGGAGAATAGTGTTCCCCCGTGGTCCCCACAAAAGCTTCTCATGAGCCAGATCAGACACCCCATACTTTGCACTGACGAGGGGCAAGCACCCCGAAACACCGTGTCTGCAAATTGGGATTCTGATCTGGCATATATATCCTAAGTTATATGTAAAGGATTGTTAAAAATCCACATTTAACTTTTAGGATCGCTACTTCCAATAGGTGGCGCTGCGCTAGAGTTTGTCTCCAGTCCTGGAGAGACAATTTCTATATTCCCCCAATAACTCTTCTTCTTTTTTTATTGTTACTGCTCATTGCCAAGGGGACCGACCACCTCTGCCATCTGTAAGCGGTGGCTGAATGTGGTCAGTGCTTACAGGCTCTTAGTTAGCTTGGCTTACAATGTTGGCTTCTAATCCTGGCCAGCGTCAGCCCCACTGTGCTACCGATGCTGTGGAGGCAAAGCTGCCTCATACATACTTTCACCTTTCATTGGGGGGTCATTGGCGCTTAGTGCATTCTAGTATATAATAATATTGTGTGCCATAAGCGTTTATGGACCCTCGGGTAGTGACTGCAGGCAGCCAGCATGGTGACTTTGGTAATGCTGGTGTATTCATTCTATAGGGCTGAGCTGCAGTACCAGACACAACCTCTGCTCAAGGGTAGCGCTGTTTCTAGTCGTCTGCCTAGAATCTTACACAACCCCCTTAAGACTTGTTTACAAGACAAGCAGCTATTCAGTGTAACATTGCATTATGTTAACCTGTGTTTTCTTTTATTAGTCCTATGGCCCACGCCTGCACATATGTCGGGACACCTTATTATGTTCCTCCTGAAATCTGGGAAAACCTACCCTACAATAATAAAAGGTAAGTACTGACATTATTCTGTCTCTTCCTTGTAGCAATGAATCCAACCGCTCTAATTATCAGTTCCTTAGATAACTGTATGGTTTACTCACTCTACGGCTTCCACAGATAGTGTTAACTCAGCACAACGATGACTTGTAGGAAGACAAGGAGAAACGCTGTAGTTTTCTTCTAGAATCTTGTATTAAGTACAAAGTAAATGCAGGTGAAAAGGAATAATCTGTACAGTGTTTTAGGCATGTCTCTTCAGCAATGGTTTCTCTAGACTAAACTGAAGGAGAAGGGAGGAGCATTCTATACAGAAGCCAACTAAGGGAGGTACATAGGGACAAACATCATACAGTCTAATCTACCTAGCAACAATAAAGGAATTTCCTGATAGGAGGAAAAATATGCAATGCAAGAATTATATACAACAGGTTGTTCCCATTCATGGGACACAACACTCCCCGTCTGAAATCATATGATTTCACAAGTCCTTCTACGACGTAAGGAGTCGATCTTGTCCCTCGATGTCACGAAACCTGTAACGAGATAAGAGACAACACAAAAAATGCAACGTAATGCACTGAATTCAAGTCCATGCTTTGTTGATGACGCATTGTCCTTGCGTAAAAAATGAAAAAGTAGAAAAATGTTAAACATGAATTCAAGTTCAACAAACCCATCTTCAGATTGGGGAAGCCGCAAACATGCCAACTCTTCCTCCAACCCAATAATCCAACGGTAAAGTTTTAATCCAAAGGAAAAGTTCAAGGTTCATTAGACACGGACAGTTGTGTCTCCGTACAGCAGGGGTAAGGAAAGGTACGCTCCCCGCCGTGGCAGTGTCCAACGACAAAGTTAGTTCATGTAACGTCCTCCTTTGGTAAAAGTAGCACGAGTTCGGTGACTGGACGAATCACACACATGTGCCAGCCGTGGCACGTTGAAGACTTGTAGTTGGTGAAACAGTGAGCGACATGAATAAGACGAGCTACGGCTCGTACCGCAGATGACCAACTTGTGAAGCGCTTGAAGCGATGAGGTCTCAACTTCTGTTTTGATGGTACTGAAGTGTAGCGAGCGGAGACGACCGGTCTCATTTCCTTGTCAGATTCTGGTTCCACCAGCTCGTACATGTTGCCGGCGTAGTTATCGCAGATCTCCTCGTATAAGATACTTGGAGGTGTCGGCCACATGTTGTCGCCGAGTTTGGATGCAGCAGTGAGTCTCGTTCCTCGCTCAGCTGGATTTTGTTCGGTGGGAATGTGGTGCCACTGTTCAGCATGATCTCTGTCGAGGATGTTTTGCGTAATCTCGACAAAGCATTTCTCCATCTCTGGTTGTCTTTCCAAAGTGCGTTTTAGAGAGGAGGACCTTGCGGTTGCTTGCTGGGAGTTGTTTGGCAACCTTGGCCTTGGAGACCGAAAGGGTAATGGGGCTACCCAACTGTTAGAGTCATTTTGAGATAACTCTTTATCCATAATCTTTATGAATTCTTTGTCTTCTCTCATCGAAGCCAATTTGTTGTCTTCATTTGTAGACTCGAACGCTGTTGACCCGAAGTCGTCATCCCAGAGATGATATGCGTCCGCGCAGTCGGGAGGCTGCTGTCGCCACCTGGTGTCGCTCAGCCTCTCTTTCACCCCGTAGTGATGCGGACATGGTTGAAAGTGAGTGCCGCGACCGTTTGGGAGGATGTGCGTCTTGTAGGAGGAGATCGCGTCGGGACTCTTCACTTTGCCTACGCAGACGTTTCCTATGATCACCCAGCTTAAGTCGTAGCGCTGAGCGAATGGCGCATCGTGTGGCCCGTTGATGTGTTGGCGTACTTTGTGTAGCCGGAGGATGTCCCTTCCAATCAGAATCAGGATTTTGCACTATGATCAAGAGGTGGGATCTTGCTGGCGATAGTTCTCAGGTGAGGGTGGTGAAGAGCTGCCTCTGGCGTTGGAATCTCTTCCCGGTTAGCCGGTATCTGGTTGCACTCGACGAGTGTCGGTAGAGGTATCTCTACGGTATTTTCCAGAGATGTTACCACGAGACCACTGGCTCTTCTTCCGCGAGCTTCTGAGATGCCGCTGCAAGTGCCTAGTGTGTAAGGGTAGGCATTTCCTTTTAAGCCGAACAAGTCGAAGAGTTCAGACCTGGCAAGTGACTTGTTGCTCTGGTCGTCCAGGATGCTGTACACCTTCACAGCTCGTTCTGGGTGACCTTTGGGATATACCCTTACTAGGCATATTTTCGCACAAGACTTGTCCCAGAGATCTTCTCCGCAGACTGCGGTGCACGAGGAGGATACTGTGAGGTGGTTTGCAGCTTGGCCTGTACTCTCACCGCCATGACTTGTGGTAGGAGAAGGTGTAGGTGCAGGATCAGGCTGAGATGGGTGCAGCGCTTGTACGTGATCTGTGCTGTCACACTCCATACACTTAATTGTAACATTACAGTCCTTGGCAAGGTGTTCTGTAGAGGCATAACACCTGAAACATACCCCAAACCTTTTCAAGAGTTCCTTTCGTTCTTGAAGGGGTTTCTTCCTGAAGCCAATGCACTTCTTCAGGGGGTGTGGCAGTTTGTGAATAGGACATTGGCGGTTCGGATTTTCCACCTTCCCGCCTTCAGTGCCATTGTCTGGTGCTGATGGTGTAGGTGGTAGAACGTCGGTCTTCTTGACTGATACTGGGCCCCTACGTTTTCTGTCATTTTGATGAGGGCTCTCATATCCGGGAGCTGGTGAAGTGGAGCCGGTTGGTTCTCCACAGGTGAAGCTGGGGTCTGCCTTACGTTCCGCGATGCCGTTGATGAACTCTCAGAAGTAGGAGAATGGAGGGAAGGAGACTTGGTGCTCTTTTTTATAGTTTGTTCCTACTGTAGTCCACCTTTCCTGCAAGTTGTAAGGTAACTTGGCGACTATGGGTTTCACCCCACGAGCGGTGTCCAGGTAGCTAAGGCCAGGTAGGTGTGTGTCTGTTTTGGCCAGCTGGAGCTCGGACAGCAGGTCGCTGAGTTCCTGGTACTTTGAAGCATCCTTGCTAGATATTTTGGGAAGGTCGTATGGTTGTTTCAGCAATGCATCTTCAATTGCTTCAGGACTGCCGAAGCCTTTCTCTAGCCTGTCCCATGCGGTTGCGAGACCAGTTGTTGGGTCGCTGATGTAGACGGATCTGAGTCTCTTAATTCTCTCAGTAGACCGTGGCCCTAGCCACCTGATTAGAAAGTCCAGCTCTTCAGCAGCTGTAATGCCGAGGTCACGCGTTGCGGTTTTGAAGGCACACTTCCACCCTCTGTAGTTTTCGGACTGGTCGTCAAACTTTGTGAGACCGGTGTTGGTGAGTTCTCGGCGGATCATGTACCTCGCAAAGTCGGACATATCTGATCTTTCCGACGTTGGGGGCACATTTGCTGACTGCGTGGTGCTGGTTGCGTGATTCGTAGCTTCTTGGTTCGGGAACATGGGAAAGTATGGAGTGGCGTAGGCGTTTAGACCAGTGATCGGTTTGGTGTGTACAATCTCTGTTGTATACGGGGCTGGAACTACATAGTTGTTGGGAGTGTAGCGCCTTGCCGGCATGTTAGGTTGCATGTAGACATGGGCATACGGAGGTTGCTGATGCGCAGAGTGTGGCTGTGCATTGGAATATGAAGCTGGTTCAGGCTTAAAAGTCTGAGGTGCATTGGACTGACCTGGAAGGCTGGAAGCTGTAGGTGGATCAGTGTCTTGAGGCTCTGGAGTGTTAGCACTGACGGGAATGTTGATGGTAGTTGGCGGTTCGTCGGCTTGGCTCAGCACGTAATCTCTTGTACGCTTAAGTGAGTCTTCTGTGTCAAGATCACACAAACTGGCGCTGCCTTCTTGGCTCCCACCCAGAGCTTGCTCAAAGACTTTTAGCCTTGCCATGGCCGCCACATGTTCACATTCCTTCTGAAGGGCTTCAATTTCTGCTTCCTTGCGTGCAGATTCTGCTTTCATCTCTGCTTCTCTGCGTGCAGATTCTGCTTCCTTGCGTGCAGATTCTGCTTTCACCTCCGCTTCCTTGCGTGCAGATTCTGCTTTCATCTCCGCTTCTCTCTGGGCGAAGATGGCGTGTACTTTTGTTGTTTCTGCTTCAGCGCGCGCCTTTATGAACTGCTCGCTGAGGGTTGAGTACCTTGATGAGCCTGATTTGAGTGAGTGCCTTGAGCTCTTAATGGACCTGGATTTGTAAGATGCTGCTCCTGACATTTGCGCAATTTTTGCTTCAGTCTCGTTCACAATGTCGCGCACGGTGCGGTCTTGTTCAGCATTAAGCTGTTGGAAGTCCTGTAGTTCTTTTTGAGACTCAGACGTATTTGATCTCAGCAGGGTAGAGGAATATTTTTTACAAATCTCTTTGTAAGACTGGTATGCTGAGTACAGTTGTTCCAGGGCTCCCTCTGATGGTAGCTCATGAGCACCGGGCACAGATAAAAGATTCACTTGTTTTTGCACTCTTTGCCACAATAATGCTGTCTGGGTAAACAGTTCACTTCTGGCTGTTTCTAGGTTCTCTTTAACCTTCCATGTTGGTTTGGTCAACCGCTTAGATCTTTCACTGCAATGTAAGTGTGAGTCTCTGTCTTCCTCTTGTTGCTTTAAAGCAGGTAGGGAAATTGTTCTCTTTGACTTCATCAGGAATGGTGAATGCTGCTCTGCACTGGTTGTCAGGGACACAGTACAATGTTGCAATCTCTGCAGTCTGTTTTGCAGGATGTATTTACTGAGTCTCTGGCTGCAATTTACAATTAGCTTATGGGGGATTCTTGGTTATAGCTGCACACAGTTCTGATAACAGGTAAATACTTTACAGGGCACTTTGTCTGAAGCTGCTATAAAGTTTTATGCTGTGGCTTGTTATCAGCCCCTTGGGGTAATCCTTTCTCTGGATTATATGCAGTATAGCACTCCTGGAAACAGGTTATTTACTGATATATGTATACTAATCCCGGTCACAGCTAATCCTTTTCACTATTCTGTCTCTTCCTTGTAGCAATGAATCCAACCGCTCTAATTATCAGTTCCTTAGATAACTGTATGGTTTACTCACTCTACGGCTTCCACAGATAGTGTTAACTCAGCACAACGATGACTTGTAGGAAGACAAGGAGAAACGCTGTAGTTTTCTTCTAGAATCTTGTATTAAGTACAAAGTAAATGCAGGTGAAAAGGAATAATCTGTACAGTGTTTTAGGCATGTCTCTTCAGCAATGGTTTCTCTAGACTAAACTGAAGGAGAAGGGAGGAGCATTCTATACAGAAGCCAACTAAGGGAGGTACATAGGGACAAACTTCATACAGTCTAATCTACCTAGCAACAATAAAGGAATTTCCTGATAGGAGGAAAAATATGCAATGCAAGAATTATATACAACAGGTTGTTCCCATTCATGGGACACAACAGACATGATCAGGTAATATAAACAATACAGAGAGTATTCGGTAAATGGGTAAAACCTAATTATCAATATATTCCTAGATTCCCAGGAGGAATAACAGAGGAATGACAAAGTGCAGAATTATAAAAAATGAGGCCATTTGTGAAAAAGAACATGTCAGGAGATCAGACTAGTAATCTTTAACCCTAAGGCCTAAGACACACGGCATGAAAATGGGACCGACTGGAATGGAATCACATTCCAGTTGGACCAATATTAGTCTATGTGCCAGCACATATGAGCGATTATTTTCTCGGCCCCAATCAGACCAAGAAAATAGTCGCAGCATGCTGCGATTGTAATGCGATCCTTGCCCACAAATGGCCCCACTGTATACAATATGAGCCCACAGACAGCCCCCTTATATGCAGCATGAGCGCACACATAGCCCCCTATATACAGTATGAGCCCACACATGGCCCCCTATATAGAGCATGAGCCCACACATGGCCCCCTATATAGAGCATGAGCCCACACATGGCCCCCTATATAGAGCATGAGCCCACACATGGCCCTCTATATAGAGCATGAGCCCACACATGGCCCCTTATATAGAGCATGAGCCCACACATGGCCCCTTATATAAAGCATGAGCTTTCATATAGCCCCAAATACATAGAGTATGAGCCCCCACACATCCCATACACATACAAATTAACACAACAAAACACTCTTACTCCCCTCGCTTTCCTTCCCCCGGGGCTCCTCTTCTTCTTCAGGCTGTCTTGCACACGCTGCTGTCGGCTGATTATATCATCACGCCCCTGTATTGCTGACACTGTAGTTCCAGGAAAGCTCCCTGCCCAAAGATCTGCACCGAAGGAACAGGAGGGAGGTATATAAAACAGTATAATGAGGGCAATCTGGCCATGAGCCCCCGGTGCCTCAGGCCCTGGACAGTGGACCAGATTGCCCTCATTATAATCCTCCTCTGTGCACAATACATTGACATGGCACAATTCTCATAATGCTTTCTTGTTGCTGTCATACATGCACTCTACTATTTTGTGTAGAAAAAACAAAGGTCCCATAATGGATTTCACACAACCATTGCGGTTGTGTCACCATGCCCCTTTATAGACGTCATAGAACATTTCTTTCACAAGTCACTTCTGCCATAATGTTGTTGGATGTTATGTCACATTATGTCACACAGGGTGGCACGGTGGCTCAGTGGTTAGCACTGCGGTCTTGCAGCGCTGGGGTCCTGGGTTCAAATCCCACCAAGGACAACATCTGCAAGGAGTTTGTATCATCTCCCAGTGTTTGTGTGGGTTTCCTTCCACACTCCAAAAAAACATACTGATGAGGAATTTAGATTGTGAGCCCCACTGGGACAGTGTTGCCATTGAATGTAAAGCGGTGGAAATCTGCACCGTTGTATCCAGTTCGCCTGTGTGATGCTAGTAAATTATTCTGCTCTCTTATTCTCCAAACTACAGGGATTTTGAGGAAGACGAGGTGGATCCAGACTGGGTCTCTGAGCTGCAGAAGGTGACAGATTCTCAGTAATACCGATGACTATCCTCTGACGACCGACAACCATCTTCTGAAGGAAATCGTGTAACGTTGTCTCAACATAGCAGTACATGAGAATGGACTTATTAGTATAGACATTTAAAAATTCACAGTACCCTGGTTTTACAACCACGTCTGTAGTCCTTGGCCACCATATCAAAGCTCTGTGAACCTCCTCCTACCTCGCTGAAGCCCCGACATCTCAACCTTATTAGTAGGCCAAGTGGTAGGTCATTGTTACAGCGGCCTACTAATGAGAAGAGGCCCTGGGGAAGCGGCAGGTAGAAGCAATTTCACGGGCCACTCACAAGGCTCCTGGACCAAGGTCCCGCAAATCTTTTTGTACAACACTACTTATTTATCAATAAAAATGTGTTTATGGAATTTCAATATGGGAAATTTTGTGTGAATTTTTTTTTTGCCCTGGTCAGAACCCACCTGGAATACTGTGTACAGTTCTGGGCGCCCCAATTCAATAAAGACATCGATATATTGGAGCAAATCCAGAGAAGAGCAGCCAAGATGGTAGAAGGTGTGCACACCATGTCATATGAAGAACGGCTATAAGAACTAGGGATGTTTAGTTTGAAAAAGAGAAGGCTGAGAGGAGACTTATTAGCGGTCTACAAATATCTGAAAGGCAGTCACAGTGCAGAGGGAACTACCCTATTTTCATTAGCACAAGGAAGTACAAGAAGCAATGGGATGAATCTAAAAGGAAGGAGATTCAGATTAGACATTAGGAAAAACTGTCTGACAGTGAGGGCAGTCAGGGAGTGGAACAGGCGACCACTGAAGGTAGTGAGGGCAGTAAGAGAGGGGAACAGGCTACCACGGGAGGTAGTGAGGGCAGTCAGGGAGTGGAACAGGCGACCACTGGAGGTAGTGAGGGCAGTAAGAGAGGGGAACAGGCTACCACGGGAGGTAGTGAGGGCAGTCAGGGAGTGGAACAGGCGACCACTGGAGGTAGTGAGGGCAGTAAGAGAGGGGAACAGGCTACCACGGGAGGTAGTGAGGGCAGTCAGGGAGTGGAACAGGCGACCACTGGAGGTAGTGAGGGCAGTAGGAGAGGGGAACAGGCTACCGCGGGAGGTAGTGAGGGCAGTCAGGGAGTGGAACAGGCGACCACTGGAGGTAGTGAGGGCAGTAAGAGAGGGGAACAGGCTACCACGGGAGGTGGTGAGCTCTTCCCCAGTGGAAATCTTCAAGCGGAAACTGGATAAACATATAGCTGGGATGATTTAGGAAAGCCTGCACTTGCAGGGGGTTGGACCCGATGGCCCTTGAGGTCCCTTCCAACTGTAACATTCTATGATTCATCAGAACTTTTTTACATTTTTTTTTATTTTATTGAATTTTTAAAGGAACAATTACCCCTAAAAAAACACCCTGATCACGCATTGGCACAACACATAGAGCCGAATTCATCAACGAATACGATGTTGACATCAGTCTTGATAAGGAGTTGTTCCTGATTTATGAAGAGGAGCACACTTTCTTCATGAATTGGGAGAGTCTGACGAGTGCCGTACACCTCAGAGTGCACCTCACCACAAATCTTGTCTCTGCTGGAGTAAGATTTGTGGTGTTGTGAATGCCGCCACCATGCGTCCCAGCTCTACCCACTTTTTTGGAACTTGACAAAAATGGTGGAGATAACCAAAAGTCACAAAATGTTAGTGCATCCTTTGTGTTGTGCCAAAAGTATGCGGCTTCTTAAAGTTTTTTTACTCCACAATACTGGTTTAAAAGCTTTTATGAATTGGGCTCATAGCTGTAAATGGAGATGATAAGCTGAAAACCAAATTATATACATTCAGGCAACAATTCACCATTTGCATTTTTTAAAGTCCTTTATTTTTTTTGTGGTCTAAGTATTCGCTGACGTTTCTTGCTCCAGAATAATCAAAACATTTGAATTTGGCACAAAGTCAAAATAGGGCTTCTCTCTTGTCATTAACCATTCGGTGACTTTTCGAGCAAAAAATTGCATCTTTTTCATAATGTTGCCAAAAAAATTATGACTTTGAAAAACATGCATAAAACTACACCAGGAGAGAGTAGAGAACCGGCATAGAGCGGGACCAAATTTAAAAAAGTCGCATTTGATCAATCAGGCGAAAACATCTGTAATCGCTAAACTCCACCCACAATGCAGAACCCCCCCAAAAAAACCAACAGGTGTACCCTTTTAACACTAGAACTACTGGACTCGTGATTAGAGATGAGCGAATCGGTCGCGGTTCGGCTCGAGGTCGGTTCGCCGAACGGAGGTCCCGTCCGAGTTCGGTTCGTCGAACGTTCGACGAACCGAACTCGAACCGCATAGGAAACAATGGCAGGCATTCACAAACACATAAAAACACCTAGAAAACACCCTCAAAGGTGTCCAAAAGGTGACAAACAACTCACAACACAACACAAACACATGGGAAAGTGACAAGGACATATACTCCTGCGAAAATAAAAGAGCTGGACAAGGAAAAAGAGGAGGAGACACAGATATAGGCATGGCACGCCCTTCTAAAATCATGTAAAACACCGCAAGGTGACTCCAAGCGGAGTCTCCCTTTTTTCCAAAAATTGGGCCACACACACACCCACCCCTTCAGTTGCAGCACTTGTGCCCCAGTTGTACACTTCACAGCTAGATTTGCATCAAGCACATTCAAAAATACGCCATACTTAACCGTCCCCAGGATGACACCGGGGTAGGTAGATAAAGTCTTTGCTGAACCATGACTTGTTCATCTTGGCTCCTTTTAAAAAACACAGCAAGCAAGGGTTACTCCAAGCGGAGTCTCCCTTTTTTTCCAAAAATTGGGCCACACACACACCCACCCATTCAGTGGCAGCAGTTGTGCCCCAGTTGTACACTTCACAGCTAGATTTGCATCAAGCACATTCAAAAATACGCCATAATTAACCGTCCCCAGCATGACACCGGGGTAGGTAGATAAAGTCTTTGCTGAACCATGACTTGTTCATCTTGGCTCCTTTTAAAAAAAAAAACAGCAATTAAGGGTTACTCCAAGCGGAATCTCCCTTTTTTTCCAAAAATTGGGCCACACACACACCCACCCTTTCAGTGGCAGCAGTTGTGCCCCAGTTGTACACTTCACAGCTAGATTTGCATCAAGCACATTCAAAAATACGCCATACTTAACCGTCCCCAGGATGACACCGGGGTAGGTAGCAAAGTCTTTCCTGATCCCAGCTCTGTTCATCTTGGATCATTTTTAAAAAACACAGCAAGCAAGGGTTACTCCAAGTGGAGTCTCCCTTTTTTCCAAAAATTGGGCCACACAGACACCCCATCAGTGGCAGCACTTGTGCCCTAGTTGCAAACAGGATGTTTTGATTAGCATCAAGCACATTCCAAATCCACAAGCATTTACTCTCCCCAGGATGACACAGGGGTAGTAAATTCCTTGTGGATCCATGACTTGTTCATTTTGATGAACGTCAGTCTGTCCACATTGTCACTGGACAGACGCGTGAGCTTATCTGTCAGCACACACCCAGCAGCACTGAAGACACGTTCAGAGACAACGCTGGCAGCTGGACACGACAAAATCTCCAAGGCGTAAGTTGAGAGCTCTGGCCATTTTTCAAGATTTGAAGCCCAAAATGAGCAAGGCTCCATTTGCAAAGTCATGGCATCAATGTTCATTTGGAGATACTCCTGTATCATCCTCTCCAGTCGTTGACTATGTGTCAGACTTGTTGTCTCTGGTGGGCTTGCAAAGGACGGTCTAAAAAAATTATGAAAAGATTCCATAAAATAGCTGTTACCAGCACCAGATACGGTGCTACTGGTACGGGTAGACTGTTGAAGATGACGAGACCGTCCCATGTTTGTCAAGTTACAACTGGGAGATTCACTCCCTGCACCTGCACGGTTGTTTGGTGGAAAAGCCGAGCTAAGATCGAGTAACAGCTTCTGCTGATACTCCTGCATACGTGCGTCCCTTTCTATGGCTGGAATTATGTCACAAAATTTTGACTTGTACCGGGGATCTAATAGTGTGGCAAGCCAGTAGTCATCATCACTTCTAATTTTGACAATACGAGGGTCATGTTGGAGGTAGTGCAGCAAGAAGGCGCTCATGTGTCTTGCGCGGCCATGCAGACCAAGTCCACGCTGTGTTTGTGGCATAGAGGTGCTAACCGTTCTTTCTTCCTCTGACATCTCCCCCCAACCTCTTTCAACTGAAATTTGACCAAGGTCTCCCTCATCCGCTGAGTCTTCCATGTCCATGGACAGTTCGTCCTCCATTTCTTCATGTTCTCCTGCACCTTCCTCAACATCTCGCCTGCTACCATGCGCCCTTGTTGATCCCTGTCCCCCATGGTCCCATGCCTGCCGCCTTGGTGATGATGAACGTCTGGACCTTGGTGATGTTGTTGTGTCTTGCACATATGAATCCTCCTGTAGTTCTTCCCCTTCCTGTTGTCCCACCCCCTGACTCCGAATAGTGTTTAGCGTGTGCTCCAGCATGTAAATGACTGGAATTGTCATGCTGATAATGGCATTGTCAGCGCTAAACATATTCGTCGCCATGTCGAAACTCTGCAGAAGGGTGCATAGGTCCTTGATCTGAGACCACTCCATCAGGGTGATCTGCCCCACCTCTGCATCTCGTTGGCCCAGGCTATACGTCATGACGTATTGCACCAGGGCTCGACGGTGCTGCCACAGTCGCTGTAACATGTGGAGAGTCGAATTCCAGCGTGTCGGCACATCGCATTTCAGGCGATGAACCAGCAGGCCGAAAGACTTCTGGAGCGATGCAAGTCGCTCAGCTGCGGCGGTTGAACAACGGAAGTGAGCAGACAGTTTTCGTGCCCTGGTCAGAAGGCCATCTAGGCCAGGATAGTGTGTTAAGAATTGCTGGACAACAAGGTTCAACACGTGAGCCATACAAGGCACGTGTGTCACCTTGCCCAGGCGAAGGGCCGCACCCAGGTTTGCAGCATTGTCGCACACGGCCTTACCAGGCTGCAGGTTGAGTGGAGATAACCATTTATTAAACTCGGACCGCAGAGCTGACCACAACTCCTCAGCTGTGTGACTCTTATTCCCAAGACATGTCAAGCAAAAGACCGCCTGATGCCGTTGCGCTCTGCTGCCAGCATAGTAATGAGGGGTGCGTGATTCCTTCTGCGCAGTGAGAACGCTGGTGGCCTGACCAGGCAGGCTTGGGGCGGAGGTGGAGGACCCAGATGAGGTGGAGGAGGCAGAAGCAGTGGCGGAACTTGGACAGACAGAGGATTGACACACAAGTCGTGGGGACGGCAAGACTTGTGCAGCAGACCCTTCACCATCTATCACCATAGTTACCCAGTGCCCAGTCAGCGACATGTAACGTCCCTGTCCATGCTTACTGGTCCAAGTATCGGTGGTGAAATGCACCCGTTGACACACAGAGTTTCTCAAGGAAGCGGTGATGTTGTGTGCGACATGCTGGTGTAGCGCGGGCACACCTTTCTTAGAGAAGTAGTGGCGACTGGGCATCTGGTACTGGGGCACAGCGACAGACATAAGGTCTCTAAAATCCTGTGTGTCCACCAGGCGGAAAGGCAGCATTTCGGTAGCCAAGAGCTTACACAGGGATAAAGTCAACCTCTTAGCTTTGTCATGGGTCGCAGGAAATGGCCTTTTATTTGTCCACATCTGAGGGACAGAGATCTGGCTGCTGTGTGTAGACGGTGTTGAGTAGGGTGTCCCTGGAAAAATGCAGCTTTGTGAGGAAAGTGCAGGCGGAGACATGATGTCGCCTTCATCCAACGTTGGTGCTATCGATGTCTGAGAGAGCTGTACACATGCACTTGTTTCCCCTTCCAAACCAACTGACGACCTAACAAGCAAACTGCCTGTTGCGGTTACAGTGGTGGAAGTTGTGCGTGGAAAACCAGGTGTGACAGCTGTCCCCACAGTCCTAGAAGATGAAGAGCGCGCGGATGCACTGGAAGGGGCAGGTGGTGGATGGTTCGCTCCGCTAGGCCGCATTGCAGCACGGTGAGCTTCCCACCGGGACATATGATATTTATTCATGTGACGATTCATGGAAGAAGTTGTCAAACTGCTGAGGTTTTGACCTCTACTAAGAGAACCATGACAAATTTTACAGATCACATAATTTGGGCGATCTTTTGCTATGTCAAAAAAGGACCAGGCTAGGCAAGGCTTAGAGGGCATGCGACCTGTTGATCCACCCCGACTAGTGCTCAGAGGCAGAGTGGTGGCTGAGGATGCAGTTGTAGACGTGCTACCAGTACTCCGACTTTGTCCAGGAAGGCGCAAGGTAACTTCGTCATCAGTTGCATCCTCCTCCACCACCTCTGTTGACCTCCTCGAGTGCCTGACTGTGGGTTGACAGTAGGTGGGATCTAGAACTTCCTCATCAATTGTTGTGTTTGCACTCCCCTCACCCTCAGACCGAGCCTCTTCTTGACTTGACCGAATATTTAAGTTGTCATCCCAATCTGGTATCTGCGTCTCATCGTCATCAGTATGTTCCTCATTGTCTATAACAACAGGTGTTACAGTTTGTGAAAAAGGGTCAACATTATGCTCAGAAACTTGGTCCTCACGGCCTGAATCTGAGTCACAAAGGTTCTGGGCATCACTGCAGACCATTTCCTGTTCTGTACTCACTGTAGCTTGGGAGCAGACCTCTGATTCCCAGGCTATAGTGTGACTGAACAGCTCTGCAGACTCAGCCATCTCAGTTCCACCATACTGTGCAGGGCGGATGGAGACTTCAGAGCTGGGAGAAAGCAAGTTTGATTGGGATGACAACTCAGAGGACTGGTGTTTTTTGGATGCGGTAGTTGAGGTGGCAGAGAGGGCACTTGTTGGACCAATTGAGATCCATTCAAGCATTTTCCCTTTTTGGCCATCATCTACCTTTGTTCCAGTTGTCCGTGTCCGTAAAAAAGGGAGCACATCGGATTGTCCACGGTAAGTAGTAGACATCTTACTTTTGCTGGTAGATGGTCTATCTTCAGCAGATGTTAATGGAGCTTTGCCACCTTCCCCACGGACAAACCCTTTTTTTCCTTTTCCAACACGCCTCTTACCCTTTCCACCAGCATCTGTCATTTTGCCACTAATTTTGATTGCGACAAGATTGTGCACTTAAATTGTGGTAGTAAAAATTGAGAGGTGGTGTAGATTGCAGCGGTGGTCTATCTTTATTAACAGCAGAATAAACAACAATAATTATCACTGACAATGCAACTACGGCCCTTAAACTGACAGCAGTGTTTGCTAGTATAATGGCTTAGCTACAATGAGTTGGAGTGTGCAATGCAGGCAGACGTGCTGCAAATATCTTTGCACTAGTGGGACTATACAGAAGTCCAACAGCCACGTTTAGGATGCCACTAGGTTCAATCAGTGTTTGCTAGTATAATGGCTTAGTAACAATGAGTTGGAGTGTGCAATGCAGGCAGACGTGCTGCAAATATCTGTGCACTACTGGGGCAATACAGCAGTCCAATAGCCACGTTAAGGATGCCACTAAGTTCACTCAGTGTTTGCTAGTATAATGGCTTAGTAACAATGAGTTGGAGTGTGCAGAGGGCAGGAGGGTACAGTGGCAGGGTTGTGGGTCTCTGGGTAGAGGAATGGAAGCCTGCCTTTCTATCCCTCCTAATGGGGAAATGCAGCGAGGAAATCCCTGACCTTAGCTACACAGACGCTGTCGTCTTGTGTAGCTGTTAAACTCTGTTTTCAGGACCTGTCACCTATGGCTCTGACCCTGACGGTAGGAGCCCTTAAAAGGACTGATAGAAAGTGCTCTCCCTAAGCTGTCCAGCGCTGTGTATGGAGCGCATACAGCAGTATCGGCGATAGGACTCAGGACGGAGCTGCGCCAGTGATGTCTGACACCAAGGACGCAGAAGGCAGATAATGGCGTGCTGGAGGAAAATGTCCGTTTTTATAATGCAGGGACATGTGACATGGACATCCTATCACACATGCCGTTGCTTCTCTGGCTAAAAGTCCACTTAGCAGTGTGTGTGTCTGGGATTGGCTGACATGCTGGCCCTCCCCACTACACGCGCGCGCTTAGGGAAGGAAGACAAGAAAAAAAAAAAATAAATGGCGATCGCCATTATCCAAACAGCAGTGATCTGAATGCGCTGTTCCCGCACACTATACACTGAAATTTCATAATAGTGTGAGTCACAGAGTGACTTACACTATTACAGCGGAAAGCCAGCTATGAATTAGCTGTTTTTTTTGCTGCTAGAACCGTTCTCAAACGTATCTAGAACTATCGAGCTTTAGCAAAAAGCTCGAGTTCTAGTTCGATCTAGAACAGGCCCCAAAATCACTCGAGCCTCGAACTGGAGAACCTCGAACCGCGAACCGCGCTCAACTCTACTCGTGACACCTATATAGAAATACATAGTGCAAAGTAGTCAAAATGACTACCTCAGTAGTTCTAGTGTTAATATACACTTCAAAAAAAGGAGCAAATAGAATAATGAATTTTGGCAAATGAGAAGTAAAAGTCACGAAACTATTGAGTAGGAGCTCGATGAATCAAGTATGAAAAACTGTCATAAGGCAAGGAAAGAGGAAGGAAGAAAGAAATAATGGGCAACAAGTGTCAAAATTTTTGCTTAAAGCGTACTTTCATTCTAATGTCAGATAACTAGTGAAAAAAAAGATAAATTGGCCCTAAGGGTTTTTCAGACCTTGCTGCTGTTTTAAAGAACATAGGGGACAATTAACGTCTACTGGAGTAAAACACTTTGAAAAGTAGAAAAACTTTTCCACAACGTGAGGATGCGCCAAAATTTGGCAACTTTTGTCATTTTCATGCCAGTTTTGGGCAGCAGGGGAAGCCTGGATGGTGCCAGCCTGTGGTTAATTGTCAAATTCTTAAAAGTGGCGGAGTTTTATTCCAGAAATGTTACTCTTATTCCTGCATGCGCCTCATTATGCCAAATAACAGTCTTAAGGGTACTTTGCACGTTGCGACATCGCTAGCATCGGCTAGCGATGTCGAGCGCGATAGTCCCCGCCCCCGTTGCACATGCGATATCTACTGATAGCTGCCGTAGTGAACATTATCGCTACGGCAGCTTCACACGCACATACCTGCCCTGCGAAGTCGCTCTGGCCGGTGGCTCGCCTCCTTCCTAAGGGGGCGGGTCGTGCAGCATCACAGCGACAGCAGGCGGCCAATAGAAGCGGAGGGGCGGAGATGAGCGGGACGTAAACATCCCGCCCACCTCCCTTCTTCCGCATAGCCGTAAGGAGATGTTCCTCGCTCCTCCGGCTTCACACACAGCGATGTGTGCTGCCGCAGGAACGAGGAACAACATCGTATCTCCTATTGGTGCGACATTATGAAAATAACCGACGCTACACAGATCACCGATTTTCGACGCTTTTGCGATCGTTTATTGGTACATCTAGGCTTTACACGTTGCAACGTCATTACCGGCGCCGGATGTGCGTCACTTTCGATTTGACCCCGACGATATTGCAGTAGCGATGTCGCAACGTGCAAAGTACCCCTTACAGTACACCAAACTATGGCCCGATTCATTACAGTATTTTTAAGAGCTTTTTAAACTCCCCTGTCTCCAGCGATGCTTTCTTCAGCCGCTGCTGTCTCCTGCTTCCAGGCCGGCTAATTATGCTCATGTATATGCACAGCCGACCCTGAAGTAGCTGCAGAGGAGAGACGGCGGCGGCAGGAAACAGCATTGTGGGAGACTTCAGCACCACAGAGATCAGCAGCGTGGAGAGGCCTGCTTTCCGTGTATTAGCACAGATAACACACGTGTGCCAAAATCATGGCACATGCAGGGACATACGCACCATTACCACGGCAGTGAAAAACGTGTGTGTTTTCAACTGACGTTTGAAAAAGGCCTTAATGAGAGGTCTGCAGGAATAAGATGTGCCAAATTCATTAAAAGACACGCCACTTAATGGATTGAATGCATCTAATCCGTGGTATACGCCTCGTCATAAATGTTACTCCAGTAACGGACTGGAGTAACAATTCTGTTTTAAGAAATGCTGCCAGTTTCCATTGGGCAAGCGATGTGAAAACTCCAAAAGTTTCAAAATTTCTGTGCAATTCTTTGTTGTGCAAAAATGTAGCAAATATTCAAAGTGTTTAAAAAATATACACTTTGTTGTATCAACTCCTTTATTTTATGATGCTAAAAGGTGATTTTCTAACAGTAACGTATTATGTCTCCAGAGTCTGATTACTGTATGCCACATTACTAGACTCAAAATACTTCCTATAGAATTAAAAATCCAGAGGAAAAAATTACATCAAGAAAATATATCTTATTAAAGAATAATTTTTTATTTATTTAAAAAATAATTTTTATTAACAATTACTTTAAAAATACAATTAATGATTAGAAATAATGGAGCCTCCAATGCAAAAAGCACACACAAAAAGGCTACTGGGAGGGTATGCAAAGAAAACCACCCTAAAGCAATCCAAAAAATGGCAACACCACTATGCAAGATTTGCTGTTAGTAATCCCAGGAATAATATGGGTACCTAGGGTGTAAATACACCCTTAGTATAGTGAAGACAATAATCCACTCAATTAACCCACCAGTGACACTGTCTGCCAATAAACCATTAGCACCTAAATGTCTATAGTACTAATAGTGATGGTGCCCCAATAAATAGGTGTTTAAAGACTGCATGCCTGAACGTAGCCAGATGTATAATCACTCCCAGCTCGCCTCTAAAGCCCGACGCGCGTTTCGTTCACGTGACTTCCTCAGGGGGTGTGTTAAGCCACATTACCAGGTTGCCCGTGAACATTATAATTAGAGTCCTGGACCGTCCCTCCCCATAACCTGGACACAACTGGATCCTTTTCTCAGCCATGATCTGCACTACCTACATATATATATATATATATATATATATATATATATATATATATATAGGGGTTTTCCACCTCTGCATGTAGAAAGAGATGAGGAAACGGAGCAGAGTTGAATCATAAAGTTTCATTATATAATAATTACGCTTTATTTACATCAGACTGAGAACCCCCGTTAAGGTTATTGGGAATCACTACCTGGGTGGAGCTCCCCATATGCTGGAGGATGACGTGATTTTGTCTGGACTCGTTTGGTATTTGTTTTGCTTACATTAAAAGAGTCGAGCATTAACAAAACCGAGATCATTTCCCGGCAGACGCAGGTATGTTGTCATTACTTGTTTATACTTCCCGCTATCGTCTTGTTTAGTGCCTATGTAGCACCAGGCTCCAGTGTATCAGACTTGTCACAGCTTTATTTTTCTAATGTTTTCTTATATGTTTTTTGTCTTACGCTAGTTTGTGATTAGTTCCCCCTAAGAACCGGCTAATCTTGCTGTGTCCATGTATTGTTTCCTAGTGTTAGACAGGCCGGTATTGTTCTCCAGTACATACTAATCTGTATTATGTGTAGACGCCATCGTTCTCAGATTCGCCCTACAGCGAAACACAACTAATGTGTAAATGAAATATAAAGCAGGAAAACACGGGTCCGAATTCAGCCACCTATTAATATTATTCACTTTTGCATTGATAAATGGCCATACACATGGCTGGTGTTAAAAAGGTTTCCACTCTTAAAGGGAATCTGTCACAAGATTAATTTGTTACATTAACTGACAGCAGTGTAATGTAGGAAAGGACACCCTGATTCCAACGATGTATCACTTAGTTTACTGGGTGCAACAGTTATGGAACAGAATTCTTAGATGTAGCATGAAGAGGAGCTCAGAAAGCTAACCTCACCCACACCACAGCTCTCTGTGTACATTATATATTGACAGTGAGCTGCTTCTCAGTAGAGGGGGCGTGGTCTGTTTAGCAAGTGCTGCCTTGTAGTCCAGGCATGATAATCTCCAGGTGATAAAACCTTCATTGTGTGGAAACAACAGCACACAGCTTGATAAGTAACACATGCCTGAATTCAATGTTTTAACCTCTACATCATGATGTCCTCAGACTACATAGCAAAAACCTGTTGACAGATTCCCTTCAAAATAAAAAGTGGCCCCTAAATGATTACATAGTAAAAAAAAAAAAATATATATAGATAGCTCTCCTATGGTGGTCCGGTCTCTGTGTTTGGGTCAAGTTAACCTTTTCCTATCCAATAAAATTTTCATTTCTGCCCATATATAAATATAAATATATAAAATAGCACTTTGTGCAAAGTCCTGCCTGCTATGCTTAGAAAAGGGACTTTCCACTCAGTGGCCCACTAGAGGGGACTTAGGACAGTAAAATGCGTATGAATTATTGATGTCCCCTTCCAGGGGACAAAAGAGCGTAAAGCTATGTGCGCACGTTGCGTAATTACATGCAGTTACGCTGCGCTTTGTAGCGCAGCGTAACTGCATGCGTCCTGCGTCCCCTGCATAATCTATGGAGATTGTGCAGGGGCCGTGCGCACGTGGCGTCTTAGAGTGCAGCGCTTAGGCTGCTGCCCGAAGCACGCGTTCTAAGAAGTGACATGTCACTTCTTCCGTGCGCTTTGCTGGCAGCTCCTGCTCTGTCTATGGCAGGAGCTGCAGGCAGAGCGCACGTTCTCTGCCGGCACCATGCGCTTCAGAACGGAGCTTTTCAGCTGCACCTTTTAGGTGCGGTGCAGAGCGCACACAGCCTAAGAATGATTGGAATGTCCCCCCAGGGGGGACTCAGGATAGGAAAAGGTTAATAGTGCGCAACACTGCTGTAGCCAATCACAGAGTTCAGCAACTCCTGCAATCTATATCAGGAAAGCTGCTAAGTTCAGTGATTGTCTGCAGCGGTTATGTCCTATGTCGATAAGTTGTCACTGCCGCCGTGAAAAATCAGAGACTGGAACATCGGTGAGGAGCTGGCACTGGACCTGAGGAGGGTGAATTTTTTTTCACTAATATCTGATTGTTTGGGGATCACTCTTTTAAAAGTGGAAAACTCTTTTAAGGGGGTAGCAAACTAGGCAGCAAGTCATGATCCCCCATTTACACTGGGTTACGGCAGGATTAAAGCACAATTTTTTTTACAGCTATTTTTACTTAAAAAAAATAATGCTATTGCAATTTGTAAATCATGTAAAGTCTACAGTTACCTATGAGAGGTCTACATGGATTTCATGTTTGTGCTGTTTCTAGCACGATTTAAATATATATTTTTAATGGTTTGTGATTAGTCGATACCTAAAAGGACAAATAAAACACTATGGAGGTTAAAGGGAACCTGGCAGCCAATGCATGCTGCCGTGGATCGGACGGCATCTACCAGGCACCGGCTTTATTATTTCAGCTATGTAAGTGGGACTCTGCGGCCTTTCTGAGAAAAACAACCTTTTTTTGTTTATTAAATCAAATAATTTGTATTGAATTTTAAAACATTACAGGTTATATAGCTTTCAGCATAACTTCCATTTTTTAACAATGACAATAAGACATAAATGTTCCCTTTCCACCCCCCTCAGTACAGTGGACAGATAATAACTCAAGAAGGGTGTGAAGCTGAATGTGCAGTTGACGTTGGATAATAAATGCGCTCTCTAATCTATACTTGTAGGCTTTTCATTCATTTACGATGTGCATATCAATCCTACCTCCAATACAACGTATGTATAGTGCTGATTCTGTAGAATACATTGAGATCATATCTTATCAACATGGGCAGCTCTATCTCTTTTCTGATATATTATCCTCTCAGTGTGAACCAGAGCAGCACCTGTTGGGTATACTCTAGAGATGTGATAAGTAATGCACCTAGGACAGAGTAATCCTATAGCTGCGTATACATTAAATGGAAGAAAACTCGGGACTACAGAACAGGAGAAGGACTTGGGGATTCTGGTTACAAATAAGCTGAGCAGCAGCACTCAATGTCAGGCAGCAGCTGCTAAAGCAATCAAGATTCTAGGGTGTATAAAAAGAGAGATTAGATCCCGTGATCCCAACGTATTGTTACCTCTCTATAAATCACTTGTAAGGCCACATCTGGAATACGGGATCCAGTTTTGGGCTCCACATTTTAAAAAGGACATTCAGAAATTAGAGTCAGTTCAAAGGCGGTAACTAGATTATTACAAGGAATGGAGGCCGCCCATATGATGAGAGGATGGAAGAGTTAGATTTGTTTAGCTTAGAAAAAAGACATTTCAGAGGAGATCTCATTTATATGTATAAATACATGTGTGGTCAATGTAAAGGACTGGCACATGACTTATTCCTTCCACAGACAACACTACCGGGGATGTTTACAACAGTTATATCCACGAGATAATCTGCGGGCCAAAGCCCATTTTAGTCAGTACAGCCCATCGATATCTCCACTCCACACCATCGAAGGCTTTTATTAGCATCAAGTGAAGCCTCTTCTCTGTGACCTATATTATCTACAGGGAATTGCGTATTTAAAAATGACAGCCTAATATTTATTGCAGTTCAGGTGTATTAATGCCATTATTATTTTTGACAGTCTATTAGGCAGTAATTTAGCTAAAAATGTTATATCTACCGTTAGTAATGATATAGGCCGATACAATTCAGGTATCTGAGGATCACTATCCGGTTTAGGCAGCAGCGTAATTAACGTCTCTCGCATAGTTTTTGGAAGTTTGTTTTCCTTTGTTGCATGGTTTTACATTTTAAGTAGTTCAGGAAGCAGTATATCCTTACATTATTTGTATATTTCAGCCGGGAGGCCATCTATACCTGGAGCTTTATCATTGGCATATCAGATATGGCTTCTTCAATTTCATTCAGGGCCCGTGGTCTATCCACCAGATCCCTATACTCTTCTGTAAGAGGGGGTAATTTTGACAAATCTAAAAAGTTGAGAATGTCACCCTCTGTAAAGCCAGCTTTACACCTTACAATTGTGCGATCTCGTATGCGATGTGACACGCCCAGGTCGCATATGCGATTGAATGAGATTGCACATAGGTCGTTCATTTGCTGTCACACGTGCGTTAGTAGTCTATGTTAAATTGATCAATTTTGTGTGCGATCCTTTAGATCATGTGTCCTGTGACGTATGCATCGGGCACCCTTTTTTTTTTTATTTATTGACTTGCCAAGCGTGTGTAATGTGTAGGGATGCGTTTTTACTATGTCATCTGCCATTCAGCTCTGCTACATGGCCGCTGACAGCAGCCACAGACAGCCATGTAGCAGAGCTGAATGGCAGATGACAGCAGACACAGACAGAGCCGCACTGTCAGAATGAAATCGGGTGAACCTCACCCGACTTCATTGTCATGCTGCGGCTCTGTCTGTGTCGCTTCCTGATTAGCGGTCACCTGTGAAGGACTCACCGGTGACCGCTAAACTCCTGAGTGACTGAAGTGAGAAGCCCTCTCTCATATACTCACCGATCCCCGATCCCCAGCGCTGCACGGCATTCACACTGCTCCGGCGGCTTTTACTGTTTTGAAAAAGCCGGCCGCCCATTAAACAATCTCGTATTCCCTGCTTTCCCCGCCTACTGGCGCCTATGATTGGTTACAGTGAGACACGCCCCCCACGCTGAGTGACAGGTGTCACACTGCACCCAATCACAGCAGCCGGTGGGCGGGTCTATACTGTGCAGTGAAATAAATAATTAAATAATTAAAAAAAACGGCGTGAGGTCCCCCCCAATTTTAATACCAGCCAGATAAAACCATACAGCTTAAGGCTGGTATTCTCAGGATGGGGAGCTCCACGTTATGGGGAGCCCCCCAGCCTAACAATATCAGCCAACAGCCGCCCAGAATTGCCGCATACATTATATGCGACAGTTCTGGGACTGTACCTGGCTCTTCCCGATTTGGTGCGTTGGCAAATCGGGGTAATAAGGAGTTATTGGCAGCCCATAGCTGCCAATAAGTCCTAGATTAATCATGTCAGGCGTCTATGAGACACCTTCCATGATTAATCTGTAAATTACAGTAAATAAACACACACACCCGAAAAAATCCTTTATTATAAATAAAAAACACAAACATATACCCTGGTTCACCACTTTAATCAGCCCCAAAAAGCCCTCCATGTCCAGCGGAATCCAGGATGGTCCAGCGTCGCATCCAGCGCTGCTGCATGGAGGGGCCCGGAGCTGCAGAAG
Source organism: Anomaloglossus baeobatrachus (assembly GCF_048569485.1). Classification (NCBI taxonomy): domain Eukaryota; kingdom Metazoa; phylum Chordata; class Amphibia; order Anura; family Aromobatidae; genus Anomaloglossus; species Anomaloglossus baeobatrachus. The sequence continues at coordinate 705,671,910 of NC_134354.1, read as the reverse complement.
ACACCGCTGCTCCTGTCAGCTCCACACAGCAACTGAAGACAGCTGCGCGATCAGCTGAGCTGTCACTGAGGTTACCCGCTGTCACTGGATCCAGCGGTGGCCGCGGGTAACCTCAGTGACAGCTCAGCTGATCGCGCGGCTGTCTTCAGTTGCTGGGTGGAGGTGACCGGATCAGCGGTGTGTGCTGCAGCTCCGGTCACCTCCATGCAACAGAGCTGAAAGCGACGCTGGACCATCCTGGAGTACGCCGGACATGGAGGGCTTTTTGGGGCTGATTAAAGTGGTTAACCAGGGTATATGTTTGTGTTTTTTATTTCTAATAAAGGATTTTTTCGTGTGTGTGTGTTTATTTTCTGTAACTTACAGATTAATCATGGAGGTTGTCTCATAGACGCCTGACATGATTAATCTAGGATTTAGTGTCAGCTATGGGCTGCCAATAACTCCTTATTACCCCGATTTGCCACCGCACCAGGGCAAATCGGGAAAAGCCGGGTACTGTCCCAGAACTGTCGCATATAATGTATGCGGCAATTCTGGGCGGCTGCTGGCTGATATTGTTAGGCTGGGGGGCTCCCCATAACGTGGGGCTCCCCATCCTGAGAATACCAGCCTTCAGCCGTATGGCTTTATCTGGCTGGTTTTAAAATTGGGGGAAACCGCACGCCGTTTTTTTTAATTATTTAATTATTTATTTCACTGCACAGTATAGACATGCCCACCGGCTGCTGTGATTGGGTGCAGTATGACACCTGTCACTCAGCGTGGGGGCGTGTCTCACTGTAACCAATCATGGGCGCCGGTGGGCGGGGAAAGCAGGGAATACGAGATTGTTTAATGGGCGGCCGGCTTTTTCAAAACAGTAAAAGCCGCCGGAGCAGTGTGAATGCCGTGCAGCGCCGCGCCAGGGATCGGGGATCGGTGAGTATGAGAGAGGGGGTAAGAGGGATAGACTGACAAGGACAGAGAGAGAGGGACAGAGATAGTGACCGACTGACAGAGATTAGTGCATGACAGACATTGTGAGGCGCTTCAGAACGCAGCTTTTCAGCTGCGCTCTGAAGCGGACCTTTTTTAAGCTGCGGTGCAGAGCGCACACCTGCGCACATAGCCTCAGACACCAAAATCGTATGAGGGATGTCACACGTTTCAATTGACTAGGTTCATACAACAAAACGTCCAATGTATAAGGAATAAATGACGTGTATGCGATCACCGTATTTTCGTTCAATCCTGATCGCACGTAGGTGTCACACGCAAATACGTCACGAACGATGCAGGATGTGCGTCACTTACAACTTGACCCCGACGACGGATTGAAAGATTTATTGAAGCGTGTAAAGCAGGCATAAAATGTACTCTAGAACTCACCATCACATCGTCAGCTTTTATATACATATACAGTAATATTAATATACATATATAATATACTGTGTACATATATATATGTATGTATGTATGTATATATATATATATATATATATCAGGAGTCTCTTTCGGATGATGTTATTAATGATAATAGATGTCCCACTTTCTCCCCTTCTTCAAAAAATCTCATATTTTGGAAGGCCCCTCTTTTTTTCTACTTTTTGTATATGCATTTTTTAACATTGTCTTGAGCTGTTTTCAACCTTTTTTGGGCGTTAACTGACAGATTAGTCACTATATTACTTCCTGCATCTTTCAATTCTTGCATTGTCATTACGTCAAGACCTTCGTGTTTAATTTTATTCATGGACATTTTTTTGATGAAAATGCCTCTTAGAACAGCCTTCATAGACGCCAACACCAAGGATACTGATGCAGTTCCTTCATTAAATTGGAAATACTCAGTTATTCTAGTAGCTGTTTTTCAGTATTTATTATTTGCAACCAAAATGGATTTCATTGCAAATATGTGGCACCCCTGAGGCTTCAGTCGCCACAGGGTATTGTACCTTATTTTAGGTGCGATATTCGCCTCGGGTAAGGAGGGGGTTAATCACCGGTATTCTGCATTTCACACTTACATAAAGCTTAGGAGCCTTCTCCCAGGGTGGATGGCTCAGGATAGGCAGGAGGGGGGTGGCCATCATGAGTCATGGGACTTCCCCCGGTCACTGAAGCCAGTCACCTTGAGGGCGGGTTACACTTGCGGTAGAAGTAGGAGCACACTCATACAATCACTAGTCAGTCTACCCGGGACACCAGTTCTGGGACACAACACCATCACCTCTTTCTTCTCTTCTCTTCACGGGGCCTGGAGCTTGGAGCAGAACGCTCGGCCCAGGTGCCTCACAGCTGAGGCAACTCTGAAAAAGGACTTTCTTCCTCTTTCCAACACCGGTGACTTCTCCTAACTTATCCGGGGTTGACGGAGCCCATCACAGTGAGTGACCAGTACTATCCAAGCGAGCGGCACAGCACAAAGAGTGAGTAAAGACACCTGGAACCGCAGCATTTGAGTTGTACTCCTATTACTGGTACCGCCGCCCTGTGCCGCGGTGCTCAATTGCCATCACTACTCCACTCATCATCCTCCTCGGGGCCCGCTCCACCTGTGGGGAGCAATACCATCTCTGTCTGCTACTACCACCCGCCCCGGAGGACAGCGACAGCAGCGGCGGCTAAATCCCTGGCCGCATACCACAGGTGGCGTCACAACATTCATCCTACTACAACCCCCATCATCTTCCCTCCTTATTGGTGTACACCTCGGGGCACGAAGCCGGGCAGGCCACTGTGACATCCTGGATCATTACACCAGCCTGGTGATGAGTAACGCAGGTACGAGACACCCCCGTGCCTGATTCCCTTTGCCCCCTGGGTGCTACGAATACACCCACCTACTTGAGCGTTTTTTCCTAGGGTAAGGGTATTGCTGATAAAACTGAGGTCTGATAAGACCCTTTGGCAGATATTCCACCAAACTAACCATAGTGATAAGTAAATTGTTACTTAATGCCAGGTCTATACGAGACAATGAGTGGTATGTTGTGGAGTAGCAGGAATATTGGCACGTACCTGGTTACATTTTCCGCCAAAACTCTATGAGCACCAATTCATTTATATAATTTCCAAAAGGTGTTATGTCCCCTCAGCTTGGGCCAATGTACGTTTACTTTTATCCTAGTAGTCATTCACTATGTTATTGAAGTCTCCTATAATCAAAAGCTGTCACTTGATCATGCCCATAAAGTTCTATAACTTTCTGCAAAATTTTCCCCAAATAAGGAGACAGAAAATAAACCGGGGTTATACACAACACCGTATTATAGATTTTACACACCAAATAAATATACTGGCCTTCCTTATCAATATGTACCTTAATCTGTTCATATAGAAAGGATGTGTGACCCAAAATAGAGGCTCCTCTAGCATATGAGGAGTATGTAGCATGGTAACCTTCCCTAATCCAGCTTTTGTTCTTTAAGGCTATGTGCGCACTTTCCGTCATCCTACATGCAGTTGTAAACGCACGTTTTGGGCTTAATTGATTTAGCCAAAGTTGCCTTTTTAAGAAATTTAGCGCTGAAAACGCATGCGTATTTACCGCGTTTCAGATGCGTTTTCAGCGCTTTTTGCATGCTTTTTCACCTGCGTTTTGACAGATGCGTTTTGAACATCAAGACACTACTAAATAAAGTTGAAACATTCAGACGGAATGAAAAAGTAGAAAAAAAAGGGACAAATTTATATTAATGGGAAAAATAATGGAAAAAGATATATTTAATAAAATTATAGCGTTAAGATACATTTTATCGGTAAAATAACAATAAATGCATATTTTTCTTAAATTTAATTGTCGGATTATGTGTGTGTGTAAAGGAACATATCAATTCATTATTTTGATGTCCAAAAAGCATGCGTTTTGGTAGTCCAAAACGCATGTTTTCTGCAATGAAAAAGCAGGTAAAACGCAGGAATTTTGATATTTCTTGCTTTTTGCAACTTCTCATTGACTTCAATGTTAACAAAACGCAGCACAAATGGCAAAAACAATTGACAGGGTCCTTTTCTGAACGCATGGTTTTTGACCAAACTTATGCAAATTTTGTGATGCGTTTGTAAACGCAAAGTGTGTACAAGAATTCATGATTTCTCATTGACTTTAATGGAAAATCAAAACGCATGCATTTGGGCACAAAAACGCTGCAGTTCAAAACTGACTCTAAAAGCAGCGGAAACGCAGGTGAAAACGCAAAGTGTGAACATAGCCTAAGTGTATTTTGTCATTAACTAGATGTGTCTCTTGTAGACAAATTTCTGATGCTTTATAGTCTTGGATTTATTTTAAACATTGCCCTTCTTTTTACTACATCTGACTTCCCTGATATTCCAACTCAAAACATACTGAACATGACTATATCCGCCATTTAGAAATCCCACTGGTAATTGCATTGCCTTATGTAGTTTGTTATTGTGCCCCATTATTAGTAGGTGCCTTCTTGATTTCTTGAGTTCTTTATCCATATGATGCCTATATGCACATCCTCTTCCCTCGTACATTTTTCTTGCCTGTCCGAAATAGCGTTTAACCATCCCCTCCAACCCAAACCATAATAGTATTATCAAAACACAAAAAATATATACAACTACTTTCTCTATCACCGAGAGATTTGGTGATATTACTCCTCTCCTGCGTCACTGAGAGGAATCTAAATTACCGTATTTTCCAGATTGTAAGACGCACTTTTTTTTCCCCCTGAACCTGGGAACGTCTAACAAAACGGATATGGCTTACCGGGGCGGCAGGGGTGGAGCAGGGTCATAGGACGCAGGTGTGACGCCACTGGCCTATCAAGTCATCACAGGGTACTGCACAAGCTGCCCTTCCGTGCAGTATTCCATCTCTCTCTTGGGTATGGGTCCCTAACTAATGGTATTGCCTCCATCAGCTAATCAAATCCTAGATACACCCTGCACCACAGCCACCAGACACACAAGTGGATGGCTTGAGTGGAATAGAGTCGCCCACCTGGGGGGTTAGGGAGGGGAGGTGAGGAGTGTAGTCAGTTGAGTGAAGTGAAGTGAAGCGAAGGGAAGTGAGAGGTGAAAGTGAGAGGAGGTCGGGAGCGGGGCTCCTGGAGAACTGTCTAGGTTGCACACGGTGGTCTGGGCCTAGAGGAGTCGGAACCCCGGTGGTAGGGGATCGCGGCAAGGCGCTAGACACTGTCGAGGAGGACAGCCGGCAGGCTAGCACCATCACCGGGCTGGGACCGAAGGCACGATGGGGTACACGAACCCTAGGTCAGGGAGTAGCTTCAGGAAACCCGATAATTCACCTGTGGAGAACGGAGCCTTCACGATTCGTTCCCAACCGCTCCAGAATCAGGGCATTAGAGCAACGAGGGGGATAGGATTTTCCAAACTGCAATTGTCCAGAAAATTCCAAGCGTGAGCCCTGAGAGCAAGCTCCCATACTTAGCCATAGTAGGGAGTGGGCCCCGGCTAGTTTCACGCTACCGGGCCACCAAGTAGAAGTCTAACTAAGTGCCAGAAGGCAGGTCACGGATGACCAGGCAGCACCATTTGGGGACGGGACCCGGACGAGCTCCCCTCAGCGGCAGCGGTGTCCAGAGACTTGGTTTACCGATTGTCAGTGTCTGCTTAATGGACTGAGTGAGTACGATAGTAACCCCTGCACCCCACGGCACCCCCATCACCAAGCCCCGGGGCATCTCCTCTACCCGTGGAGGATTACAACATCTTGCTGCCCCACTTCATCATCCCGGGTACTCCCAGCGGCATCGGCGGTATTCCTAATTACCGTACACCACGGGTGGCGTCATGAACTATATCTAAATCCCCTGTAAATATCCCCCTGACATTTGAGTGACCGCACGACCCCCGGGTCCAGAGACCCTCTAACCACAGCGAACCCGGATCCAGGCAGCTGTAATACTATTGTATGTTTTGAGGATTTCGATAGCGTTAGGGCAATGACAGCCAGAGACGAGTTTGTGGTACAAGATGTTTTTATGATATGTAACCACGGTAGATACACAACGGAAATACACAGTATAACAAACACAAAAAAAATACCTTTCTGAAACAGAGCGAAGGGGATTCCCGGGGCCACGCACCGGACTCCCCCAGGGAGACCACCAGAGCGAACCCCTATACAGGGACTGTCCGGCAATCAACCCCGGAAGGCCTAAATGCGCCGCAGCCGGGACACAAGGGGCAAGCGGTAAAGTCCAGAAGTGTCCGTACGGAATGAAAGTCCAGAATGGTTATGAACCGGAAGAAACCGGGCAGACGTGCTGACAAAAGACGGCAGACGGAGTCCGGGCACAGTTTGAAGAAACCGGGTATGGTCCAGAGTCGGTCGGTAGATTTCCAGGAGGATCCAAAGGTAATCAAGTAGCAGCAGCAGCAAAGCAGGAGCACACAGCAAGCAGTATACTCAGGCACTGGACTAAGCTTAGAGGCGGCCTTTTAAGCAGCTGGACAGGAAGTAGGGCAACAGAACACAAAACTCCATGTTAACCGAGGGCAAGCTTTTTCAAAAGAGGACTGGAAAACCCGGAAACCTGACAGCAGCTCAACTGCTGCCACGGGGGCGGCATACTGGGGTCACAGGACAGGCTCAGGGGTGTCGTGACAGGTGGCATTGTTCTGCCAGCAAACTGCAGGGGTCTCACTGCAGTGGAGTGATTCAGGAGCGTCACAAGACGGGGAGTCTTGGCAGCGGATATATGCCGCCCCCACGTCAGGAGCCGGGCTGCTCGCAGTGGCTCGAGGGGCGTCCGGACCCAGGGGGGTATTTACAGGGGAAGGTGTATTTAAAGTTCGTGACGCCACCCGTGATGTGTGGTAAGGTGGAGTTCCACCGCTGCAGCTGGGAGTACCCGGTGGCGATGGAGTGGGCAGCCAGGTGTTTAACCCCTCCATGGGTAGGGGGAATGCCCCGGGACTCGGTGATGGTGGTGGGACGTGCCGTTGGGCAGGTAGGGTTCACTTGCGTACTCACTCAGTCCATAAAGCTGACACCAACAAGTTAGTAAAGCAAAGTTCTGGACACCGCTGCCGCTGAGGGGGAGCACGCTTGGGTCCCGTTTCTGCTGGTGTTGCCTGATGATCTGTGACCTTTCTCTTGGCACCTTGTTCTCTTCTAGTTGGCCCCTATAGCTTGAAACTAATCGGGTCCCGCTCCCCAGTGTGGCTAACTGAGGGAGCTTGCTCTCAGGGTTCACGCTTGGGATTTCCTGGACCGTTTTAGTGAAAAATCCTATCCCCCTCATTGCGCTAGTCCCCAGATTTTGAAGCGGGTGGAGAGCGGATCTTGAAGACTCCATTCTCGTCGGGTGAATTGTCAGGTTGCCTGAAGCTACTCCCTGACCTAGGGTCCATTAACCCGTCGTGCCCTGGTCCCAGCCCGGTGATGGTACAAGGCCACCGGCTGTCCTCCACGACAATACCGTGCCCCTTGTCACGATCCCCTGCGACCGGGGGTCCAGCTCCTACAAGGCCCAGACCACCGTCTGCTACCTAGCACCTCCAAGGAGCCCAGCTCTTGACCCCCTCTCTGCTTCACTGCCAACATTACTCTGGCTTCTCCTGACACTCCTGACCTCCCCTTACCAACCCCCCAAGTGGGCGACCCTATTCCACTCAGGCCGTCCACTGGTATGTCTGGTGGGTGTGGTGCAGAGTGTTCCTAGGATTTTGATTAGCTAGTGTTGGCAACACCATTGGTTATGGAACCGTAACCAAGGAGGAGGTGGATATTGCACAGAAGGGCAGATTACACAATACCCTGTGACGACCTGATAGGCCAGGGCGTCACAGGTGCATTGAGCTGACTGCGGTCTCCACTGAATCACATCTGGTTGACAAGATGGACTTCAAGAAAATGGCCACAAATTACTATCTGCGCACTCGCTGCCTCTGCAGCCATTTTCTTGATGTCCATCTTGCAGGCGATTCAATGAAGCCCACAGTGAGATCAATGACACCCGCTTCCAAGACAACCAGTCCTGTGACCCTCCTGAGTCGCTCCACTGCAGTGTCACCCCAGCAGCCCACCGGCAGATCAATGGTGCTCGCCGCTGCGACAACCCTGCAGCCGCCAGCAGATCAATGGCGCCCGGTGCCGCGACACCCCTGAGACCACAGTATCGCCGACCCTACCGATCGCAACACTCCCTCCTCTGAGTCCGCAGCATCACCCTGCCTCCTGTGACCTTCCTGAGCTGCTCCACCACCGCTGCTCCCCCCTGGTGAGCATTAGGATTAAGACGCACTAGGACAATAAGACGGACCCTCATTTTAACATTAAAAATTGTTTCCTATTTTCCTCCTCTCCTAATTTGGGGTTGCGTGTTATAATCTGGTGCGTTTTATAAAACAAAAAATATGGAACTTATCCTTCTGTGGACACCGGACGAGCTCATAGATGCTACCCACCTTTTTCTTCTGCAGTTATTCAGCATGGTTATGCTTTCTATTGGATGGAAATTTAAAGCATAAAAAATTAAATTAGCACAATACATAGTAGGTTATAATAAGAATTTCAACTAAACAGACACCGACTGGCGCATTAATTACCACCACATTTTCCTGCTGCTAGACCTCAAAAGTGAAAAACAAAACAAGGGATAATAAGTCCCAGATGAAAACTTTGAAAGAGAAAACACGGAGTCCATGCCGCATTTTCAGTGGAAGTATCAAGACAAAGTCACAATGGTCTCAGCCGTGTTCTTCAAACCACAGTGGTCTCCATCCAATCCCCTTCAGTTGATCAGACTCAGGTGTCGCCCGTACGCTCCATCTTAATCTGTTTCTCGTATTGATCTAGCCACTTCATGGCCTCCTTAGGGTTTTGAAAAAGTAGGGTTTGCCCAAGTGAAACCAATCTGAGCCGAGCTGGGTACAGAAAAACATACTTTAAAAGCCACCGGGAACTGACCCGTACTGTAGAGTAGTTGGACAGGTGGTTTCTCGGTGACTTCTCCCTGCCCACTACCAGGGATTTACAAATTAGGGTTCCAGTCTGTGTCATCAGGATGAGCTCACTGATGCTTTCACAGGTAACTCATTCTGTAGTCTACTATGTACTGTGATACATGAAGGCTGTAGAAGTCAAATAAAATTTGTATAGAAACCCTATTGTAAAATTGCAATTTAGCCTACAAATACATGTATTTAAAATGACTCCAAAAATGTCCATATCCTTTTAAGTGGTTTTCAGCTTCAACGTTTTTGAGTCTAACAGAAAATCGTCCTTACTTATCCCCCCCTCTCCACCAGTCCCTCAGTCATTGTATAAATGTCACAGTGATGTCACGAGTCCAAATACTGGGCCCAGTGGTCTTGTGCCGTGTGTAATATCACGTCTGATCGATCAGTGATCAAAAGATTACTTACACTTCACTTTTTATCCTACTATAATCCAGGTTAGAAAGGTGAGAATTGAAATAGATGCAAACTTGATGATCACTGGTGTCTCATTGTATTAAAGAGACTTATTGGACCCCTTGGGCACCAGAGCCCCAAAAAGACTGCACCCTTTAGGTTTATTTCACATCAATTTTTCCAAAAAAGGCTACTTAGTTGTGTGTCTAAAATCTAATGATATAAGCAATGGGGATTCGTAGTTGTGACGTTGGATATTACTTGCCCTTTAAAACAGATGGTCTGCTATGATACATTACAGCAATGACTCGCACATCATGTGCTAAATTTACTGTGTCGCATCTCATGTCATGTTCTACTTTGTGAGAAGAGTTTCATTTTCTGGGTCTAAAGATTAGAGGAGCCCAGGTACAGTAACTTACATGTTTTGGTACAAGCATGATCATTGTCTACACAGCTTTAATGGGACGCTCCCATGTAATAATATACTTAAACAAGGCATTGTATATCAGAGGAGGAGGTGTATTAATTTATTTACTTATGTTTGAATGTATATATATGAAGCACACACGGGCAAGAGGATAAACTATTACTCGTCGCCGGGCCGGTGATGTCGGGTCTGGGGATGTCACGGGTGGCCCTTCCTGGCTTCGTGACCCCGAGGAGTGCAATAAAAGGAAATCCAAAACAATGTCCAGAAAGCAGAAATCTACGGCAAACACCATCCAATTTTCCAAAGTGCTTTATTCCATCATCATGTGCGGTAAAAGTAGCAGGAAGAGAGCTGAGTACGGCCCCCCTAATAGTCCATTAGGGGACCGCACTCAGCTCTCTCCCCGCTACTTTTACCGCACATTTCTGCCGTAAATTTCTGCTTTCTGGACATTGGTTTGGATTTTCTTCTCCTTGTCTACGTGCATCCATGATCATTGTTTTCCACAAGGAGGACTGAAGCTGACCCATAAACCCGGTTTTAAGGTATTGCACGGTTTGGTGCAGAAACCGCCGTTGTGTTACTTTTCTCACTCACTCTATTGTAAATGTCCTTGTACTTCCAGTTTCCTTCTTCTTTATGCAATGCTGAATGATGATGCACATTTTACCTCATGTTCTGAAAAGTAAAAGCTTGATTATCCCATATAATATGCTCATTGAAGTTTCTTCAGCGACTGGAAGCTAGAAGCTGTGCAACAGGGTGGTGGATAGAGGTTTACATAGTGTGTTATGTAAAATGACGCCGTCCATGAGGCCGGCAGTTCTCGGGCATCTGGATGAGCTTAGGGAATGTGTGATTAGTGGAAATGATGCACCAGTCACCAGGATTTTTGAATATAACCTAAAGCCAGTGCTATACTGGCACTATCAGGCTGATTTTATATATACAGTGCCTTGCAAAAATATTCAGCCCCTTTGAATTTTTCAACCTTTTCCCACATTTGAGGCTTCAAACATAAAGATAAAAACTTTAATTTTATGGTGAAGAATCAACAACAAGTGGGACACAATTGTGAAGTTGAACAAAATTTATTGCTTATTTTAAACTTTTGTAAAAAAGAATAAACTGAAAATTGGAGCGTGCAATATTATTCGACCCCTTTTAAGTTAATACTTTGTAGCGCCACCTTTTGCTGCGATTACAGGTGCAAGTCACTTGAGGTATGTGTCTATCGGTTTTGCACATCGAGAGACTGAAATTCTTGCCCATTCTTCCTTTGCAAACAGCTGGAGCTGAGTGAGGTTGGATGGACAGCAGTTTTCAGCTCTTTGCACAGATTCTCGATTGGATTCAGGTCTGGACTTTGACTTGGCCATTCTAACACCTGGATACGTTTATTTGTGAACCATTCCATTGTAGATTTTGCGTTATGTTTGGAATCCTTGTGTTGTTGGAAGACAAATCTTCGTCCCAGTCTCAGGTCTTTTGCAGACTCCAACAGGTTTTCTTCAAGAATGGTCCTGTATTTGGCTCCATCCATCTTCCCATCAATTTTAACCATCTTCCCTGTCCCTGCTGAAAAAAAGCAGGCCTAAACCATGATCCTGCCACCACCATGTTTGACAGTGGGGATGGTGTGTTCAGGGTGATGAGCTGTGTTGCTTTTACGCCAAACATATTGTTTGGCATTGTGCCCAAAAAGTTAAATTTTAGTTTCATCTGACCAGAGCACCTTCTTCACCATGTTTGGTGTGTCTGTCGCGGGCGGAGGAGGGGACGCTGCGCTCACCCACTGTTCGGGTCCGGCTACTGCTGCTGCTCGGTGGTGGCTCGAGCGGTGGGCCGGATCCCGGGGACTCGAGCGGCGTTCCTTGCCCGTGAGTGAAAGGGGGGTGGTGTGGTTTAGGGATATTGTCCGTGACGCCACCCACGGTTGTGGTGAGATTGGTGACACCACCGCTGCTCTGGACGGGGATCCCGGGAGCGACGGCAGGGAGCAGCTTGGATGTTGGTTCTCCCCTCCGTGGGTAGGGGGGTTGGTTGTCCCAGGGCCCCAGTGAGGGTTAGGGATGACAGGCGGGTTACGGGGCCTGGTGGGGTGCAGGGTCGCGGGGGCAGCGCTGTGCCGCACGGCACGGTGGTTCTCACTCAGCCAGTAATTCACACGGAGTCTCTGGTCAAACAAAAGGCTGGATGGACGGGTCTCACAGACGGCTGCGGTTGTTCTCCTCCCGGTAGGTTGATGGTGACTGCCTTTCCCTGCACCTGTGTTGTGTTTACGGTTCCAATGACTTCCCACCGGTAACCTGCTCCCCAGCTTGGATGGGTGCTGAAGGAGCTCCTTTTGCCCGCAGGCTCTGGCCCTGGGAACTGTAGCCTTGGCGGTGACTGTGTTTCCCTTTACGGTGTGAGCTGTTGCCTTCAATCGGGTCTTGACTGCTGGAAACCCCGGAGGTTCCCTTCGCTAACGGATTTGACCAGTTTTACGGCTGTGACGCCCTGGGCAAGCCAGGGGTCACAGGTCATCACACCACCACACCCTACATCCCAATTAGGAACACAAAGGCTACTAAAATCCTTGTTGCCTTCCTCCAGGGGCTGATGTTCACACCAGGGGGTCGGCCAGGCGGTTGGCTCTGCCCACCGAGGAGTACACAGCCCTGGAGGCGGGAGAAACCAGGCAGTGAAGTCAGGGAGGTGAAGGAGTAAACAGTGAAGTGAAAGTGAAGTAGTAGTGGAGCAAAGAAGAAAAGAGTAAAAGAGAGAGTAGAAAAGCCTGAAGTAGGTCCAGCTGTGTGCAGGACAGAGTCAGCAAGGTCAGCAACGGCGGTGATTGTCCGGAGGGGTGACCGTTTGGAAGTTCCTGGAAGGACCGCGGACGGGTGGTGGCCCGGCGGTCTGGAGCAGTGTACAAAGGACAGTCAGCACCAGGGCAGGGGCCTCTCGGACCCCGGCAAGGCTCGGAGTCGCCATAATTTGCCAAATCCGTCAGTGAAGGGGACGTCTGTCTCCCAACAACCAAGTCCCGATTGAAGGCAACAGCCCAACCATTACAGTAGAGACATCGCCACCGCCAGGGCACCAGTTTCTAAGGGCCAGCGCCTGCGGCCAAAGAGTAGAGCTCCTCCGGTCCAGCTTGAAGCCGGGGAGCGGGTTACCGGTGGGAACCCATCGAGACCATCAACAACATTAGGTGCAGGAAAAGGGACATCACCGTCACCTACTGGGGAAAGCAAGTGCAGCCGTCCGTGGGAACCGTCTTTCCAGCCGTGTGTTTTACCGAGAACTGTGTCAACGTCTCAGGCTGAGTGAGTACCACAGTGCCGCAAGGCACAGCACTGCCCCCGCGTCCCTGCGCCCACCAAGCCCTGCATCTACCCACCTCAACACTGGGCCCCGGGATCACCAACCCCTACCCACGGAGGGGCAACACAACAACTTGCTGCTTCACACCATCATTCCCGGGATCCCCACACCGAGCAGCGGTGGTGCTAACATATCACCACAACCGTGGGTGGCGTCACGGACAATAGACTATATCCCAAAACCCAATCCCCTTTCACTCACAGGCGAGGAGTGCCGCTCGAGAACCCCCGGGATCCGGCCCACCGCTCGAGCCACCACTGAGCACCAGCAGCCGGACCCGAGCAGAGGGGCGAGCGCAGTGCTGACACCCTCCTCCCCGCCCGCGACACGGCGACTCCTAGACTGGTCGGGGTCCGTAAGCCCTGCCGGATGGTGCTGGCTTCTCTTTGCTCTCCGATCCAGGACCGTCGGGCCACCGCCCGTCCACGGTCCTTGCGGTTTGCTTCAATCAGCTTCTCCTGCAGACGGTCACCACCGTCTGCCAACCTTGCTGTATGTGCCCGGGCCACACACCCGGACACGGTCAGTCTCCTCTCTACTACCTCACTCCTCCACTTCAAAACTAATCTCTAAACTGACTCCTTTTCTTGCCTCCAAGACTGTGAACTCCTCGGCGGGCGGGACCAACCGCCTGGCCCACCCCCTGGTGTGGACATCAGCCCCTGGAGGAAGGCAACAAGGATTTTTGTGTTTGACTTCGGTGTGCCTAACCAGGGTGTGGGGTGTGTTGGTGTAGTTCTGTGACGACCTGGCTTGTCCTGGGCGCCACATGTCTCCCAGGTGGCTTGTGGCAAACTTTAAACAACACTTTTTATGGATATCTTGGTGAAATGACTTTCTTTTTGCCACTCTCCCATTAAGGCCAGACTTGTTGTTCTATAGACAGTCTCCCACCTCATCTGTAGATCTCTGCAGTTCATCCAGAGTGATCATGGGTCTTTTGGCTGCATCTGTGATCAGTCTTCTCCTAGTTTGAGATGATATTTTTGAGGAAGAGCCAGGTCTTGGTAGATTTGCAGTGGTATGATACTCCTTCCATTTCAATATGATCGCTTGCACAATGCTTCTTGGGATGTTTAAAGTTGTGGAAATCTTTTTGGAACCAAATCCGGCTTTAAACTTCTCCACAACAATATCATGGACTTGCCTGTTGTGTTCCTTGGTCTTCATGATGCTATCTGTGCTTTAAACAGAATACTGAGACTATCACAGGGCAGGTGCATTTATACGGAGACTTGATTACACACAGGGGGATTATATTTATCATCATCAGTCATTTAGGACAACATTGGATCATTCAGAGGTCCTCAATGAACTTCTGGAGTGAGTTTGCTGCACTGAAAGTAAAGGGGGCGAATAATATTGCACGCCCCAATTTTCAGTTTATTCTTTTTTTACAAAAGTTTAAAATAAGCAATAAATTTCATTCAACTTCACAATTGTGTCCCACTTGCTGTTGATTCTTCACCATAACATTAAAAATTTTATTTACTTTATATTTGAATCCTGAAATGTGGGAAGAGGTTGAAAAACTCAAGGGGGCAGAATACGTTCGCAAGGCACTGTACCTTTAGTTGTCAGCTAGGATGTATAAGTTTTGAAGCACGAGCAAGTAAAGATTGTAAAATGAACAGCTTTTTGAATGGCAGCAGCTGCCAATCAGCTGATAGCCGAGGGGTATTCATAGTTATCTCCTCCCCTTGTTATTTATGCTAATCCTATTATAGAATAATTTTACTAAGTGACTAGAAGGACCTGTGCTGATGTCATACCCATGTGAACAGAAGGGACGGGGCCTCAGCCAACATAGCTGATACCAGTAAGCAACATTATTTTTCTATTGGCTGAGGCCCCACCCCTTCTGGTCCCATTGGTATGACATCAGCACTGGCTTTAGATTATATAGGAAAATCCTGCTGATTGGTGCACTTTAACTGATTTTACAGAAAAATTCGATCCACAGCAAAATTCTTTGCTGCTGTTTGTATATCTTTAATGTCTCCAGACCTCTAGACCATAATATATATAAGATGTAAAAATACAAAAACCTCCCGGCTCACCTGTCCGGCAGTAGAGATGAGTGAACCTGAAATTCGGTTTTCAAACTAAACAGCATATTTAAAAATCAAAGTTTGGGTATCAGGTGCTTTACGTGTGAACAAAACTCGTGACAGCAACACTATGCTCAGGTATGCTCGGTGCTCAGCCCTGTGCGAGCCACTTTCAGTGTTTGTAGGGTGCAATAAAAAAAAATATAATAAAAAAAAGTCCACCTACCCGCGACCGGAAGTGATCTGCTTATGGCTGGCTGTATGTGGGCGGAGACTCAAACTGCCAATCAGTGACTTGCTCTGTGGTTCTTGTCGGAATCGATCCTGGGGTCGTTTGCTGCCAGCGAACCGAACCTCCAAAGGTTCACTCATCTCTATCCAGCAGCTTCTCCTCTCTTCTGTAAAAGTCCAGATCCGTGAGGTTTCAAACTTACCCGAGTGCCGGACCCAGGTGTTGATCTGGATCCGGCAAATTGGAAAGTAAAAAAAAAAAAAAAAAGAATGAAGCAAGTGCTTCATATCTACTGAGGCTCTGGCGCGGTTGTAACTGCTCCCGTGGCCGCCCATTCACTTCAGGGACCACACATTACCTTCATTGCATATACATTGCTTTCCCCGCCCACCGGCCCTCCTAGCGTCTGTGATTGGTTGCAGTCAGACGTGCCCCCAGCCTGTGTGACAGTGTATGACTGCAACCAATCACAGGCGCTGTTTGTGGGTCTATCGTACAGTAAAAATAAATAAATAAAATATTTGACGTAAGCTCCCCCGATATTATGATATCCAGCACAGATAAGACATACGGCTACAGGCTGCAGCCCCAGCTGTCCACTTATCTTGGATGTGTATCAAAATAGGAGGAACCACATGTGACTTTTTTTTTAATTATTTAAATTAATAATTTAAAAAAAATAAATAAATAAAACAGCCTGCAGTCCCACGCATTTTGATACACAGCTATTATAAAGCCTGACAGCTGGGGGCTGGTATTCTCAGACTGGGGAGATCCATGGTTTTTTGAAGTCTCCCCCCCTCAGCCTAAAAATAGCAGCCTGCAGCAGCCCTAAAATTGTCATATCCATTAGATGCTACAATCTCGGTAATTACCTGGCTCTTCCAATTGCCCTGGTGCAGTGGCAATTGGGGTAATAGGGGTTAATGACAGCGCACAACTGTCATCAAGCCCAAAATTAGTGATGGGTAAGAGTCTATGAGACTCCCCCATCACTAATCCTATAAGTAAAAAGAAATAAACACAAGCACAGAGAAAAATCCTTTATTTGAAATAAAATACAGTACCCTCTTTCCCCTTTTTATTAACACCAAAAAGACCCTTGAAATTCCACCGTAATCCATACAATGTCCCAAAAAGGTCCTGGCTCTGCTACATTCGAGTCTGGAGAGACCAAAAACATATCCGATTTCTCCAGGCTCCGGGAAACACTGACAAGGGGGACCAGGCTGGCAGCAGTGACGTCACACAGCTTACCACCAGAGGATGACCTCTGATGACCTGAAGCACTGTGGCTTAAAGTGTGAGGCCGTACCCCGCACCCCGCCAGCCTGTCACACAGACAGTGCCGGTCGGGGACTGTAGGGCAGCTCCGCCCCCCTCCCCCTGGCTGCCACTGTCACTGTAAAGTGCATGGTTATGCCCCACACCCCCAGCCCTTTAACACTAACAGTGCCAGCTCAACGAATGCTCAAAAAAATGGAAGCAACTATGATGACACTAGAGAAAAAAATTGGTCCCTTTGTCTCAGAGTATAACCCACTGATATATGAATTTAATATTTGAGGGCAATATAACTGGAAGTCATGACCAGGTGAAGACTTCATTTTGGTACAAGGCCAAATGGAAAAGGCTGGAGAAATAAATGACCACAATGAGAGATGTCAACTGTGAATAATCGGATTAAAGCCTCATGCACATATCCATGCAAAAGACGCACGTTAGACGGTCCGTTTTGTCCATCCGTGTGTACCTGTGTCATCCGTGTGCTATCCGTGTGTCGTTTGTGTGACATCGGTGTAACTGGTAATGGAAAAAACTCATGATACTGAAATTACTGATTTTTTATGTGTGAAAGAAGTGAAAAGCCAGATAGATAGATAGATAAATAAAAAGACAAGGGAGGCAGCACTCCAAAAATACTAAAAAAAACCCCCTTTACTGGCCTATAGTGTAAACGTTTCGGTTCAACAGATCCTTCTTGTCAAGGTCTATTTGATAATTAGGTATATATGAGTCGCCCACCGCTGCGGCGGTCGCCTCAGGGGCACCGCTCCACCTCCAGGGACGCCGCAGGGACTACTCTTTGGGATCTTCTCTGGCAACAGGTATGTCAGGTTATTTACATCTGAGTCGTGACGCCACTCTCGGTTTGCGGTCAGGGTTATAGGTGACCGCGACTGCAGTTTAACGAGCGTCTGGGGCTGATGGAATCTGCAGTCGGATGGTGTGGCCTCCCGAGAGTGAGGCTGGCCCCAGGGGCTCGGGTGTGTGGAACAGGTCGCAGAATAACTGAGTCGCAGTCCAAAGTGTCTTTCAACTTGTTTACTCACTTTCAGATGGTTGTGTGAGGTAACCGGGTGATACTGAGATACACCAGGTGGAACCAGGTATCCTTCAGGCTGGTCTAAGGGTAACCGTTAACTCGCCTTCCTAGCACTTCTTGTTTCGGACAATCCCTGACTTAAAGTACCGTGGGATTCATCTAGGAAAGTTGCAACTGCCTTTTCTCCCCTTTCTGGCCCGTTTGCTGGCAGCGTGGACCAAGGAAGATGGCTCCAGGCTCTATCCTTCTTATGGGCCCCCTCCTTGCTGCTCATGCTCGGACTCTGTTTTTGGTTGGTGTGGGACTTGTGGTCCACCCCACCGGCAGGTTTAGCAGACCACTAAATGGATGTCTGGCTCCAGGGACCTATTCCCCGTGCGTGCCTAGCCACCAGATGTCTCTGTACACGACCAGCTGACTTCCTCAGCATCTTTCTGTCCAACTTCTGGGGACCGTTCTCCCCCGCCAACGGCTACTACACGTGCAGGGTCTGACTAGCGTGTCCGTCTCCTGCGCCTCTGTCGCGGGCGGAGGAGGGGACGCCGCGCTCTCCCACTGCTGCTCGGGTCCGGCTGCCGCGGCTGCTGCGGCCTGCTGCTGCTCGGTGGCTCGAGCGATGGGCCGGATCCCGGGGACTCTAGCGGCGCTCCTCGCCCGTGAGTGAAAGGGGGGCTTTGGGTATAGGGATTGGTTATTGTCCGTGACGCCACCCACGGTTGTGGTGATTTGTTGACACCACCGCTGCTCTGTATGGGGATCCTGGGAAGGATGGTAAGGAGCAGCTAGTTGTTGTGTTGCCCCTCCGTGGGTAGGGGTTGGTGATCCCGGGGCCCAGCAATGAGGTGGGTGATGCAGGGCCTGGTGGGCGCAGGGACGCGGGGGGGGGCAGCGCTGTGCCTTCCGGCACTGTGGTACTCACTCAGCCTGAGACGGTGACACAGTTCTCGGTAAAACACACGGCTGGAAAGACGGTTCCCACGGACGGCTGCACTTGCTCTCCCAGTAGGTAACGGTGATGTCCCTTTGACCTGCACCTAATGTTTCTGTGTTGGTAGTAATGGGTTCCCACCGGTAACCCGCTCCCCGGCTTGGATATGGGCCGGAGGAGCCCTACTTTGCCCGCAGACGCTGGCCCCGAGGAACTGGTGCCCTGGCGGTGGCGGTGTTCTTCCTTAATGGTTGGACTTTTGCCTTCAATCGGGACTTGGTTGTTTGGAGACAGACGTCCCCTTCACTGACGGATTTGGCAAATTATGGCGACTCCTAGCCTTGCCGGGGTCCGAGAGGCCCCTGCCTTTGTGCTGACTGTCCTTCGTATACTGCTCCAGACCGCCGGGCCACTACCCGTCCGCGGTCCTTCCAGCAACCTCAGAGCAGTCCCCCTCCAGACAATCACCGCTGTTGCTGACCTTGCTGACCCTGTCCTGCACTTAGCCGGACCGACTTCAGGCCTTTCTACTCTCACTTTTACTCTCTTCTTCTTTTCTCCACCACTACTTCACTTTCACTTAGCTCCTCTACCACTTCCTTCTACTTCACTCAAGCTCCCCCTGAGCTAATCTGCTGGTTCTTCCCGCCTCCAGGGCTGTGTACTCCTCGGTGGGCGGAGCCAACTGAATGGCCCACCACCTGGTGTGAACATCAGCCCCTGGAGGAAGGCAACAAGGATTTTAGTAGCTTTGATGTTCCTAACTGGGATGTAGGGTGTGGTGGTGTGATGACCTGTGACCCCTGGCTTGCCCAGGGCGTCACATTTCCACTTCAGACTGGCAACCTCCAGCTCCTTTTTCCATCTGCCACTGCCAGCTAGCTTCCAGCCTCTCTACCGCACCCCTTGATTGGATGTGGAGGCATGCCCCCTCCTGGGTCTGCCCAGGGGTCCCCTCAAGAGTGTGGGAGATCTGGCTGCTATGTATCTGGGCATACACACCCTATTCCAGCCTTCAGAATTACCTTATTGCACTCATCCAGCATGGGTGCAGTACTCAGTGGCGCCTGACCAGGTCAGGGGCGCCACATATACATCATTGTTTCTGTGAGGGTTGGGGGGACATAAGTATTGGGGCTTGTGATCTTTTAAAGCCTCTAGATGTTTTAGACATTGGCGCTGCCGCTTTCTACATGCTACTGTGTCGCCCAGGGCTATGGGGTACTCTGTACCGGGCGGTGTATTGCTGGGGAGGTGTCACTTGGTGGCCGTTGCCTGGTTCCGTATCCCTGGGGACGCTTTTTAAAAGGGATTGCGGTTATATAGTGGAGCCGCCGCTGCACAGTTCTCACTACTGGGGCTGGTGTTGGTGGCAGCCTGGATGTTGGGCCCTCCGCAAGTAGGGCCTGGCCCCAGAGGATAGGTGAACCCTGTGGGGTCGGGTCCTCTAATCCTGTTCCTCGGTTTTCCCGTTGCTACTGTGTCCCGAACTTCAAGGTCAGTGAGGTCTTTGATGGTCCCCTCACTGTGCAGATTTTATCAGGGCTGCCTGGAGCGTTTGCCTGACCGAGGATTCTGTACCCCGTTGGTGCTCTGTTTCCGGGAGTACTCCACCATACTCCACCGGCAACCAACCGCCTGGGCCCTCAGGTCACTGTCACACTCCTGTCAGTGCTTCTGTGGCGCCCTTGACCTGGTCAGGCACCACTGAGTACTGCACCCATGCTGGGTCAGTACAAACAGGTAATCCCAAAGGCTGACACTGTCGGACTCTGCACGTGCAGTGGCTGCTGGTGGGGGAGAACATTACCACTAAGTCAGACTGAAAGACACCCGAAGAAAGGGAGCAGTATGGAGTTGAGTACGGGGACTCCTGGTAATGAATGCACACACGGGGTACAGGTCCCTAGAGCCAGACATCCATTTAGTGGTCTGCTAAATCCTGTAGGCAGTGGGACTAGAGGTTCCACACCAACCAACACAGAACCCGCAGCATCAACAGCAACGAGGGGGCCCATAAGGAGGATCGAGCCTGGAGCCATCTTATCCTTGGTCCACACTGTCAGCAAACGGCTCAGAAAAGGGAGAAAAGCAGTAGCGACTTCCCTGGACGCATCCCACGATATACTTCAAGTCAGGGGTGGTCCGAAACAAAGGTGCAGGAAGGCAAGTCAGCAGTCACCCCTATATCAGCCTGAGGGATACCTGGTTCCACCTGGTTCATCATAGCATCGCCCGAGTTGTCTCACTCTACCAGCAAAAAGTGAGTAAAAACCCTGAAAGACATTTCTGGACTGTGTGTGAGTTCTTCTGCGACTTGTGGTTCTACATGTCGCGGGCGGAGGAGGGGACGCCGCATTCCTCTCCCACTGCTCGGGTTCGGCTGCCGCTGCGGCTGCTGCGGCCTGCTGCTGCCGCTGCTCGGTGGCTCGAGCGATGGGCCGGATCCCGGGGACTCGAGCGGCGCTCCTCGCCCGTGAGTGAAAGGGGATTGGGATTTGGGATAGTTTATTGTCCGTGACGCCACCCACGGTTGTGGTGATTAAGTGGACACCACCGCTGCTCTGTCTGGGGAGCCCGGGAGTGATGGTACGGAGCAGCCAGTTGTTGATTTACCCCTCCGTGGGTAGGGGTTTTGGTGCTCCCGGGGCCCAGTGATGGGGTTGGGATGGTGGACAGGCGGGTATGGGGCCTGTGGAGGTGCAGGGGCGCAGGGGCAGCGCTGTGCCGCACGGCACGGAGGTACTCACTCAGCCAGTAAACACGACACAGTTCTCGGTAAACAAACGGCTGGTCGACGGGTCCTTCGGACGGTTACGGTGCTGACTTCCCCTGCAGTTGACGGTGACGGTCTCTTCCCTGCACCTATGTGTTGTTGTTTGGTAGCGATGGGTTCCCACCGGTAACCCACTCCCCAGCTTGGATGTGAGCCGGAGGAGCTCCACTCTTGCCCGCAGGCGCTGGCCCTGGGAAACTGGTGCCTTCGGTGTCTCCCCTTAACGGTTGGACTGTTGCCTTCAAACGGGACTTGGTTGTTGTCGTCCCCTTCACTGACGGATTTGGCAAATTCGGCGACTCCTAGCCTTGCCGGGATCCGAAAGGCCCCTGCCCTGGTGCTGACTAATCTTCGTATACCGCTCCGGTACCGCTGGGTCACCACCCGTCCACGGTCCTTTCGGCAACCTCCAATCAGTCTCGCCTGCAGACGGTCACCGCCGTCTGCCAACCTTGCTGTCTCAGTCCGGGGCACACACCCGGACCAACTTCAGGCTTCTTTTTGTCACTTTCTCTGTTGCTCTTACTTTAGCTCCTCTACCACTTCCTCTCACTTTGAACTCCCACTTCTCACTCTCCACTTCAACTCCTTCCACCTCCTCCTCCAAACTCTATCTGCCTGGTTCCTCCCGCCTCCAGGGCTGTGAACTCCTTGGTGGGTGGAGCCTACCGCCTGGCCCACCTCCTGGTGTGGACACCAGCCCCTGGAGGAAGGCAACAAGGATTTTAGTTTTGACCTTGTGTGTACCTGCAGGGAATGTGGGGTGCGTGTGGTGTTGTAACCTGTGACCCCTGGCTTGCCCAGGGCGTCACATTCCCCCTTAGCAAAACGCAGACCGTCCTCGGGCTGCCCGTCCAACACCGGTTTTATCTTCCTTTTTGTTTTTCTGTGAAAATATGAAAAACGGTAACATATTTACAACTTATGGCATCATCCCACAGCGGGAGGTTCAATTCTTAACCGTTGCAAACAGTGTACGGTTACGGTTTCCGCTCTCTTTCACCCAAGCAACCTGGCCCTGATGCTGCCCCTAAAGCCCAGGCAGCACCCCTTGACCCCAGTCCAGCACAAGTTACCCGAGCGGGATCTGTCCTTCCCCTCCAGAGGGTAGCCACCGGTTCCTGTGGTGGCTGGGCCCCAGCCTGCTCTGCTGTGGGCCCTCCCTCCAACCTGCCTCTCCGGAGGCGGTAAATGCGGAAACGGTAACGGTAACACAACTTATTTACAAGCCACTTAACGTTTGTGGTTGCCCTGCAAGTTCACGGGCTTGTCCATAAGGAGTCCCTTATGCAACTTTTTAAACGGTCCCCACGGGGACAACGGTGCCGGCAACGGCCGGTTTTCCAAATCACGGTGAATCAGGTGACTGTTCGGTTATCATCTTATCATCATCTTTTTCAAACTTGCAAACAAAACTCAGTGGTGGTCCCAACGGGGAATGTGCAACGGTGCTCCGCTGCCTTACTCAGATTCTTCTGCTGAGGCGGACCCATCCTCTGCCACCAGCATATCAAACATGCACTGACATGCCTGCTGTGACAGGGGTACCCGGTACCCATTTCCACCGGTACGCGAGGTATGGAAAACCACGGGGTCTCCCACATAGCGGGAACGCTCACTCGCCTCTTCAAACTCAGTAGCGGACCCGGGGCTGGGACCGGAGTCATCATCTCTTGTTCCTGCGCCAGGCGGGTTACCGCCAGCTGCCGCAGCCTCCTGGCCTCTAGCATCCAGCACATCAGAGCCCTCTGCAGCACCATGGGGCAGCAGGTCAGGCGAGTTTACACTGAGGCGCCCCAGAAGTAATGGCAAGGATGATGCATAGGTCGAGACTAGGCCGGGCCCCTCAGCCGCAGCGGCCGGTCCTGGTAGGACATAGGGACGTGGGTCACCAGTCGGTTCTGCTACATCTGTTCCCCCTCCGTACATCGGGGCAGTTGCAATCAGCATCTCCACCTCGTTGGTCCACTGCTCCATCATCCTGAAGATCTGATCCTGCTGACGCTGGTGGAATTGAATCACCCGGGCTTTCATCCAGGCCACAGTCCCGGGCTCGGGGTCTGGCACAATCACTGCCGGGACTTCTGGCACCATGCTGTTAAGGGGCCGCGGTCCTAGCGGTTCCCCCTGGTGCACTTCAGGGACGTCCTGGACGTCTGCAGCCGGCTCGCCCGCCGAGGCGGCTTGGCAGGGTATCGCTGCCAGGTGGACAGGTAGCGGGCCTAATGGCGGGGCCGCAGCAGCTATCACGGGTAGCGGGGAGAGAGGCAGGGTGAGCGGAAGCCGGCCGGGCCCCTCAGCTCCAATGGCCGATCCCTCAGGAATACAGGGGCGTGGGTCGCTTACCCGTTCCTCCAAATCCTCTTCTACCTCGCGTCTCCACATAGCAGCCACCACGTCCGCCATGTCGGTCTCCCACTCCTCCAAGAGGAGTTGCATATGGGCCTGCAGACGATTACTCAGCGGGACGGTCCGGTCCCTCAACCACGTCGCCGTGCCGGGCGCGGGGGTCTCGCTGTTATTGATTGGAGCGGACATCTCGGCAGTCGTGCTTTCCAGGAACTATCAACAAGATGGCCACAGGGTCCTGGCGTCCCTGCTTTTATAGCCACCTCACATGCAGCCAGCCGCCATCGCGTCCCCCTTAGCTTCTTTCCGGCCCCTCCTCTATTGGGGCGGGGTTTTGGCCTTCGCGCCTCTGCTACTCGAGAAGACGCTCGAGCGGGAACTTTTCGCGCCGAAGATGGCGACTTCTGAAATTTTTCAGCCGGATACCTCCGGCGGTCACAAGGCGCACCTCTACCCAACGGCAGAGCGGTAAGATCCTGTTCGTGACGCCAAGTTGTCGCGGGCAGAGGAGGGGACGCCGCACTCTCCCACTGCTCGGGTCCGGCTGCCGCTGCGGCTGCTGCGGCCTGCTGCTGCCGCTGCTCGGTGGCTCGAGCGATGGGCCGGATCCCGGGGACTCGAGCGGCGCTCCTCGCCCGTGAGTGAAAGTGGATTGGGATTTGGGATAGTTTATTGTCCGTGACGCCACCCACGGTTGTGGTGATTAAGTGGACACCACCGCTGCTCTGTATGGGGAGCCCGGGAGTGATGGTATGGAGCAGCCAGTTGTTGATTTGCCCCTCCGTGGGTAGGGGTTTTGGTGCTCCCGGGGCCTAGTGATGGGATTGGGATGGTGGACAGGCGGGTATGGGGCCTGTGGAGGTGCAGGGGCGCAGGGGCAGCGCTGTGCCACACGGCACGGAGGTACTCACTCAGCCAGTAAACACGACACAGTTCTCGGTAAACAAACGGCTGGTTGGACGGGTCCTTCGGACGGTTACGGTGCTGACTTCCCCTGCAGTTGACGGTGACGGTCTCTTCCCTGCACCTATGTGTTGTTGTTTGGTAGCGATGGGTTCCCACCGGTAACCCGCTCCCCAGCTTGGATATGAGCCGGAGGAGCTCCACTCTTGCCCGCAGTCGCTGGCCCTGGGAAACTGGTGCCTTGGCAGTGGCGGTGTCTCCCCTTAACGGTTGGACTGTTGCCTTCAAACGGGACTTGGTTGTTGGGAGACAGTCGTCCCCTTCACTGACGGATTTGGCAAATTCGGCGACTCCTAGCCTTGCCGGGATCCGAAAGGCCCCTGCCCTGGTGCTGACTAATCTTCGTATACCGCTCCGGTACCGCTGGGTCACCACCCGTCCACGGTCCTTTCGGCAACCTCCAATCAGTCTTGCCTGCAGACGGTCACCGCCGTCTGCCAACCTTGCTGTCTCAGTCCGGGGCACACACCCGGACCAACTTCAGGCTTCTTTTTGTCACTTTCTCTGTTGCTCTTACTTTAGCTCCTCTACCACTTCCTCTCACTTTGAACTCCCACTTCTCACTCTCCACTTCAACTCCTTCCACCTCCTCCTCCAAACTCTATCTGCCTGGTTCCTCCCGCCTCCAGGGCTGTGAACTCCTTGGTGGGTGGAGCCTACCGCCTGGCCCACCTCCTGGTGTGGACACCAGCCCCTGGAGGAAGGCAACAAGGATTTTAGTTTTGACCTTGTGTGTACCTGCAGGGAATGTGGGGTGCGTGTGGTGTTGTAACCTGTGACCCCTGGCTTGCCCAGGGCGTCACATTCCCCCTTAGCAAAACGCAGACCGTCCTCGGGCTGCCCGTCCAACACCGGTTTTATCTTCCTTTTTGTTTTTCTGTGAAAATATGAAAAACGGTAACATATTTACAACTTATGGCATCATCCCACAGCGGGAGGTTCAATTCTTAACCGTTGCAAACAGTGTACGGTTACGGTTTCCGCTCTCTTTCACCCAAGCAACCTGGCCCTGATGCTGCCCCTAAAGCCCAGGCAGCACCCCTTGACCCCAGTCCAGCACAAGTTACCCGAGCGGGATCTGTCCTTCCCCTCCAGAGGGTAGCCACCGGTTCCTGTGGTGGCTGGGCCCCAGCCTGCTCTGCTGTGGGCCCTCCCTCCAACCTGCCTCTCCGGAGGCGGTAAATGCGGAAACGGTAACGGTAACACAACTTATTTACAAGCCACTTAACGTTTGTGGTTGTCCTGCAAGTTCACGGGCTTGTCCATAAGGAGTCCCTTATGCAACTTTTTAAACGGTCCCCACGGGGACAACGGTGCCGGCAACGGCCGGTTTTCCAAATCACGGTGAATCAGGTGACTGTTCGGTTATCATCTTATCATCATCTTTTTCAAACTTGCAAACAAAACTCAGTGGTGGTCCCAACGGGGAATGTGCAACGGTGCTCCGCTGCCTTACTCAGATTCTTCTGCTGAGGCGGACCCATCCTCTGCCACCAGCATATCAAACATGCACTGACATGCCTGCTGTGACAGGGGTACCCGGTACCCATTTCCACCGGTACGCGAGGTATGGAAAACCACGGGGTCTCCCACATAGCGGGAACGCTCACTCGCCTCTTCAAACTCAGTAGCGGACCCGGGGCTGGGACCGGAGTCATCATCTCTTGTTCCTGCGCCAGGCGGGTTACCGCCAGCTGCCGCAGCCTCCTGGCCTCTAGCATCCAGCACATCAGAGCCCTCTGCAGCACCATGGGGCAGCAGGTCAGGCGAGTTTACACTGAGGCGCCCCAGAAGTAATGGCAAGGATGATGCATAGGTCGAGACTAGGCCGGGCCCCTCAGCCGCAGCGGCCGGTCCTGGTAGGACATAGGGACGTGGGTCACCAGTCGGTTCTGCTACATCTGTTCCCCCTCCGTACATCGGGGCAGTTGCAATCAGCATCTCCACCTCGTTGGTCCACTGCTCCATCATCCTGAAGATCTGATCCTGCTGACGCTGGTGGAATTGAATCACCCGGGCTTTCATCCAGGCCACAGTCCCGGGCTCGGGGTCTGGCACAATCACTGCCGGGACTTCTGGCACCATGCTGTTAAGGGGCCGCGGTCCTAGCGGTTCCCCCTGGTGCACTTCAGGGACGTCCTGGACGTCTGCAGCCGGCTCGCCCGCCGAGGCGGCTTGGCAGGGTATCGCTGCCAGGTGGACAGGTAGCGGGCCTAATGGCGGGGCGGCAGCAGCTATCACGGGTAGCGGGGAGAGAGGCAGGGTGAGCGGAAGCCGGCCGGGCCCCTCAGCTCCAATGGCCGATCCCTCAGAAATACAGGGGCGTGGGTCGCTTACCCGTTCCTCCAAATCCTCTTCTACCTCGCGTCTCCACATAGCAGCCACCACGTCCGCCATGTCGGTCTCCCACTCCTCCAAGAGGAGTTGCATATGGGCCTGCAGACGATTACTCAGCGGGACGGTCCGGTCCCTCAACCACGTCGCCGTGCCGGGCGCGGGGGTCTCGCTGTTATTGATTGGAGCGGACATCTCGGCAGTCGTGCTTTCCAGGAACTATCAACAAGATGGCCACAGGGTCCTGGCGTCCCTGCTTTTATAGCCACCTCACATGCAGCCAGCCGCCATCGCGTCCCCCTTAGCTTCTTTCCGGCCCCTCCTCTATTGGGGCGGGGTTTTGGCCTTCGCGCCTCTGCTACTCGAGAAGACGCTCGAGCGGGAACTTTTCGCGCCGAAGATGGCGACTTCTGAAATTTTTCAGCCGGATACCTCCGGCGGTCACAAGGCGCACCTCTACCCAACGGCAGAGCGGTAAGATCCTGTTCGTGACGCCAAGTTGTCGCGGGCAGAGGAGGGGACGCCGCACTCTCCCACTGCTCGGGTCCGGCTGCCGCTGCGGCTGCTGCGGCCTGCTGCTGCCGCTGCTCGGTGGCTCGAGCGATGGGCCGGATCCCGGGGACTCGAGCGGCGCTCCTCGCCCGTGAGTGAAAGTGGATTGGGATTTGGGATAGTTTATTGTCCGTGACGCCACCCACGGTTGTGGTGATTAAGTGGACACCACCGCTGCTCTGTATGGGGAGCCCGGGAGTGATGGTATGGAGCAGCCAGTTGTTGATTTGCCCCTCCGTGGGTAGGGGTTTTGGTGCTCCCGGGGCCCAGTGATGGGATTGGGATGGTGGACAGGCGGGTATGGGGCCTGTGGAGGTGCAGGGGCGCAGGGGCAGCGCTGTGCCACACGGCACGGAGGTACTCACTCAGCCAGTAAACACGACACAGTTCTCGGTAAACAAACGGCTGGTTGGACGGGTCCTTCGGACGGTTACGGTGCTGACTTCCCCTGCAGTTGACGGTGACGGTCTCTTCCCTGCACCTATGTGTTGTTGTTTGGTAGCGATGGGTTCCCACCGGTAACCCGCTCCCCAGCTTGGATATGAGCCGGAGGAGCTCCACTCTTGCCCGCAGTCGCTGGCCCTGGGAAACTGGTGCCTTGGCAGTGGCGGTGTCTCCCCTTAACGGTTGGACTGTTGCCTTCAAACGGGACTTGGTTGTTGGGAGACAGTCGTCCCCTTCACTGACGGATTTGGCAAATTCGGCGACTCCTAGCCTTGCCGGGATCCGAAAGGCCCCTGCCCTGGTGCTGACTAATCTTCGTATACCGCTCCGGTACCGCTGGGTCACCACCCGTCCACGGTCCTTTCGGCAACCTCCAATCAGTCTTGCCTGCAGACGGTCACCGCCGTCTGCCAACCTTGCTGTCTCAGTCCGGGGCACACACCCGGACCAACTTCAGGCTTCTTTTTGTCACTTTCTCTGTTGCTCTTACTTTAGCTCCTCTACCACTTCCTCTCACTTTGAACTCCCACTTCTCACTCTCCACTTCAACTCCTTCCACCTCCTCCTCCAAACTCTATCTGCCTGGTTCCTCCCGCCTCCAGGGCTGTGAACTCCTTGGTGGGTGGAGCCAACCGCCTGGCCCACCCCCTGGTGTGGACACCAGCCCCTGGAGGAAGGCAACAAGGATTTTAGTTTTGACCTTGTGTGTACCTGCAGGGAATGTGGGGTGCGGGTGGTGTTGTGACCTGTGACCCCTGGCTTGCCCAGGGCGTCACATATACGCACCTACACCCGAGCCCCTGGGGCCAGCCTCACTCTCGGGAGGCCATAATACCAGACTGCAAACACCATCAGCCCCAGACGCTCTCTAAACTGCAGTGGCGGTCACTACCGAGAGTGGTGTCACGATTCCTTTTGAAGTTAACCTGACATACCTGTTGCCGGAAGATTTCCAGCACATGAAGACCCTGAGGCGACCTGCAGGTGAGGGGCTTCACACTTCCTCTCTCTCATGGTCAACGACCAACTCCTCTTACTGTCAGTGACTGACTGCTTGTCCCCTCCCACCTGGTTGTCGTCCAGTGGACTGGATTGGCTCCACCCCCTGGGTGGCTATCCACTGGGTCCAACCCTATTCTGTCACCAGTCTTTTGAGGAGTTTGGGGAAAAACAGGGATTAACTGGAATGTTTAGTTGTTACCGGTACAGAGAGGACGGAGCATTGCCCCCCCCCTCCCCCCGGGGCATTTGCGGAGGCCGTCATGACACCTGATTGGTGGGAAGGTCAGGGTGTCATAGGTGGGGTGAGGGGGAGGGAGCCCGTTGTGTATAGACGTGTTAGACAAGGGGGAGGAGCGGCACCTTTCCCGCTCCTGAGTCTGAAGTGACAGTTTGTACCTGAGACCATTGAATCCATTGAGCAGCTCCTGGAACGTCTCAGAGCGGTTGCAGGTGACCGTCCTCCTGGCTGGCTGCAGGCGACTGTAGCTGGGATCATCGGAGGGAGTGTGGAGGCGGAGGGGACTGCCCCCCTGCGGGAGCGGCGCCTCCGGAGATCTCATCCGCCGGAGCGGTTTTCTCCTGAGCTGTCTCCCCGGGCCTAGCGACGCCCCAGAAGCCCCTCCGGGGACCCTCCAGGCCGGGCGCCACGTGCAAAGAAGTCCAGCAAGCCCCGGTCTGGGAGGAATTTGAATGTGCGGCTGGGTCCAGCGGCGGTTAGCAGGCCTCCGCTGGAGTTGGGGGCGGGGCCTGCTAGTGCCGAGGCAGCGATGGACGTCGGCGCTGCGGCGGGGTGCTCTGGTGATGAACCTGCTGAGAGCCCTGTGCCCTGTCAGCAGAATAGTCCAGAGGAGCAGGCGGGCCCCAGCAGAGGGGGCGGAGCGGGAAGGCTGGGATCTGTGGTGCATCGGGCCTGGCGGACAGGGCCCACGTTGGCTGAGCCCCGGAATGCGGAGGGGGAACCCTGGAATGGCACTGGGGAGCTGCATTGCCAGGTGGGGGAGGAGGGCAGGCAGCTCCACGGTGCAGCCGGCCGGCCGGGCAGACATCAGCGACAGCATCCTAGACCGGAGGGATTTTCCGCCCCTGTGTCGGCAGGGGCCAACGGCGGGGTGGTGGTCGAGAGGAGTCCGGAAGCCACAGCGCAGCGGGATGGACGTCTGGAGTCTGGTGGTCCGGCTGGCGGGGTCTCTACCCTTGTGCAGCCTGGTGAGTATGCTTCCATGTCTTGTTTGTCTTCTCAGTATTGTCAGGACCAGAATGCAAGGGGGGGTAGGTCACCCGGGGATTAGTCAGGGGGTGCCTATGGGTGGTGGGGTGTATGCGGCGGGAATTGGGGAGTTGGGAGAGTTGTTTGGTTGCGTTCGCACGTTGCTGGAGCGGATTGGGGGGGCAAGGGAACCCCCAGCCCCTGTGGGGGCTTGGGTTCACCCACCTGCGCTGGGTGCGACTGAATCGACGGGTGCGGGTATTTCCTCCTTGGTGTCGGTTCAGACAGAGAAGAACAAGGAGGATAGGATTCATTTAGATGATCGGGCGCGTGGGGAGGTTTATGGTTGTTTTGAGGGCCCCTTAGGTGCTCATCTTAAGAAGGAGGTGAGGGAAAAGATCTGGAAGGATGAATATGTCGAGATCTTTTCCCTTCTTCCATTGGCAAAGTTTAATTTAGACAAAGGGAAAAAAGAGGATAGTAAGAAGGAGGATGAGGAGAAGCGGCGGTGGCGGTTGATCCCTCAGACATTTAATAATTCGCTGCAGGCCTTCACAATTTTGGCGAGCGTGATTGGCGAGAAGGCGCCGGAGAACTGTTCGCATTTATTTTGCTACATGGACTCAATTGGCGAGGCGTATAGGGTGTATGGGTGACAGACTTGGCTTAGGTATGACGAGCAGTTTCGTCAGAGGAAGGCCGTGCGTCCTTCTATAAGATGGGATCAGAAGGACATAGGGTTATAGTTGCGGGTTATGGCGCCGTCCAGGTATGGCCAGCCCTTTCAAGGTGGGGCCGGGTCGGCCGGCCAGTCTGGGACACAGGGTACCGGTAGTCAACAGGGTCAAGCGGGATTGCAGAAATTCAACGAGGGGCAATGTAAGTTTGGGGCAACCTGCCGTTTTAAACACCTCTGCAGCCACTGTAATGGGACATTCCATGGAGCGGCTAAGTGTTTTAAGAAAGGAAAATCCAAGCCCGCAACCTCTCATACCCAAGGGTCTGACGCCGGTGAGCTTAGTCGCGATGCTGCCGTACCTAAATAGGTACCCGGATAAGGACAAAGCTGAGGTTTTGCGGTTGGGTTTTGGGGAGGGTTTTAGGATTCCGGCCCCCGTTTTTGATGTTCCGGGGGCAAATAGGAATCTTCAATCAGCTTATCGGCATTCCGCGGTCGTGGCGGAAAAATTAGGTAAGGAGGTGGCGTTGGGGAGGATGGCGGGCCCATTCCGGGCCCCTCCTTTTCCCAATTTGGTGGTCTCGCTGCTGGGGGCGGTGCCGAAGAAGGAGCCCGGAAAATTTCGGCTGATTCATCATTTGTCTCACCCAAGAGGCAGGTCGGTGAATGATGGGATACCGGCTGAGCTGTGTTCAGGGGTGTACACGTCGTTCGACGAGGCCACAAAGTGGGAAAAAAGATGTGGGAAGGGGGCGCTTATGGCTAAGACAGATATTGAATCAGCTTTCCGGCTCTTGCCAGTGCATCCAGATTGCGTTCGGTTATTGGGTTGTTGTTGGGAGGGGGACTATTTTGTGGATCGCTGTTTACCCACGGGGTGTTCGATCTCGTGCGCATTTTTCGAAACTTTTAGTTCTTTTTTAGAATGTGTAGTTCGGGATGTTTCAGGTCTGTCATCAGTGGTACATTACCTTGATGATTTTTTATGTAGGTGTAGGTCCTGCTGATTCGGCGCAGTGTGCCGGGATTTTGGCGACCATGAAGTGGATTTCCGGTTGCTTTGGGGTGCCTTTAGCACCTGAGAAAACGGTGGGGCCAACCACTTGCATAAGTTTTCTGGGTATTGTGATCGATTCTTTGGCCTGGGAAGTTCGGCTTCCCGAGGACAAGGTCACCGCGCTGAAGGTCGAGGTAGCAAGGGCGCGGCGGGTTAAAAAGTTGCAATTAAGGGAGGTGCAGTCCTTACTGGGAAAACATAACTTTGCTTGTCGGGTGATGCCCATGGGTCGAATTTTTTCGCGACGACTTGCGAGTGCTACGGCGGGGGTGCTCGCTCCGCACCACTATATTCGGTTATCGGCAGAACACAGAGCGGATTTAGCAGTTTGGGGACGGTTTTTGGAGGAATACAACAGTCGTTCTCTGCTGATGGAGGATGCAGGGGACAATTTTGATTTGGAGTTGTTCACGGATGTGGCGGGCAGCTCAGGTTTTGGGGCCTTCTTCCAGGGTCAGTGGTGTGCGGACTGGTGGCCGGACAGGTGGACGGCTGAAGGCTTGACAAAAAATGTGGCGCTATTGGAAATCTTTCCGATATTGGTGGCGCTGCATATTTGGAGACAGCAGTTGGCGAACAAGAAGATTCGTTTTAACTGTGACAATATGAGGGCGGTGTTGGCGATTAATAGGTTTTCGGCGTCTTCTCTTCCGGAGGTTCGGGTCTTACGAGAGCTGGTGTTGGTTTGTTTGCAAATCAATGCGTGTGTTACTGCGGCCCACGCGCCTGGTGTTCAGAACCTAATAGCTGATTCCCTCTCTCGTTTCCAGTGGGATCGGTTCCGGGTTTGCGCGCCAGAGGCGGAGGCCAGCGGTTTGGAGTGCCCAGCACGGCTCTGGAACGTGGTCTTCAGGCAGCTGGACCACTGATTCGGGCTTCTTTGTCTGGTAACACATGGACAGCCTACCAGGCAGCATGGGATCTTTGGGAACAATGGTTGCGTTTTTTCTGAAGAGGATCAATTAGGAGTATTGTTAGAAAAGTTGGGGGGGTGGCGGTTACAGGGTGGTCTTTTGCAAAGGTAAATCGCTTTGTTGCAGGGTTAGCATTTGGTTTCCGGTTGCGAGGATTACGGGATTTGACTAACGACTTTTTGGTAGTTCAGGCTTTGAAGGGTCTTCGTAAGGGACGGAAGCCACAGGATGGTAGACGGCCTGTGTCATTTGGCTTATTAGAGCGGCTGGGTAGGGCGTTGTGGGGGGTTTGTCTATCTCCATTTGAGGTGAGTTTGTTTAAGTTAGCCTTTTCTTTGGCCTTTTTTGGAGCCCTGCGGGTTGGGGAGTTGGTATCACCCAGTAAGGCGTTCCCCGGGGGCTTGGATCGGGGGGACATTATGACAGTGGAAAACGGAGTTGAATTTTGGATTAGAAAGTCTAAAACTGATCAGAGAGGTGTGGGTAGACTAGTTCGTTTGGGGATGGTTGTGGCATCTGAAATGTGCCCGTTCAAGTGTCTCGGGAATTTTCAACAGATCCGTCCGAAGGTGGATGGCCCCTTATTATGTCACGAGGATGGGTCCTTTTTATCTAGATACCAATTTGTGAGTGTTTAAAGGGCATGCTGGAAAGTCGTTGGGGTTAGATCCGAAGTCTTTCGCGCCGCATTTTTTCCGTATTGGGGCAGCGACGGAGGCCTCTATGTGCGGTCTGCCGGAGGAGACAGTTAAGCAGATTGGTAGGTGGAAGTCGCAGCGCTTTAAGTCGTATGTCCGCCCCCAAGCGGTTGTTTGCAATTGAGTGGGGGGGGGGCACTACAGTAGCAATGGGGGGGGGGTGAGATTGTGTGTTTTTCATTGTGGGTTGGTGATGCAATAAAATGGTGTCGTTTGTGTATTTCTGTATTGCAGAAACAACCCCCCTCTCTTCCCTGGTCTGGATCCTTGGCCATTCTTTCGTGTATTGGGGAGCCCGACGAGCGGATGCAAGACGGAATGGGAGACAGCTAGGTTTTGAGAGGGACCTGGCTCTCGTTCGATGGCTTGGTGCTCGGGGGTTAGGGTGGAACAGGTTGTTGCAAGAGGTGCATAGATACGCCCGGTTGGACAGACCTCCTGACATCCTAGTGTTGCATGCCGGGGGGAATGATTTGGGTGGGCGTCCTTTTCGAATCTTGATAAAAGACATCAAGCATGATTTGTTACGGTTATGGGTGTCTTTTCCAGGTCTAACGATAGTTTGGTCGGAGATAGTAGCGAGAAAGAGTTGGTGGAAAGCGCGGTCGGTTGACAGGTTGAACAAGGCGCGGGCGAAGGTTAATAGGGCTATTTCGAAGTTTGTTAGTCGGAACGGGGGTATAGCAATACGGCATGTTGAGTTGGAAAGGACGGAAGAGGAATTTTGGTTGGCTGATGGGGTACACCTGAATGCGGTGGGAATTGATTTATGGGCTCTTGGCTTGCAGGGAGGTATTGAGAGGGCCCTGCGGTTGCGGGGCGTCTCAGGCACTTGAAGGGTTTCAAGGTGCCTTCGTTGTGGCGTTGTTATTGGTGGGTACTTGAAGTTGGTTTAAAAATTGGTTCGGGGAATTCATCCGGGTATGGATCCCCTCATTGGCAGAATTGATGGGCACCTGGTGATGTTGGGGGGGAACCCCGACGGGGTATGTCGGGGCCCCTGGGGGTGTGGTTGGGGTTGATGGAGGATTAACCCTTATCGTTTGGTGCTCCTGAGCCAGTGTGGGTAACGGCTGGGAGCAAGTTGGTTTTTATGGTTCGGTTTATAGGAATCACCAGGGTTTTTGTAGCTTCAAGGACCTTACCATATTGCAATTTTATTGGTTATGTATTTTGTTAATAAAATGGCTGCTATGGCCAAAATTTATCCAAAGATAAAATGGTGTCTGTGTAGTTATTTTAAATAAGATATGGGAATGGAGGTGGGGTACAAAAGGAAGACCGGAGTCAACAATTCCAGGGTCATGGTCTTCTGGGTCCCTGGGGGTAGGCCCTGTATCCTGGTGGGTATGCAGTATCTTGTAGCTCCCTGATGGCTTCAGGGGCGCTACACTACCATCGAATGAATGTGACTCTTGTTGGTATAATAATTACACATTTTGGGCCCTACTTTTATTTGTGTCCAGGGGGCCACATTTAGTCTAAAACTACTACTTCTAAGCATACTCTGAACATGCTGGGGCTTGGACCTTGGATGCGGCTGCCATATACGATGCTCATAAAGTTTGTATAAATTGTAAAAATTGGATTCATCACATGATGGACCTGAAATGACCCACTTTGACCTTCTAAAATGTATTATTACAAAAGCTATGAGGATGTTTTATAGCCTTCTGTGTACAATCTCTGTTTCTGTCCCTGATTTAGAAAACAAAGAATTAGGTTGACTTGTTTAGCTATGTAAGGTGACACCAGGGGAGGAGGAGATGCAGGTGAGCGCAGGACTACATCTCCCATGATGCATCTGTACCTGGGCAGAAGTTTGTGTGTTATTGTGATCATCTGCAGCTGCTGGTGAGTACATGCCGGGGTGATCAGGGGTGATCTGCCAGTGACCGGGCGTTATATGGAGGGTGAGTGATTGCTGTACTCAGGGTGGGGTAGGAGCAATTCTGGAGGTGATCTCTTTCTATATGTTGTGTCTTGTATCCCTAGAAACCAGAGGAGGAGCAGTCAGGATGTAATGGTGGGGACAGGAGGGACCGAGCTGACAATGTAAAAGCCTAAAACACAGATATTTTATAGGAAAGGTAACAACAATGTCCAGTAACTGTAAACCCTCACCACGAATGCATCTAGTTCTGGGACCACCGATACAGATAGAAATGCAAATGTGGTCGCAGAGTTTTCATACTGTATATACTGCACTGGTAAGAAAATGTGATGTCGGAACTTAGGAGGAAAAAGGAAGAAACAAAAGAAACATAAATCTAAGAATAAAAGTCAATAATGGACACTAAATTCACACTAAATTCAATTGCGAAACAAAGTTCTCCATAGATACCATGAACTCTGGGTTATCCCATCACCATACATACATACAGGCTACATATATTATACATACAGGCTATACATACATACAGGCTACATATATTATACATACAGGCTATACACACATACAGGCTACATAAATTATACATACAGGCTATACATACATACAGGCTACATATATTATACATACGGGCTATACATACATACAGGCTACATATATTATACATACAGGCTATACACACATACAGGCTACATATATTATACATACAGGCTATACACACATACAGGCTACATATATTATACATACAGGCTATACAAACATACAGGCTACATATATTATACATACAGGCTATACACACATACAGGCTACATATATTATACATACAGGCTATACACACATACAGGCTACATATATTATACATACAGGCTATACAAACATACAGGCTACATATATTATACATACAGGCTATACACACATACAGGCTACATATATTATACATACAGGCTATACACACATACAGGCTACATATATTATACATACAGGCTACATATATTATACATACAGGCTATACATACATACAGGCTACATATATTATACATACAGGCTATACACACATACAGGCTACATATATTATACATACAGGCTATACAAACATACAGGCTACATATATTATACATACAGGCTATACACACATACAGGCTACATATATTATACATACAGGCTATACACACATACAGGCTACATATATTATACATACAGGCTATACATACATACAGGCTACATATATTATACATACAGGCTATACATACATACAGGCTACATATATTATACATACAGGCTATACATACATACAGGCTACATATATTATACATACAGGCTATACATACATACAGGCTACATATATTATACATACAGGCTATACATACATACAGGCTACATATATTATACATACGGGCTATACATACATACAGGCTACATATATTATACATACGGGCTATACATACATACAGGCTACATATATTATACATACAGGCTATACATACATACAGGCTACATATATTACACATACAGGCTATACATACATACAGGCTACATATATTATACATACAGGCTATACACACATACAGGCTACATATATTATACATACAGGCTATACATACATACAGGCTACATATATTATACATACAGGCTACATATGTTATACATACAGGCTACATATATTATACATACAGGCTATACATACATACAGGCTACATATATTATACATACAGGCTATACATACATACAGGCTACATATATTATACATACAGGCTATACATACATACAGGCTACATATATTACACATACAGGCTATACATACATACAGGCTACATATATTATACATACAGGCTATACACACATACAGGCTACATATATTATACATACAGGCTATACATACATACAGGCTACATATATTATACATACAGGCTACATATGTTATACATACAGGCTACATATATTATACATACGGGCTATACATACATACAGGCTACATATATTATACATACAGGCTATACATACATACAGGCTACATATATTACACATACAGGCTATACATACATACAGGCTACATATATTATACATACAGGCTATACATACATACAGGCTACATATATTATACATACAGGCTATACATACATACAGGCTACATATATTATACATACAGGCTACATATGTTATACATACAGGCTACATATATTATACATACAGGCTATACATACATACAGGCTACATATATTATACATACAGGCTACATATATTATACATACAGGCTATACATACATACAGGCTATATATATTATACATACAGGCTATACATACATACAGGCTATATATATTATACATACAGGCTATACATACATACAGGCTACATATATTATACATACAGGCTATACATACATACAGGCTACATATATTATACATACAGGCTACATATGTTATACATACAGGCTACATATATTATACATACAGGCTATACATACATACAGGCTACATATATTATACATACAGGCTACATATATTATACATACAGGCTATACATACATACAGGCTACATATATTATACATACAGGCTATACATACATACAGGCTACATATATTATACATACAGGCTATACATACATACAGGCTACATATATTATACATACAGGCTATACATACAGGCTATATATATTATACATACAGGCTATACATACATACAGGCTACATATGTTATACATACAGGCTACATATATTATACATACAGGCTATACATACATACAGGCTACATATATTATACATACAGGCTACATATATTATACATACAGGCTATACATACATACAGGCTACATATGTTATACATACAGGCTACATATATTATACATACAGGGTATACATACATACAGGCTACATATATTATTATTATTATTATTATATATTATACATACAGGCTATACATAAATACAGGCTACATATATTATACATACAGGCTATACATACATACAGGCTACATATATTACACATACAGGCTATACATACATACAGGCTACATATATTATACATACAGGCTACATATATTATACATACAGGCTATACATACAGGCTACATATATTATACATACAGGCTATACATAAATACAGGCTACATATATTATACATACAGGCTATACATACATACAGGCTACATATATTATACATACAGGCTATACATACATACAGGCTACATATATTATACATACAGGCTATACATACATACAGGCTACATATATTACACATACAGGCTATACATACATACAGGCTACATATATTATACATACAGGCTACATATATTATACATACAGGCTATACATACAGGCTACATATATTATACATACGGGCTATACATACATACAGGCTACATATATTATACATACAGGCTATACATACATACAGGCTACATATATTATACATACAGGCTATACATACATACAGGCTATATATATTATACATACAGGCTTGATGACATGAGACACATAGGGCCTGCGATTCATCGTTTGTGTTTAGTTGGTGTTCTTTTGGGTTTTTTTTTGTTGTTTTGTCTTGTGGTATTCATTGACATTTTTGTACCAAATTATTCATAGGGGCGAACGTTGGTCATGAATTTTGCGCAAAATTAAAAATTATTTTGGTCTTCAACCTTATACGCGTCTTTTTATAACAAAAAGTTGCATGTTCTGATCAAATGTTTGCTGTACATGCTCCAGAGAGGGACTGGAGTACATTGGCGGCTTTTTTTTTTATTATAAAAAATCTGTTTCCAAACATTTAAAAAACATCCCACAAAGAAGAACATAAAAAAAAGATGGACATAAAATATACTAAAATAAATGTGTAAATTAAAAGAAGAATTTGTCGCAAATCAAAAATAGGCTAAGAACAACAAACAAATAAAGGCAAAAATGTCAATGAATCTGGGCCACTTTTTTTTTAAAGGGGTAAATTGAAGAAAGAATTTGGCGCAAATAAAAAAAACAAAAAGAAACAGGCTTAACTCTGAATACTAGGAAAAAGGGCATAAATGCAATTCTTAGGCTGTGTACCCACACTGCGTTTTTGCTGCGTTTTTTTTCTTGCAAACTTTAATCAATACTGAAAGGAAAAATGCATCCCAGCAAAGTCTATGAGAATCCTGACTTGCTGTGCACATGCTGCAGGTTTTTTCCTTGCAGATTTTGGAGCGAACAAAATCTGCAGCATGTCGGTTCTTTCTGCGTTTTTTCCTGCGTCTGATATAATCCATCGTAGTGTTCGAGCTTGATCACTGCAGTGGATTATATCTGTCGGTGCTGCACTCACAGCACTGACACTTTGTGTCGCCAGGGGTTAAGGGGTCGCTTCTGGAAAGGGCATCACGGTGTCGTGACCCGGTCTGTGATCACTGGTTCCACAATAAAAAGGGGGGTTATGTACGTGATGCCACCTGTGGAATGTGATCAGAGATGACCACCGCTGCTGCAGAACCTCCGGGGGTGATGGATGGCAGCTTGAGATGGGACAGCTCCCCACGGGTAGAGCCTTCTCCCCAGGGCAGTGTGATAGTCTATGGGGGAGTGCAAGATACGAGCACAGTAAACATGCAGACTCACGGTTTTGCAGTTTCTTTGTCCTTTACTGGTGATAGTATTCAGCAGAGTACTGTCCACGGAGTCTGTGAAGGGTTCAGGGTTTCTCCCACCCAGCCGGGCCGTTTTGGCTCCCGTATCTGCACTGTGCTTGTGTGGCCCTACTGCTGTGTAAACTAGGCAACTGGCCCTGTTCTCCTCCCGGGTACCGACCTGACAGGCAACTCGAGTCCTTACTTGTATGTTCCTGAACTCTGCGGTCTTGCTGTGTCTGTGGTACAGGTGAAGAATGTGGAATCTTCACTTCTCCGGTGTTAGCTGTGCGGTGTGTAATCTGCACAGCCTCGGATCCGGCATCCATTCTGTGTCCTCCACTGGGGTGAGTTCAGCAATACTCTTTCTCCCAGATATGTTCCTCTGTTTTATCTGTCTCCTTTCCTCAGACCCTCGGCTTAGGCCTGGAATTGGTCAGCGGACCCTGAGATGAGCTTGAGCCAGCTCCAACCTGCAGATCCTTCTTCTTCAGTCCTCCCTGGAACTGAACTGCACTGAATAAACTGAACTGACTGAACTGAACACTTCCTCTCCACACCAGAATATACAGGGAAGCAGCTTGGTCTCCCCCTTCTGGCCTGGAGGTATGGATGTTGTGTGGGGAGTTAACCCTTTGTGTTGTTACTGTGGCAACCCTGGGGTGCTACAACTTCACCTCACACACCGCGCATCCGGCATGGCGTGTGAGGCGATCTGTAGCTCAGTAACCTAGAGTTGTCATGGTGATGACCCAGGGTTACCATGGCAGTGATTGGGTCCCTGTGATCGCATTACAGGGACCCGATCGTGAGGGAGAGGTAAGCAATGCCTCTCCCTGCCTCCTGAATGCTGCGATCACTATTGATCATAGCATTTAGAGGGTTAAACTGCCAGGAGCGGTGCGGGTAACATCAGCAGGAGACTCTGCGGTGATCCGGGTACAGCGCAGGAAAGCCCTCAATCACCATGAAAAAAACGCTTCCAAAAACCCCTCAAACACATGAAAAAACAAGCGTTTTTTTCTGGCAAAATATGAAGTTTTGTATGCAGAAAATCTGCACTCAAATCTACTGTGTGCACATACACTTACTTGGGCCAATACTGATGATTATTAAAGGGAATTTATCCTACACTCATAAGTAAGTTCTGGTGAAGATCAGCGGTGTAATTACTGTTATAGAGCGGGTTTATTTCCACAATAAATTGTAGCCGCACCTTAATCTACATTTCATAGGGTGCAGTAATCCTAGTAATAAAGCCATTCATTTGAATATGGCACGGTCCATCCAAAATAATTATTTCCTTTTATTGCTTTGTTGTAGCATTCTGGCCTCTCCTTTCATGACCATTATCAATTATTAGGTATAAACAGTTGCATTGTATTCAACCTAGATAGCCATGTGCCGGAGAGGAAACTTCCGCATTTTGGTATTCGACCATGCCAAAACTTTTTTCAGCCAAATATGTCCAGTGTACAGGAGGAAAAAACAATATAATTCCTTCTATAATTGTAATATATGGATGTAATATATGGAGGTACAGTGAGGTGCACATATGTCTGTAGAATATATATTACAATGCTGCATAATTCCATTATAATAGGACCTTGTGCATGAGGCCTATTAAAGGGAACCTGTCGGGTCCCCTCTGCCCTCCAACCCAGCAGCATTGATACCTGTGACCCTAATTCCCTCCCTAACCAGCCCTGTATAACACTATTCACTAACATGAATTTTTACAAAAAACGACTTTTAAACCTTGCTGTCCCTGTGCTAATTAGCCCTTTGACTAGTCACAGGGGAGTTAGTTCCACAGACTAGTCGGCCCTTTTTCCATTGTGATACACCCCTGTGGGCGTGATAACATGATTTCCAGCAGCTGGCGTCACCGCCAGCTCCTGGAAATCTTGCGCATGTGTGGCGCCCTGGACAAGCCAGGACGTCACAGGTACTGCAACAACACACCCCACACCCCGGTTAGGAACACCAAAGTCAGACACAAATCCTTGTTGCCTCCCTCCAGGGGCTGATTTACACACCAGGTGGGGTGGAGCCAGGCGGTTGGCTCCTCCCACTGAGGAGTTCACAGCCCTGGAGGCGGGAAAAGCAAGTTAGTTGAAGTTCGGTGAGGGAAAGTGAAGGGTGGAAGTAGTAGTTGAGGAGCTGGAGCAGACTGACCGTGTCCGGGTACGTGGCCCGGGCACCTGAGAGCAAGGTTGGCAGACGGTGGTGACCGTCTGCAGGAGAGGCCGATTGACGCACAACCGTAAGGACCGGGGACGGGCGGTGGCCCGCCGGTACCGAATCGGGGAGCGAAGAGAAGCCAGCACCATCTGGCAGGGCCTACGGACCCCGACCAGGCTTGGAGTCGCCGTTAAACCGGTCAAATCCATCAGCGACGGGAACCTCCGGGGTTTCCCAGCAGTAAAGACCCGACTGAAGGCAACCGCTCAACCGTGAAGGGAAATAGAGCTACCGCCACAGCTAGGGTTCCCAGGGCCAGCGCCTGTGGGCAAAAGAGGCTCCTCTGGCAAACACACCACCGGGGAGCGGGCTACCGGTGGGAAGCCATCGGGGCCGAAAACACAACAAAGGTGCAGGGAGAGACAGTCACCGTCAACCTACCGGGAGTGATCACTGCAGCCACCTGTGGGACCCGTCCATCCAGCCGTCTGTTTTACCAGAGACTCCGTGTACGTTACTGGCTGAGTGAGTACCACCATGCCGTCTGGCACCGCGCTGCCCCCGCGACCCTGCACCTCGCCAAACACCTTCCAGTCAACATCACCGGGCCCCGGGACCACCAAAATTCCTCCTACCCACGGAGGGGAGAGAACCATCCCAGATGCTCCCTGTCAACGCTCCCGGGATCCCCGTACAGAGCAGCGGTGGTGTCCCAACCTCACCACATACCGTGGATGGCGTCACAAACCAACATCCCAAACCCCACCAAACCATCCCTTTCACTCACGGGCGAGGAGCGCCGCTCGAGTCCCCGGATCCGGCCCACCGCTCCAGCCACCGAGCAGCAGCAGCAGCGCCGGACCCGAGCGTGGTGAGCGCAGCGTCCCCTCCCCGCCCGCGACACATGCGCGTGGCTCATGCGCGTCACTCTCAGTGCGTCTCAGAAGCTGGGTGGCCACTTCCCGTCTTCATTTGGCACACTGCTCATGAGTGGAAGTTTGGAAGATGTGTTTGTGAGCTGTCGTCTGTACTTCCAGTCATGTATAGTGCACTTAATGAAGCCAGGAAGCATACACCTGGCTTCAGCGGCTCACTGACTTTGCCAAAATTAGACATGCGCATGTGTCGCAGGCAGGGGACAGACCACGGCAGGGGGGCTGCTCGGGATGCTCGGATTCGAGCAGTTGCTGTGGCTCGAGTGCAGCAGTCCGTCGCCCACAAGTAAATAGGGGGGTTATTCACAGGGGAGAGTTTGTCAGTGACGCCACCCTTGGGTTGCGGTGATTGTTGGTGACACCGCCGCTGCCTTGGTATGGGGTGCCCGGGGCTGATGGAGCGGGGCAGCAGGATGGTATCCCCTCCACGGGTAGGAGAGGTGTAGTCCCGGGGACCCAGGGGTAGGTGGAGTGGAGTGCTGGGACGCAGTCTGCAGGGCTGGACCGGGTGATACCGGTGTACTCACTGTTTTTGAATAAATCACACAGAGTCCAGATAGTAAACCAACGGCCAGATACCGGTAGCCTTCGGAGGGGTGTGCTTGGGTCCCGCAAACCGGTGAACAGAACAGGCGCCCTTCCTCCTGC
This sequence comes from Anomaloglossus baeobatrachus, assembly GCF_048569485.1. Lineage (NCBI taxonomy): Eukaryota > Metazoa > Chordata > Amphibia > Anura > Aromobatidae > Anomaloglossus > Anomaloglossus baeobatrachus. The sequence goes on along the minus strand of NC_134354.1, from coordinate 705,628,008 downwards.
ACTCTAGTTTGGTGTCTCGTGTGTTGACTAGTCCGCATGGAACGGGAAAAGTCCATTCCTAGTGTCTTTGCTGTGGGAGCTGTCGCCCGTGAGATCTGACACTTGGGATTTTTTCAGGCACTTGCAGACGCCCTATCCCCCGCCTTGGGCTCCCGTCTCGCTCTATCTGGGCTACCAGTGGGACAAGACTTGGAATCTTGTCCCCTGCTGGTTAATTGGAAATGTGCTTGAAGCTGTCCCCACCCTGGGGTCCAGGTACCCCAGCTTTGCACGGCCTCCGAACCGGATTCTCGCTGTCGGCACCGGCGGGCTACAACCCTGCCCCGGTCCACTTAGAGTCTCCCGCGACTGGATCTCCATCGCCTGTGGCCCTGCCCTGCCTTCTGCCACCTAGTCAGCTCAGGTAGTCCGGGAGCTACAACCACCGACTACCACTTTGCTCCTCTCACTTCCACTGTCAGCACTAGACTCACTTGTTCCCTCCCCTTGACACCTCAGAACGCCTAGGTGGGCGTCACCATCTGCCTGGCCCAGCCCTCTGATGTGTCCCTATTGTCCGGGGGGGTGACTAGGCTTTTGTGGCTGGTGTATGTACCTGTGTGTGGGGTTGTGTTGGTAGGCTGAGGAGGAGAGAGTCCTGCATCTGGAAGATGGATGCGGTCTCCTGTGACAGCCTGATTTTGTCAGGGCGTCACACATGCGCAAGATTTCCATGAGCTAGCAGTAAGGCCAGCTTGTGGAAATCATTCTATTACACCCCGAGGAAAGAGGGCCGACTAGTCTGGGGAACTAACGTCGCTACGACTAGTCACGGGCCTAATTAGCATAGGGAAAGTGGGATTTATAAGTACTTATTTTTTTTAAACATTCATATTAGTAAATAGGGCCATACAGGGCTGGGTAGGGAGGGAATTTGGGCACACAAGTATGAATGCTGCTGGGCTGGAGGGCAGAGGGGACCTGACAGGTTCCCTTTAAGCACCATGGAACCAGGGCATCTTCAGAGGACGGCAGTGCAAGAAACTGTAGTAAGTAACCTCAGTGAGTAACCTGATGACGTTCTGTTCCAGTAGGGGCGATAGAAATTGCGGGGAATTGAGAGAAGCCCCAGTCTCCTGTGATGTTCCAATCAAGACTCCTCTCAAACAAAAAGTCACAGGAATTGAAGTGAAAAAAAAAAAAAAGGAATTGGCTAGATAGGGAGAACTGTAAGGTGTTGTATAATATATTTAATTATAAAAATTCTTAGGGTAGCTACTGTATATATTCAGAAGAGGCATTTTAAAGACAATCTTTCAGATGTGCCAAACAGACTGACTGGGGCTTCTTCAGAGAAAATAAGTTTCCTCTGCCAATCTCTGTACTTCCAAAGTTATTCTCATGATCTGCAGTGCTCTGCTCTCCAGCAGAGCCAATGTTCTGTATTATGCTCCAGGTGACGGGGTGCTTCTCAGCTTTCGGGTCTTGCCCTGGTGCGGGGAGAGGCCTGTGTTCAGGCGCCTTGTTCCGGGTGAGTGCTCGGCATCATTAGAGACCAACTTCACCCGGAATGCTGCCAGTCGTACTTCCTGCTCTGCAGTGAGTTCTCTGGCTCCTGTGAGTTTTGTTGTTCTGATCTTGCCTCCCTACCCCAAACTTTTTGTTACCCTTCTGTGCCCGTGCCCCTAACTCAGACGTTATCCCTCTGGCTTTTGACCTCCGGCTTGTACCCTGACCTCGGCTCTGCTCGCTCTCTGTGTACCTTATCCGACTACCTGGCTTCTGACCTCCGGCTTGTACCCTGACCTCGGCTCCACTCTCTCCCTGTGCACCTTATCTGACTTCCTGGCTTCTGGCTTTTTTGAATACCCTGTCTCTAGTAGCTTCTAGTGACACCTAGTTGAGTATCATCACAGCTATTTTTTCTGATTAAGCCCCTGCAGACTTTTTGGGACATCTTAAAGAATGATTGTCCAGAAAACAGTTTATATATGAGTGTGTATATGTGTGTCTAATGTGAATATTACATGTGTAACTGTATATACAGGTGGGGCATAATGGAGAAGGGGAATGTTATGTCACCACCGGAGTCTGCTCCAGCGACTTCTGCTCCGATCGCCAGGCGATGCCGTGTTCCTGCCATGGATGGTGCTGGTGATGGGAGAGAAGTCGATGCCAGCGGCACCGGTGGGCACAGGCTCCGATCATCCACTTGGCTGGGTTATCTTGGGATCTGCAGTACCGCTGGCTGACTGTGGGTGGCATGTGTCTTCCAGCTGAAGTTGCCAGCGTTCAGCTACAGCCAATGGGAAGACACCACACCCTTTTTTTCCCCCCTCCTGTCACATGACCACTGCCAGAGATAGTTCTGATTTTCCTGGCTCCTGTTACGTCCTATTCTGTTTGGTTATTCCTGTGTGCTGACTTCTGCATGTTTTCTGACTACCCTCCTGCCTACTGTTTTTGTACCTCGCTGCCCGATCCGGATTTGACCTCTGCTACGTTTGCTGACTACGTCATTGCCTGCCGATTCTGTCCCTGTTCCACAATTCCTGGTTTGACCCTGCCTGACTACTACTCTCATCGGACTGCAGCCTTCCTCAGGTAGTGATCACCAGGGCCCTGTGTAATTCCAAATCCCTGTATAGGGGTTAAAGGGTTTCAGGGTTCGGGGGGTCCTGCTTGGTGAGTGGCTTCCCTCTAGCCTCCCCATTACAGCCCATCTGAGTCTGTGGATCCAGGCAGGCATTACAGGGAAGCCCAGACAGTCACAATCTGCACAGGTGCCCTTTACTGTCAGTGTCCTGCCTTGTATATCACCAACATATTCCTCGGTGCTGTACACTGAAATATCACTGATATCTTCATATCAAAGCCAGTATAAACACCCAGTTTCTCCAGCTCCGTGTACACTTGGCCCAGTTTCATAAACAGACATATACTCTGTTTGGTTGAGTTTCTACATTGCATATGTGTTGTGGATTTGCTATTGCTAAGCAAATGTTTAAAAATTATCAATAGGGAAATGTTGAGCAGTTTCTTCTTGCTCCTAATCAGGTCACTACTTTTTTTCCCAAAAGAACCCGGGGGAAATGAAGTCTGGAGCATTTTTATTTTGCAGTAGTTTTGATACAATTCCTCCATTGTGCAAATGAACCTATATGTACTATTTCTCTGTATTATTTACTAAACTATCATACTAAAGTACATGTTTTCTATATCTAAATCAGATTGCCATAATTTTTAATGTATGATATTAAAATACTTAATGACAATGCTATATATATACCATTTTAGACTTTATGGTGTATGCATGGGATATGACAAATGTCTGATAGATTCGGGCCCCACTTCTGGAACCTTCACCTACTGTACGTCTATGTTACATTCACTTTAGGATAGTGGGCAACCAGGGCTCCTAAGCTGCCCCTCAAGCTAGGGGATCCTACGCTATCCCTAATCTCAGGGATACTCCTGATGGTGGAGAGACCCTAGTCTCCTCCTGGGCTTGTTCTTGACCAGTCCTCATTTGATTGTCCCTCCCCCCACTGAGGGACGGGACAGATATGTGTTGAAACCAGAGATAAAGACAGATGAGAAAATAACAAAACTCTGTTACACAGCACACCCACACAAAAGGTAAAGACAATAAGAGATTCGGGAAGTACAAAATGTCAGGGGTAAACTCCACAAGCATACCAAGCAATAAGCACAACTAATGCACAACTTTTACCAAAGTGTCTGGGACACCACTCCTCACACACTAACATAGAATAAGCTATAGCTGGCATGGGTGGAGGGATTCCACCGGCATAAATAGGAGGAGAGCAGGTGTGATAGGTCTCCCCACAACATGTGATTAAAGGAGCAGGCAGCCTAGCAGAGATTAATGCTTGCTAGCCTCCCTATGAATTAGCAAACAGCAGGTTGACGCCTGAGTTTGCCTGTGTTGACACCAGAGAAACCATTGGGCAGAGTGTCAGAATCTGCAGAGTCCAATGCCGTCATTACAGTTGGCGACATCTGTGCAAAACTCCGCGTAATAGTCTAGAACAAAGATCTGCAACCTTCACCTCATGACCACTGTGAATGCAGAGGTTACAGTGCACAGCTCTCTCCATTCACTCCTATGGAAGCTTCACAAACAGGCAACAGAATTCCATTGAAATGATGGACGTCCATTGATTTTGTTGGACATTTGTGCTTCTTCAGGGCAGAGCTATTCTTGACTTGAAATTTGTCTGTGCTTTTAGAATAGGCTTCCCGATCACTGAATCCTCTTTTAGTAATTAAACATTAAGAGTCAAAGAGACAATCCTTTGAAATATTTAGTCAGTTCTCACAATAGCCATTATACAGTAAAGAGCCTCTACATTGACCTCTGCAGTAAGGCGCTGCGCCGTGTAACCTATCAATGCTTTACTGATGACTATATTATTTTAAATCCTTACATTTATTTTCTTGTAACTAAGGTCCAGTCTGATGGTGAAACATGAATAACTATGAAATAATTCGGATGATCGGAGAAGGAGCATTTGGAAAAGCTTTTCTAGCAAAAGGGAAAAAGGATAAAATTCAATGTGTAATCAAAGAAGTGAATCTCTCCAAGGTGAATGGTATAAAAATGTATATTATTAGTAGGAAGATCTCAGCAATAAATTGTGTAAAAGAAATGTCCTAATTCTCAGGTGTGGAACATATCTTCATCAGCCTCAGAGAGTAAAGCGGGCTTTACACGTTGCGAGATCGCTAGCCGATGCTAGCAATGCCGAGCGCGATTTCACCGGCCCCCGTCGTACGGCCGATATGTGGTGATCGCTGCCGTAGCGAACATTATTGCTACGGCAGCGTCACACTACTTACCTGCCCTGCGACGTCGCTGTGACCGGCGATCCGCCTCCTTTCTAAGGGAGCGGTTCGTTCAGCGTCACAGCGACGTCAGAGCAGCGTCACTGAACCGCCGCCCAATAGAAAAGAGGAGCGGAGATGAGCGGCCAGAACATCCCGCCCACCTCCTTCCTTCCTCCTTTTCTGGTGGACGCAGGTAAGGAGATGTTTGTCGCTCCTGCGGTGTCACACATAGCGATGTATGCTGCCTCAGGAACGACAAACAACATCGTACCTGTCGCTGCAGTGATATTATGGAAATGAGCGACGTGACAACGAGCAACGATTTTTGACGTTTTTGTGATCGTTGATGGTTGCTCATTTGCGTTACACGCTGCGATGTCGGTAACGGCGCCGGATGTGCGTCACTAACGACGTGACCCCGACGATATCTTGTTGCCGATGTCGCAACGTGTAAAGCCTGCTTAAGACTAGATTCACACATCACATATTTGTAGCAAAATGTTGCACCAAAAATTGGCACCAGTTACAGTACAATAGAAGTGAATGTTATTTTGCAATTGGCTATCACTGTCTATGTGTCACACAGTGACTATCCGGGCTCCACCAGGTATAACGGAACTCCCAGCGAGCGCCGCAAAACACAGGGTACACTAGGAGCACGATACAACGGTAGGCCTTAGAGCTAGGGAGAGGGGAGCGGGTTCACCTCCTAACACTCACCTGAGGCTGATCCCTGCACTCCCTAATGTCCCCAGACAGGTTACCCCCCCTGATTATGTGCCTTCACTGGCCCTTAACTTCAACCTAACTTATGCAAACCAGTGAGACACTAGTCTTACTACTGACTTAAGACAACATGAGGTTGGAAAGACAAACGGGAGAAAGACACGACAAATGAGACTCCGGCTGGAACTTTCCGGCTGGAACTTTCCAGCTGCAACTGAAACAACACCACAGCTTCCTCCAGAGACTGGTTCCTTCCAAGTGGACAGCATAAGAATGAGCTATAACCGACATAGCAAGGAATGAGGAGCAGATACTTATAGCAGAAGGGAATGGCTGCAGCTGAGATTACAATTACCTGTTAGATCACTGCAGGATAGAAAGGAGTCTTAACCTATTCAGTACTGGATGGAATTAAATATGCCCCAACTCACAGTAAATGTCAAATGGGAACTAAAGTAGATCTGCGATACACAATGCGCTGTGACCTTCTGATCCCAGAGCGCCCCAAGATCACATCAGGCCATGACCCACTCGTGATACTATGCTACTCATAAACATCCCATTGTGAGGTTACAGGTTGTGCCTACTGGCTGGTCCATGGTGCAGTAAAATGACACTTTCTCACATGCTTCTTTATGCTACATTTGCTATGTTTTGCTGCTGAATCTAAAAGAGTCATTGTACCGCCCTGAGAGGGGCCCGGCCTGCTTCTCCGCTTGCTCGGGCCGAGCCGTTCGAGGTCCGGGCTCGGGTTGTCGGTGGCACGAGCGCCTCCGGACCGGGGGCCATGTCGCTCTGTTAAGGGGAGAGGCAGTGGGGTGGTGGTGGTGGTGACGGGACGAGGCGCGCAGCGGGGAGGGCCGCGCTGTCATCCAACGGGTCGTGACGCCACCCACGGGTTGTGGTGACGGGATGCATCACCGCTGCGGCTGGAGTGAAGGGAGGCTCGTCCGGGATCGGTGTTGCGGCCGCAGCCTAGATGTTAGCCCCTCCGTGGGTAGGGGCGGCGTGTCCCTGGGCCCGGTGGGGGTGGGGGTGTATGTGGTAGGTGTAATTACCTGTGACCCCTGGGGTCCAGGGCGTCACATCATTATATATTAGAAGAATGATGGCAGAACTTGACAATTCCGGTGGCATCGGCTGAAATCTAAAGGTGGTGTCACACACAGCGACGGCGACAACGACGTCGCTGCTACGTTACCATTTTCTGTGACGTAGCAGCGACGTCCTGTCGCTGTGTGTGACATCTAGCAATGAGCTGGCCCCTGCCCTGCTGTGAGGTCGCCGCTCGTTGCTGAATGTCCTGCTTCATTTTTTGCTCGTTGCTCTCCCGCTGTGAAGCACACATCACTGTGTGTGACAGCGAGAGAGCGACGAACTGAAGCGAGCAGGGAGCCAGCTTCTGGCAGCTTGCGGTAAACTGTAACCAAGGTAAACATCAGGTAACCAAGGGAAGCCCTTTCCTTGGTTACCCGATATTTACCTTCGTTACCAGCGTTTGCTTATTAACCCGATGTGTACTCTGGCGTGTAGGGAGCCAGTGCTAAGCGGTGTGCGCTGGTAACCAATGTAAATATCGGGTAACCAAGCCCTTGGTTACTCGATATTTACCTTAGTTACCAAGTGCAGCATCGCTTCCACCCGTCGCTGCTGGCTGGGGGCTGGTCACTGGTCGCTGGTGAGATCTGCCTGTTTGACAGCTCACCAGCGACCATGTAATGACGCAGCAGCGAACCTGATAAGGTCAGGTCGCCCGTCGTGATCGCTGCTGCGTCGCTATGTGTGAACCCAGCATAATGTGTATGGTGTTTCCAACTTTCCATCATCCATCAATCACCGTTTTTTTTTTTTTGGGAACAATAGCATCAGTCCTGTTGGATTTGTACATGGTCTATTAACTGGAGTTTTTTTTAGGGGGAGGGCAATTTCTACCAGATATGTCAGCTTATTCCCCTCTCCCCATTAAAATCGAATGCACTGAAATGAGCGTGCATCCATTTACCCACCTCTTTATTCAGAGCTGAACAGTTTGATTTTACACATGTAAGGACCTGATCAGATATCAAAGTCATACATCAGAATAATGTCAGTTTGAGGCTAAATTCCCTGTCTGAGAACTGACTCTGACATCTGACTCTGTTTGATATCTCATCATGTCCTATAATGGACACTGTATTATTGAATATTTGCAATTTCAAGTCTGATTATGAAAAAATGACTGCATTTTTCTCTTGTCTTCCATAGATGGCCAGGAAGGAGAAAGCGGCTTCCCACAAAGAGGTTACTCTTCTGGCGAAGATGAATCACCCCAATATTGTTAGATTTTTCACATCAATAGAAGGTTTGTTAATAATTTATGAGACAAAGAGGTAAAGGTGAATGACTGAGCAGGAATGTGCGGAGAACCAATACAGAGATACCCCAAAACTACCGTATTTTCTGGCGTATAAGACGACTGGGCGTATAAGATGACCCCCAACGTTTCCAGTTAAAATATAAAGTTTGGGATATATATAATCGAGTATAAGCCGACCCGAGTAATGTGCCCATTGTTTAGTAATGTCCCCTGCAGTAATGTGCCCATTGTTTAGTAATGTCCCCTGCAGTAATGTGCCCATTGTTTAGTAATGTCCCCTGCAGTAATGTGCCCATTGTTTAGTAATGTCCCCTGCAGTAATGTGCCCATTGTTTAGTAATGTGTCCATCCTTGTCTCCCCCTTGTAGTAATGAGCCCATTGTTTTGTAATGGTCCTACTGTTCCCCTTCTTTTCACCTATTATGCCGTTGTTTACACACAATAAAGAGAATTTTGTTTACTTACCGTAAATTCTTTTTCTTATAGTTCCGTCATGGGAGACCCAGACCATGGGTGTATAGCTACTGCCTCCGGAGGACACACAAAGTTACTACACTCAAAACGTGTAGCTCCTCCCTCCTAGCATATACACCCCCTGCTAGCCAGTCCTAGCCAGTTTAGTGCAAAAGCTGAAGGAGGACATCCACCCACAAGTAGAGATAGAGTAAAATCCGGAACAACCGGAGCCTCTGTCTACAACAACAGCCGGTGAAGACACACGGAACAAGAAACTTGCCAACAGGCAATAGGGAGGGTGCTGGGTCTCCCATAACGGAACTATAAGAAAAAGAATTTACGGTAAGTAAACAAAATTCTCTTTTTCTTTATCGTTCCTATGGGAGACCCAGACCATGGGACGTCCAAAAGCAGTCCATGGGTGGGAATAAACAGACAACTGAGAAGCAGGAAAACTCAACTTCACAGATGGGCGACAGACACCTGAAAGATGCGTCTGCCGAAGCCCGCGTCTGCCAAAGCAAGAGCATGCCTTGGATAGAGCTTCGAAAAAGTATGCAGACTAATTCGAGCTGCCGTCTGACAGACCTACTGAGCCGTAGCCTGGTGCCTGAAAGCCGAAAAGGCACCGACAGGTCTGATCAAATGTGCTCTGATCCCCAGCGGGGAAGGCACTTGAGTACACTTGTAGGCCTCGGAAATGGCCGACCTAAGCTAACGAACAAGGGTCGGCTTAGATGCAGAGAGACCGCTATGCTGACTAGCAGTCAGTACTAGAGAGAGGTGCACCGCCTAATAACGGCGGTGCGAGACACCTAGATCCGGGGCGCCCGCACCAGATCCAGGATATGCAACGCTTTCTCAAAGCGATGAACAGGAGCCGGACAAAAGGAAGGCAGGAAAATTGCCCCGGATAAGGTGGAAGCAGTAACCACCTTAGGGAAAAAAGTCCGGAGTCGGACGGAGACCACCTTGTCTTGATGCAAAAGACCAAAAAAGGGGGTGACTCAGAGAGAGTGCAGCCAGAACTCCCTGGCAGGAAATTATAGCCACTAGAAAGACTACTTTCTGTGAAAGATGAAACAAAGAAACCTCCCTAAGAAGCGCAAAGGGGGGTTTCCGGGAACCGGGAGGACCGGATTAAGGTCCCAGGGCTCCATAGACCGCCGGAAAGGCGGAATGATGTGAGACGCGCCCTTAAAGGAGCGCACCGGAGCCAGCCGGACGATACGCCGCTGGCACATACCGACAGAACGGAGACCTGTCCCTTAATGAGGGATAGTCCTAGCTGTAGACCGGACTGTGGAAGGGACAGGAGGGTCGGCAAGGCTAAAAAGGTCCAAGGACACCTTGGAGCTCGAGTCATAGCGGAGATGACTTCAGGAAGGATACCAGAAGTCGCCAAGATCCAGGACTCAATAGCTACGCCGTCAATCTGAGAATCCAGAATTCTGACGGAAAAAACGGACCTTCTGAGAAAAGGTCTGGACAGACCGGAAGATGCCATGGCAATCCAACGGACAGAAGGAGCAGGTCAGGATACGAAGCCTGCCTGGGTCAGTCTGTAAGAGAATGACCCGACGGCCCCCTTCCCTGATCTTGTGCAGGGCTCTGGGCAAGAGGTAGAGACGAAGCTGGGATCAAACATGAACCAGTGTGTCTACCGCAAAACCTGAGGATTGGACAGCTGAAATAATCTGTCCGCAGTTTTGACATCTAGGATGTGGGCTGCGGATACGGTGGACTAGGAGTCCCTTGTCCAGTGAAGAATGTTGAGGCGCCAAGATTGCCAGGCGGCTGTCTGGAAATTGATGTAGGAAAACGCTGTAACGTTATCCGACTGAACTCGAATGTGCCTAGCCGCCAACAGATGGGGAAGGCTTAGAGAGCTAGAATACAGCTCTGATTTCTAGCCCATTGATCTAGAGGGCTGATTCGGACAGAGTCCAAGCGCCCTGCGCTCCGCGGTGGAGATATAATGCTCCCAAGGCGGAAAGACCAGCACCCTGGTGAGAATCACCTGGGACGGGGCCAGGAAGGAGCGTCCCTGAGACAGAGTGGTCGAAACCACCCCTGAAAACGAGCCCCAGGTCAGTGGCAAGCCACCACCCCGTGGAAGGAGGGAGTTCGCGTGTACAGCGGACAACATCCAGTCTCAGAGGGCACAGGAGAAACTGGGCAAGGAATCGCTTCCATTGACGCCACCGTCTGACCAGCACCTGTATTTGGTGTCTGATAGAACGACGTCGACCGCCAGCGGAGGGACTACTGATCGACTAAGAGCGGCTTCACAAGAGCCGACAGTCTCGAATTGCGTCCTTGAGAACCTCTGGTTCGAAGTCAGAGTGGACTTGAACAGAATGACAAGCCACCCGAATAGGTTAGAGTGGCGAGAGTAAGCGAAGTACTCTGCTAAGAGTCTGCACTGGATGAAGGCCTGAGAAGGCCGTCTAGGGCAAACGATCACTGTCAATCCCTAGGGGTGCAGGACCCTAATCACAGCAGCCCCAATGAGAATACTCGAGGGGCCGTGGCCAACCCCAAGGGAAGAGCCACGAATTGGACCACTCTGATGGCAAAACGCAGTCAACGCTGGTGTGAAACTGCGATTGACCGTTGCAGAAAAGCATCTCTGATGCCGAAGGCTGCGAGGGAATCTCCTTGGGTTCTTGATTGATCCGGTGAAAAAAAAAAAAACACACGGAACAAGACCGAGACTCCATGTGAAAACGCCACACCTGACCATGCTTGAAAGCTAAAGATCCATGTCGGAAGGCACCGCCCTCTTCGGGGACTAGAAATAGATTTAAACAAAAATCTCAGAACCGTTCCCAGTCGGGATTCGGTACAATTACTCCATTGGCCTGCAAGAAATGCCACGGCTTATGAGAAGGCGGCGGCCTTGGAGCCGGGAGGAGGTAACAGAAAAAATCTGTTTGGCGGGTGGACAGAACTCCATCCTGTAGCCATGGGAGATATAATCCCGCCCCCACTGAACGGAGACGTGTTAGAACCATACGTCGCCAAGTGGAGAGAGCCTGCCACCGACTAGGAGGAGGTTGGCGTGGCTAGATAGCTGACTAAGTGGCAGCATCTCCTGCGGTCTTCTGAAGACGCAGCTTCAAGCCAATTGGTTCTATGAACCTAGGCCGAGCTAGAGGACGATCAGATGGATGAACGGAAACCACCGAAACCTCAACTGATTCCTGCCCTGGACAGGTTCCCTGGTTTAGGTTTGTGGCAAGGAAGAACACTCCCCGCCAAGAGCTTCCTAAATTTCATCCAGTTGGTTCCGAAGAGACTGGTCCCACGAAAGGGGAGCCTAGCAAGGAACCTCTATAGAGGCATCCGTCTTCAATTTCCGAAGCCACAGGAGCCTGCGGATAGCGAGGAAAGTAGCGAAGACCACCGCCGTGCGGTGTCCAGCATGGCAGACTTGGCAGAGGATGAAAAGACTGAAGTCTGGAAGTTCAGGCGACCGTTTTGGGCATAGAGTCCCTGTGAGGGAATGCATCTCCTCTGAGGAGCCGTCAGCCACCGACATAACGGTCCGGGCTGAGCCACCTGAGGTGAATGAGCCCACTTCTTGACCACTATTGGTGGACAGGGGAAACACAGTCCTCAGAATCACGCTTCATGGGAAGCGACTGTCAGAGTGGACCCTGGGCTGGTCACAGGGGCCTGAAAACTGGAGTGGTTAAGGAACACATGTTGTGTTCACCCAGATAAGGTAACTCCGGCGGATTGAGGTCCAGTACAAAATTAATGTACCGTGGGATCCTTATAGAGGTGCCGTCAGCCACTGATACCACTATCCGGGCTGAAAGTCTAGACACCGGAGTGGCCACCCTTGGCAAATTAGTACACTCCTTGACCACCTTTGATGGGAGGGGGAGTCAGGCAGCAGCACCCCGCTCTGGGATCTGCAGCACAGGCTGCGGGCTTGGACGCCTGAAAACTGGAGTGGTTAAGGAACACACTCCTCGTCTTGTTAAAGGTATACTGATGCCTTTCTGCCAGCGGGGAATACTCCCCTGATACAGGCGGATGGAGGTCCAATACAAGTATAATGGACGCAATCCAATCATTCGCATCCGCGTCACCTACGGACGGATCAAAGTACCTAAAGTAGCGTCCGAGCCCCTGGTAGAGACATCTTCCTCGTCCAGTGAGTCAGCTCGTAATCAGAGCTGCGGGACGGGGAGGATAGGGGACCCTGCGTCTCCCAGTCAGGAGGACGGGGTCTGTGAGGTTTGCTGAGCGAGCAGAAAACGCCCTGAGAAGGGGGCTGCATGCTCAGCAGATGCCGGGACAGGCCGACCCCTGGAAAAAGATTCCTCCAGGGGTCAGCCACCGAAACCGGAGCGGCTGGAGGGACCATGAATGAGCCTCCAAGCAGAGGGGCCACAGTGGGGATGAGCTCGGTACAGCCTGAGACTACCAGCAGTGGATACTAAAAACCGCCTGCAGCCTCGCTCTGTGAGACATGCTGCAGAGGTGGGGGGCTATGTCTAGAATGTCTAGAATACCCGAGACAGGGGTCAGCCTGGGGAGACTCCAGGCAGAGGCACCACATAAGGACCATTACAGTGTGGGTCCGTGCCGGTTCAGGCAATATGAGTTTACATGCAGAACATGTAGTATACAGCCTTGGAGCTTTGCTCCTAGTGAGACATGCTGCTGAGGAGGTTCTATAATAAAGAATTAACTCCCTCAGAATGCACTGATCGTGTATAAAAGTGCACAACCAGAGGTTGTGACTTATCAGGCCGCTATTGTGAGTGCCCCCCCAGGTTCCAAGCCTGGACCCCCAGCCATATATCCACTCCCTCTGCACTGCAGAGCAGCCAGCGCCGATCAGCGTACTAAGAACGCTGAGAAAATGGCGCCAGAGTGAGGGGGGGGTGGGGGTTAACCTAGGAGCGGGAATCGGAGGGCTAAGGCATGTACAGGGGAGGGAATCATGTCCTAAAACGGAGTGTCGTCCCCTGTGCAGAGCGGCCGGCGGGCGGCGCTGCAGTGTCCCCCTGCATGACTAACATGCAGGGGAACAAAACGAAACTAGGCCGCGGCTGAAGCCGGGGCCTAGAGTTATACATGCGGCCGAAAATCAGGCATCATCGGCGCGGTACTCAGTAAAAACTGAGAAACCGGCCGGAAAAACTGTAAAAAACAGCATTATCAACATAAATCACTGTCCCCTCAATAAAAGCTCCACATTGTAGAAGGACCCTTGAATAACGTCTCTATACTTAGCTTTGAGACGCAGGGTCCAATCCCTGGTGGGGTGGGGGTCCAGTGCTCCGTCCAGCAGGGTCCTGCCAAAGGGCTGCGGATGGAGGCCGGTCTCCTGCAAGGCAGTGAGAACCGTGTTGGCTCTAACTTCAAGCCAGAGCCCATAAGGGATGGTGAAGGAGCGCGGCATGAAGGGATTTCTGCCCTGAAGTCAACCTTAACAGCACTGCCGCCAGGGGAGTGTGAAGGGACATGCCGGGGGTCCAGTGGACCCGCTTTTCTTCCAAATCTTTAGAAAAAATGAAAAATCCAAAAAAGGATGCATGTGTGTGTGTGATCCTCCTGACACAAAGCATGAAACTGGCTAGGACTGGCTAGCAGGGGGTGTATATGCTAGGAGGGAGGAGCTACACGTTTTGAGTGTAGTAACTTTGTGTGTCCTCCGGAGGCAGTAGCTATACACCCATGGTCTGGGTCTCCCATAGGAACGATAAAGAAAAACATTATTCTCACTTCTCCTACAGTCCAGTGTGACCTCAGCTGCTTCTTGTGGACCTCAAGGCACAGAGACCTCTCCGTGATAGCGTCCGATGCACGAGGCTGCTGTCTTCCGTCATGGCTTTACTAACTGCCGTAAAGCATTGAACTGCAGTAAATCGCTGACAGTGGCGGCGCAATGTATGGGATGCGATCATGGAGGAGTGCTTCTTGCAGACTGCAAGAAGCACTCCTCCATGATCGCGTCCTGTACACAAGGCCGCCGCTGCTGTCAGCGCTTTACTGCAGTTGAATGCTTTACGGTACCGCAAAGCTTTCAACTTCAGTAAGACAATGACGGTGGCGGCCCCATGTACAGGACGCTATCACGGAGTGGACTATGTGCCTGCAGTCTGCCAGAAGAAGCTAAAGGCACAGTGGGAATGGAGTAGCGGTGAGAATAATGTTTATTGTGTGTAAGAAGGGGATCGGTTGGAGTGCATTAGTAAAGAATAGGCTCATGCAGCACCGTGCACCACCGTATAAGACGACACCCAGCGTATAAGACGAGCCCCGACTTTTGAGAAGATTTTCAGGGGTTAAAAAGTTGTCTTATACGCCGGAAAATACGGTAGTTTATTTGGCTACTCTATAGCCTAAGCCCCTCCTCCGCCCTCTCCCTAAAAATAATTTTAATGAGGATCTGTCATTTGTTACAAAAAAAAATAAATAGCTTGTAAAAATCCCCAAGTTACCCTGATTCTGCTGTTTTTTTTCGAGTTTGCACTGCATCACTAAATTGCAGAGATAATCACATTTGTCACTTTTATAGCGCAGAATGTGAAATCTCTGCTTGCAGAACAACTGGGTGTTTCTTCAAAGTCTTATCGGGGGGCGTCCACGTTGGACCTCCCAGACAATGCCAATCACAGCTTGGCAGTAAGCAGAGATATCACATACTGCACTCCAACAAATGTAAATATTTCTGCAATTCAGTGATGCTGGATGGAAAAAAAGGAAAAAATTAATTATTAATTAATTAATTAATTAATTAATGACCTGTAGCTCCCAGCTCCATTGACTTTAATGTAAGCAGGTTTTTTGGAGAGTAATTGTAACGAGCAGTGTTAAATTTCCCCCTCAAAACATAGTGTATGACGTTCCCTGAGTCAAGTGAGATGTCTGTGCAAAATATTGTAATTGTAAATGCGACGGTGCGGATTCCTTTAGCAGACATACACACACATACACACACATACATACACTCGGCCTTATATATTAGATATATACCGTGTTTTTCCAAACATAAGATACTGTCTTATACTTTTTTTGCCCCCCCCCAAAAAAGCACTAGGGCTTATTTTTGAAGGAGGTTTTATTTTTGGAAAAACATGGTTGGGGGTAAATTAACCCCCCAAAAAAGCAGACACCCCAGTTCCCAGGAGACTCATACTTATCAGACCCGGATGTCTGTGTGGGTCCGAGGTCCTTCCTGTGATCTTTGGTGGGTGCTGCACGCCGTGCTCCCCTGCTTACACATTACATCCAGCGTTACAGAATACTTCTGGCTGCTGGGAATGATGGGAGGAAGTCACATGTGTCCGCAGGTCCTGTAAGCTAGCATTGCGGCAGGTCCTTGCGCTCCACTGCACAGCCTTTCAGAATTATGCCGGAAAAAAGAAATCGGTGCGCTGGATGTGGTCAGTGTGTGTGTGATGCAATGTGTGTGTGATCTGATGTTTGTGTGTGAGATTGGATGTGTGCGGGGGTGTGATCACTGCAGGTCCTCTGCCCTTCCGTCTGTGGAGTGTGATTGTGGGGTGTCCACTGTTTACAATGAAGTGTCCTGCAGTACCTTTTTAACTTTTTTAGCTGCACAGACACTTCATTACTGAACCACGACTAGGGCTTATTTTTGGGGTCGGGCTTATATTTAATCTTTACACAGAAAATGCTGAAAATCCCTGCTAGGGCTTATATTTTGGGGAGGGCGGGCTTATTTTTGGAAAGACATGGGGTATATATATATATATATATATATATATATACATATATACATACTGTATATATAAAATATTATTATTTTCATTTTTTTTTGTTTTCTGACTTTGTTCATGTGCATATATGGTAACTTTCACAGTTCTCTAGTGCAATGTAGAGCAGAAATCTGTATATATGTTCATTAACGTATAATTATAATTTCAGAGAATAATAATCTGTACATTGTGATGGAATATTGCGATGGTGGAGACCTCATGAAGAGGATTAGCATGCAGAGGGGCGTTCTGCTTAATGAAGACCAGGTACACAATCAGTATCAAGAGTGTAGATCAAATATTTAGCAGACATTAATGAACTTGCATGTAGTCAATTGATTTCCAAGGTTCAGCATGTAAGCGCCTCGTTACATTAAGAAATCAGTGTAGCTCGCTTACTGATATACAAGCTGCTTTCCAAACTAATACAGTAAACTAGTCACATTTCATCCAGATTTCACCGCTAAGTTGGAGAGAACATAAGTTTGTGCGCACGTTGAGGATTTGGTTGCAGAAATTTCTGCATCTCTTGGCAGGAAAAACACAGCTGCAAAAATGCACGTTTTGCGTTTTGTCATGAATTCAATGGGTGCAACAACACTGAAAGAATTGCCATGCTGCAGACTATTTTCTGCACTAAATCTGCAAGGAGAAAATACTTAACGTGTGCACTAAACATCAGGATTCTCATTGCCTTTGCTGGCATAAGGCTATATGTCCACGCTGCGGGAAATGCGCGGATTTTGCGGGAAAGCTGCGGATTTTGATGCAGAAAAATCCGCAGCTACATTCTCTCGTGGACACATAGCCTAAGGATTTGTTTGCAGTTTTGTGACAAAATGCATCAAAAAACGCAATAAAAAACGCAATAAAAAACACACTGTGTGCACAAAGCCTATAAGGGCCCTTTACTTTGGAAAAGTCATTTTAGAGCAATTCCTCTATCTATGTTTCTCTAAAGACCCCCATACACATTAGAGAAAGCTGTCCCAATCTGCTGATTGGGGTATGACAGATAACCATATAATGTATAATGGGGCTTTTACACTCTCCCGTGACAGATCGGGGGGAATAAGGGCTAGCCGGGGCGGACACAGTCAAATGAGCGCCTCTGTGCAAAAACAATATATGGGCCCTTTGCAGTCCAATACCGTGTCTGTGACAGAAGCTATTTGCTATTTTGTAGGTTGAAGTGCGCCCCCTTACCACCTGGGCCCCCCTGCGACGCCACGGGTTGCACCAATCGCAGGTCCATCCCTGAGAATGAGGCAAACTCAATATCAACACCGAGGTCATGAATTCATCAAAGCTTTTATGCCCCAAAAGTTAGTGTAAAAGCTTTGAAAAATTTGCAAAAATTCTGCGAATGTGGAGTTTTTTAAAACTTTTGCAACTTTTGTAATTTTCACACTACTTTGAATCAGCTCTACTAAAGTGGCAAGAGCTGGGGTGGTACAGGAGCGCGGCCACCCCCTACCATCAAATTCATGAAATATGATGGCTGTCGTACACCAGAAAAATTCTTCCTGACTGCAGTAGTATTTTTAGTGCAGCGATACAGAGGAGCAGGCAATTTAGGAGAGGCACCAAATTCATTAACAGGAGCCTGTCACCAGATTTGGGGCCACCACCACTGGGCTCTTATATACAGTGTTCTAACATGCTGTTTATGCCCAGGCCACCGTGTAGAACGTAAAACTCACTTTATAATACTTACCTAAACGGTCACTGCGGTGGAGTTGGGTTATATGGGCGTCTCCATTCTCCACTGCCGGTGCCTCCTCCTTCGGCCATATTTGTCGTCCTTGTTCTGAAGCCGGGGTGCATGACACATCCTACATCATACACACTCGTCAGCATTGAAGTCCTTCACAGGTGCACTTTGATCTGCCCTGAGCAGGGCAGATCAAAGTATTGTAGTGCGCCTGTGTGGCGCTCTGGACAAGCCAGGACGTCACAGGTACTGCAACAATACATCCCACACCCCGGCTAGGCACATCAAGGTCAGACTAAAATCCTTGTTGCCTCCCTCCAGGGGCTGATGTCCACACCAGGGGGTGGAGCCAGGCGGGTGGCCCCACCCACCGAGGAGTTCACAGTCCTGGAGGCGGGAAAAGGAAGGAAGAGGAGAGAGTAGTGCAGAGTTCAGTTTGAGAGTTGAGGAGTAAAGTGGTAGCGGAGCAGACTGACCATGTCCGGGTGTGTGACCCGGGCACATACAGCAAGGTTGGCAGACGGTGTTGACGGTCTGCAGGAGGGGCTGATTGACGTGAACCGTAAGGACCGGGGACGGGCGGTGGCCCGCCGGTACCGGATCGGGGAGCGAAGAGAAGCTAGCACCATTCGGCAGGGCATACGGACTCCGACCAGGCTTGGAGTCGCTGTAAAACCGGTCAAATCCGCTAGCGAAGGGAACCTCCGGGGTTTCCCAGCAGTCAAGACCCGATTGAAGGCAACCGCTCAAACCGTGAAGGGAAATACAGTCACCGTCAAGGCTACAGTTCCCAGGGCCAGAGCCTGCGGGAAAAAGGGGCTCCCTCAGCATCCATCCAAGCTGGGAAGCGGGTTACCGGTGGGAAGCCAACAGAACCGAGAACATAACACAGGTGCAGGGAAAGGCAGTCACCGCCAACCTACCCGGAGAAGAACCACCGCAGCCGTCTGTGGCACCCGTCCATCCAGCCGTTTGTTTTACCGGAGACTTTGCATTCATCATTGGCTGAGTGAGTACCACCGTGCCGTGCGGCACCGCGCTGCCCCCGCGACCCTGCACCTCACCAGGCCCCGTAACCCACCTGCCATTCCTCCCTCACCGGGCCCCGGGACAACCAACCCCCCTACCCACGGAGGGGAAAAACAACATCCAAGCTGCTCCCTGTCATCGCTCCCGGGATCCCCGTCCAGAGCAGCGGTGGTGTCACGACCTCACCACAACCGTGGGTGGCGTCACGGACAATAAATCCCCAAAACCATTCCCCTTTTCACTCACGGGCGAGGAGTGCCGCTCGAGTCCCCAGATCCGGCCCACCGCTCGAGCCACCGAGCAGCAAGCGAAGCAGCAGCAGCGCCGGACCCGAGCGTGGTGAGCGCAGCGTCCCCTCCCCGCCCGCGACACCTGCGCGGGACCGGTGAGTGTGTATGACGTGGGACGCGTCAAGCACACAGGCTTCAGAAGCAGGATGAAGATGGACGAAAGAGGAGGTTGTCGGTCAGGTACTGCACATCTGCCTCCTATTGATTAGAATGGGAGGCAGATGTGCAGTACCCGGCCGCGGCCTCTATCAGAAGATGAAGCAGCTCCGGAACTGAGGATTTCCAGCTGCCTGCTGCCACCGCCGGGACTAAGAACAGCAAATTGTTGGGGTTGTGGAGTGTCGGACCCCGGTTGATGAGATATTGATGACCTATCCTCAGGTTGGCTTTACACGTTGCGACATCGGTAACGATATATCGTCGGGGTCACATCATTAGTGACGCACATCCGGCACCGTTACTGACATCGCAGCATGTAAACCCTAGGAGCGACGATCACCGATCGCAAAAACGTCAAAAATCGTTGATCACAGAAACGTCACTCCTTTTCATAATATCGTTACTGCTGCTGATACGATGTTTTTTGTCGTTCCTGCAGCACCACACATCGCTGTGTGTGACACCGCAGGAACGACAAACATCTCCTTACCTGCGTCCACCGACAATGCGGAAGGAAGGAGGTAGGTTGGCGGGATGTTATGTCCCGCTCATCTCCGCCCCTCCGCTTCTATTGGCCGGCTGCTTAGTGATGCCGCAATGACGTCGCTGTGACGCCGAACGCACCTCCCCCTTGAAGGAGATATTGTTCGGTGGTCACAGAGACGTCGCCGACCAGGTATGTGCATGTGACGCTGCCGTAGCGATAATGTTCGCTACGGCAGCAATCACCACATATCGCATGTGCGACGGGGGCGTGTGCTATCGCGCTCGACATCGCTAGCAATTGCTAGCGATGTCGCAGCGTGTAAAGCCCGCCTAAGAATAGGCAATCAATGTCAAAGTAGTGGACAATCCGTTCAATAGAATTGCTCAATCTCTTAACCTCTCCTCTATTAGTGGCTCCTTCTTAGTTTCACAGTAACCTCAATGTAACCAGAAAATATTATATCACTTTGATGTTTCACCACAAATATTTTCAGGTTAGTCACGGTTTTGTGAGATAAAGACTACAAGGAGGATAAGCCGTCATTGTGGACCAATGCAGAGAAAAGCTTTGACTCCAGTATTTTCCTATTTCAGAATTATTGCCTTGAAATTTAAGGAGTTGTCTAAAGCCCGCTTTACACGTTACAATTAATCGTGCGATTGCATTTGCGATCGCACCCACCCCCATCGTTTGTGCATTACGGGCAATTTGTTGCCCGTGTCGCACAATGCTGTAACCACCCGTCACACGTACTTACCTTCCAAACGACCTCGCTGTGGACGGCGAACATCCACTTCCTGAAGGGGAAGGGACGTTCTGCGTCACAGCGATGTCACACAGCGGCCGGCCAATAGAATCGGAGGGGCGGAGATGAGCGGGACGTAAACATCCCACCTACCTACTTCCTTCAGCATTGCCGGTGGGACACAGGTAAGCTGTGTTCATCGTTCCCGGGGTGTCACACGTAGCAATGTGTGCTGCCTCGGTAACATTGAACAACCGGACATTCGATTTTTAGAAAATGAGCGACGTGTCAACGATGAACGAGAAGGTGAGTATTTCTGCTCGTTCACAGTCGCACGCTACGATATCACTAACGATGCTGGTTGTGCGTCACTTACGACGTGACCCCGCCGACATCTCGTTAGATATATCGTAGCGTGTAAAGCCCGCTTAACTTAAAAGAAAAAGTACAGAAGCAAGAGATAGGTAAAACACCCCATAAAATGATGTGGCTCCCACACGGGCTGCTCAAATGGTCTCCGGGAGACAAGCAATGATATTGAATTCTTTGGTGACCTGACAGCTAAGACTCATGATTGACTGCAGCGGTAATTTATCAGGAGCAACGTGTAATCGGAGGAAGACCAAATGTGTCACAATGTGACTGTTGGATAACGAGGAATAGGGGCCCAATGTTACCCCTAACCTCAGGGATACTCCTAATGGTAGAAATGCCTGAGTCCTATTCCTAGCCCTGCTCCTGACCAGACCTAATCTGATACCCCCCGCCCCCTCTCCAGCAGGGAAGGATGGGGCAGGAGTGTTACGTTAACCACATGTAAAGTCAGATAAGGGAAAACCAAAACTCTGATACACTGCACACACACAGGATTAAACAAAAGGAGATTCAGGAGGAAAACAAGAGCAGGAAAGTATCTAGAAAAGACAACAGGGGTAAGCTCCACAACCGCATAAAGCAATAAGCACAACTTTCTGGAAAACCACACCTCCCCAGATAAACTATACCTGGCTGTAATGCTCGCTGCAGGAGATGGTAAGGTGATGTCACTCTAGGTACGGGGAAGTACCAAGTGAAAGGGAAGGGAAACCCTCTGTCTAGGGAAAGGGAAGATGGTGACCTGACCAAACCTACTGCTGGTCCCTGGGGTCCCTCACCTAGGCACCATCTGGATACCTAACCCTAAGTATCCATAAGGCTGGGCCCTAAATAGGGAACAAATGGGATGAGATTTTCATCAACCCCACTAAACACTAAAGAAGACACAAGGGGAACAAGCATGAACTACTTATCCACAGATGACAGTAGAAGTTCAGCAAAGTTACAGCAACGATACCACAGCGAAGTACAAGCCACCTGCTTGCAACCAGAGCTTGAATGAACTGAACAATATCAACAGCACAAGCCCAGGGAAGATGGGAGTATTTAAGCACAAGGGGAATACTGATAATCATCAGCTGGATGGAAGGAGAGCTCCCCTGGATCCTAAAGGAGAGTAGATGAAAATACAGCAGGAAAGCTACCTAGTACAATGAATACTAACAGCAGGAACAACAGAATATCAGGGAGCATTTTGTGCAGCCAAATGCTGTGACCTTCTAGTGCCAGAAACCGCATGACTGTCTGTTACACGTGACACACCCGTAAACAGGTGGAAAACCGAAGTGGACCCACTAGACCACAGGGGGGTACCCGGGCTTACCCTTTAGTCAGAGAAGCTTGACTAAGCGCCTACGAGGCATACGCCAGGTGCCACTCCCAGGGCAGTGTCAGGGATTGTGGCAGCTGACCCCCAGGGCAAGGACAGACAAAGGTGCAGATAGGCAGAGTTTCTAGTATACACAGGGACCACAGGGACATCTGAGGCTGATAGCACAGCCAGGATGGACACGCACAGTCACTAGTATAGACAGGAATCACTGGGATGGCTGAAGCTGATGTACAACAGCTAGGAACGGACAGGGAAAAGGGGGACGTTAAACAACTAGCCAGCTAGGGAACTGAACTTTAACTAACAATGTTGCTCAGGCACCTCCCATAGTGGGAGGGTACCTTAAGTACCCAGTGCCTTTCAGCGATAGGTTGAGACGCACTTTCAGGAAATGGTGCACTGTCCCTTTAAGAGAAGAGCAGCAGTGTATGCGCACTCCCTAAGAGCACTTCAATAGGACTTGTTCAGCAAGCACAGGTCCCGGGGGTGGGAAGCAGAGAACACCCACGTGCAGGACCACGAGGAAGCCAGGCAGAGTGATGTGGGCCAGCTGCGGAGGTGAGTGAGTTAGTGTCCCTGTAGAGTGGAGAGCGAGCAGTGCAGGGACTCTGGCGCTACACTGGCATAGGTGGAAGGAGTCAGTCAGCATAAATAGGAGGAGAGCAAAGGTGATTGGTTTCCTACAACATGTGATCATAGGAGACTAACAAGCAGACTAGCAGAGCTTAACCCTCACTAGCCTACCTATAAACCAGTAAATAGCAGGTCGATGCCCGAGTCTGCCTGCATTAATTCCAGACACCAGACAATTTTTCAGACGGAGTGTCAGAATCTGTAATCTGAAGATAACCTGATGCCGCCATGACAGTCGTCAAAGTTTATGAAAATCTCGATGTGACAATAAATATATACGTTATTAGACTTAATCGCTTTGTCATTATAGATCCTTAACTGGTTTGTGCAGATTTCTCTTGGTCTGAAACACATCCATGACCGCAAAGTACTCCACCGTGATATAAAGGCACAGGTACAAGTCTTATGTAATTATTCAGTAGCTGCCACTGATAATAATGTGGAGGAAGCGATCTAGCCATTTATCACTTTACTTTTAATTTACAGAACATCTTTCTAACTAATAATGGAACATTGGCCAAACTGGGAGACTTTGGTATAGCAAGGATGCTGAACAAGTAAGAGCACCAATACACATTAGCGCAAAATCAGCCCAACCAAGCCTGCATGTGTATGTATGTGTACCGCCCGGGGCTTGGCCAGCTGCCGAGCCGCTCGGATCCGTGTTCGTCGGTGGGTGGCTCGAACTCCTCACGGACCCGGGGGTCACGTCGCTCTAAAAGGGAGTTGCTGGCGCTATGTGAGGGGTGGTGTTCGGTGGAGAGGTCCACGGCCGGGGCCGCGGTTGTTTGGGGATTAAGTTTGTGACGCCACCCAGGGGTTGTGGGGAACGGATGGACACCACCGCTGCCGTTGACTAGGCTCCCGGGGACGGTGTTGCGCAGCTTGGTGTTGACCCCCTCCGTGGGTAGGGGGATGATGGTCCCGGGGGCCCGAGGGAGGTGCTGAGGCATGGGAAGGGATGATGCTGGGGTGTCGGTGCGGTGCGGCACGGTGCGCGGCCCGAAGGCACTGTTGTACTCACTATTACAAACACGCTGGAGTCTCTGATAAACCAAACAAGATGGTGGACGGTGCCCGCAGCCGGCTGTGCTTTTCCCCCTTTTCAGGTTGGTGGTTTCCGCCTTTCTACTGCACCTCACTTTGGTAGTAAATGTTGACTCCTTTGCCTGAGCAACGGTAGTCCGCTCCCCAGCCTTGTGTGCGCCGGTAGAGCCCGTGTGCCCGCAGACGCTGGCCCGTGGGGTCTCGATGCCTGGGCGGTGGCTTTCTACCCCTATCATTGGGCTGTTGTCTTCAGTCGGGTCTTAGGTGGGAAAGGGCCTAAAGTCCAGTCCTCAATCAGTTGATTCGACTCGGTCCAGTTGTTTCTGGGCCTTGTACTGGGTCTGAGTACCCCTCCTGGTGCTCCAGTTTCCAATCGGTTCCCCGGTTCGGTACCGGCGGGCCACTACCTGGTCCCGATCCCTTACGGTTCCACTGGCTGTAATCCCAGCTCCTGCAGGCAGCCACCACCACCTGCCTCCTTGCCAGAGGTGACTGGGCACCGACCCAGCCACCTGGTGTTAGACTGTGGCAGACCTGGACACAGGTTTGCACTTGAACTCCACTCCACTTCACTGTCACAACACAAACTAAACTGTTTTCCTGCCTCAGGGCCTGTGACCTCCTCGGTGGGCGTGGCCAACCACCTGGCTCCGCCCCTGGTGTGAATATCAAACCCTGAGGGAGGCGACAAGGGTTTTGTAGGTTGGCTGCTGTCACCTTATTAAGGGGGGGAGGTGTTTGTGCAAGGGCCTACCTGTGACTACCTGGCTAGTCCAGGGCGTCACATATGTATGGGGGGTATGGGCTGAATTAAGTTGAAAGGCATCAGTCATCCTTACACAATATGTCCTCCTTTGTAGCCAATTGTGTTTTGATCTAATATATTTTAAATCTTTGAAAAAGACTTGATAAAAAATATTCTACAGTTTTGCATATTCAGCTCTCATGTTCACCTACTTGTCTTCATGGTTACAGATAGAAATAAACATGGCTGACCATTGACCATCAATTTGTCACCTACTTCTTGTAACCTACATTAGTTATAGACAGCAAAATTAGCAAAAAAACATCACCTTTGGCTTTGCATCTTGTCTATCAGTTGCTTTTTGCAGCCCTATACTTTAATAGGATTGTGCCTATAGAGATAACTGTCAATTATTAGAACCTCCTACTTGAATCCTAAACCCAGAATAAGTAGCAATTTCCATCAATTAAAAACAAGTTACCGTGTTTCCCTAAAAATAAGCCCTAGCAAGAATTTTTGTCCTTTTTGGATTAAAGCTAAAAATAAGCCCAACCCCGGAAATAAGCCCTAGCAAGAATTTTTGTCCTTTTTGGATTAAAGCTAAAAATAAGCCCTACCCCGGAAATAAGCCCTACTTGTGGTCAATAATAAAGTGTCCATAGAGCTAAAAAAGACAACAAATACTGCAGGACACTTCATTAAAGAAAGCAGACACCCCTGAATGAGAGGCTTTGGAACGTGTGGACCTGTGGTAGAATGCATTGAAGACCTGCAGTGGAACGCACAGACACACCCAGTGATACCGTACTTGTAACACCCCGGGGTCAAGGGGTTTTCACCTGACACGTCGCCGGGTCGGGGGTGCAGATCCTTTGCGTCGTCACCAGCTGGCCTGACCCGGTTTCGTGACCCCGAGAAGTACAGGAGATGGTGGTGGATGGGGTGAATAGGAATGTCAGTTATGATGCCACCTGTGGTATGTGGCCAGGTAGGCGGCTGCCGCTGCAGGGTCTCTTCACAAGAGCAGATGTTGGGTGCAGCCAAGATTGTGTCGCTCCCCACAGGCAGACCGGGTCCCAGGAGGATGGGGGGGTAGCAGTCCTTTAGAGCGCCGGAGTGCAAGGCGACGACAATCAGAGTCAGAGACAATAGGTGCGGGTTCCAGGTCTTTACTTACTGGTTCACTACCGCACCCCAGGTACTGTTCTTTACCGTGAAGGGCTACGGTCGATCCCGGGCAGGTTAAAGGTATGTTCAGCATGGCAGTGTGTGGGCCCTTCCTCTGTGTGCGCTGTGTTGGTCCCCGTGGCATGAAGCACCTTGGGGACCCCCTTGTTTGTTTAAGTGTCCCAGCTCTGTCGCAGGTGAAGCGGATCCTCACCGTGGAGTCTGACTGGATCTAGACCCCGGACCCTATGTATCACTGTGCCTTGAACTATGTGGGTAGTGGTCGGGAAGACATGGCATCCTCCCGTCCTGCAGATTTGGTTGCCAACGTGAAGTATAGCTAGCTCTAGGCCTCTGCACCCTGTAGTAGCACCGACCCTGGGAGAGCTGACTCATTATCTCCTCAGCTACCGTTAAACTCCTGTGTCCCACGAGATCTACCGGTACTGGGCTCCTTTCCTCCCGAGATCTCCAGCCTGCCCACGGTCTGGCCGATTCTACCCGGAGGAGCTCTGGAGCATGCCCTCCTGGCGACCGTGTTCTTCTGTGTCCCAGACATTCTGAGATCATTCTCTCCCTGCTCCTGTACTTTACCAGTGCTCCCCCCTCCCTCCGGATGAATCGCCAAGCTGGGGAAGTCCCGTTGTTATGGCGATTACCTTCAGCCTAATTAGTGGAGAGCACCTGCTGTATGTGTTATGCAAGGAAACTGATGATTCATTCTCTAACTGTGTGGTGTAAGTGAGACATACCAGACATTAACCTACCCATACCCGGGATGGATACTGTGCCCAAAATGAGATGCAGTAAACTGTGGCGACCGAAGCCTCAGGGGCGCTACATACTGCTCTGGTGATCTGGAAGGCAGTGGAATGCATCGAGGACCTGCAGTGGAACGTCCTCACACACCCAGTGTTACCGTACTGTTCTGGGGACCTGGAAGGCAGTGGAATACATCGAGGACCTGCAGTGGAATGCGTCGATATGCTCCACTGCAGGTCCTGCACGCTTTCCACCGCAGGTCCTCACCGTTCCACAGCCACCCAGGTCCCCAGAGCAGGACGGTACCACTGGATATTTCTGTATGTGTGTGTGTGTATGATGTTCCTGTGAACTGATATATGTGTGTGTATGAGTGAGTGCTGGCCTGAAGCAGGGGAAGATCTCTGTGGAGCACACAAGGGCCTGCTGGGAGTTCCCACTGTGGAACGAAGGAGGACCTGGGAGCGATGAATATGTCCGGGGTCTGGTAAGTATGGCTCTCCTTGGGGGTAAGGGTGGTCTGCCTTTTTAGGGAGTAAATTTACCCTCAGCCTTTGTTTCCCCAGAAATAAGCCCTACCCCGAAAATAAGTCCTAGCACATTTTTTCGGAGCAAAAAACATATATTAGACAGTGTCTTATTTTCGGGGGAAACACGGTATAATGAATCTTTTCCTACAAACCTACATATTAATCTGTTCAGTTCTTTCCGCGCCATAACATGATGCATATACAGTATGTTACACAGAATTTTGCGCTGTGAAATTTGTCTTTAAAAAAATATTGTAACCAATGAAACATTTCTACATGGATACAATTAATGAAATTAAAAAAAATCACATAGAAATTTAGAATTTGTGGTGATTAATAAATAAAAATAACTACAAAAATAACATTAAAATAACATTTTTATTTTTCCATTTTGAGGATATTTTTTGTGGTTGTGATCCTTTTCTTCCTGTTGTTTCCATCATAGCACCATGGAGCTGGCACGGACGTGTGTGGGGACGCCATACTACCTCTCTCCAGAAATCTGCGAAAACCGACCCTACAACAATAAAACGTGAGGATTACTATATAGAAGACTGTAGACATGATTTATTAAGTAAGCAATGCTCCACATACTCATACATCATGTGGAAAAATAAAATACAAATATAATATACACTGTATATATATAATTTTTTTTTTTTTATATAGCAATAACTGAATATAATGTTGCCCTTTTTTCGTGTCAGGGATATCTGGTCTCTCGGATGTGTGCTGTATGAACTTTGTACCCTCAAACATCCAGTGAGTAATTATTTTACAGTGCAAATATTGTATTGGGCACAGGCGAAGCATGAATAAATAAAAGAATACAAAAAACTTTACTGAACAAAAAAAAAAAAATCCAATAATATAAACTCCTATATCCTACGCTATCAGCCTCCTTAGATTCAATGGCCACAATGTGTCAGATTAAAATACCTACAAAAAGTGAAAAATGGAACTTGTCATGTCCATAAACCATATTACCCTGCAGATATAGGGTTAATCTGCAGGTTAATAGCATCACAATGCTGCCGGTTGCCTTAGGCTGGAGTTACACTAACGTATGCAAAACTGGACCCATTTTCATCCAGGAGAGTAGGACGACTGCTGTTCGTATGTTAATCCATGTGCAGTCTGAGCATGTACGGTAACATTTCTTCTCTTTTTTCTGCATTCTCTGGTGTTATTCCACAATCATTAAAGGGAACTTGTCACCAGATCTTGGCCTTCTAAACTAAAACCAGCACCGTAAGCAGCACCTGTGCCGCATTCCTTGAAGTTGCACGTTACCCCATGACCCCCCTCCTGTAGACCCCACAAATCTAATATATAAAGCTGAGTGTATGTATGTATGTATGTGTGTATGTACAGTATGTATGTATGTATGTGTGTATGTATGTCCACTAAAGGAATCCGCACCGTCGCATTTACAATCCCGAAATTTTGCACACACACCTCATGTGACTCAGGGAATGTCATAGACTATGTTTTGACAGGAAAATTTAACCCCACGCTTTACAGTTACTTTCCAAAAAGAGGCAGACAGGGAAAGAGACAGACAGGGAAAGAGACAGACAGGGAAAGAGACAGACAGGGAAAGAAAGACAGGGAAAGAGACAGAGACAAGGAAAGAGACAGGGATAGAGATAGAGACAAAGACAGACGGAGAAAGAGACAGATGGGGAAAGAGACAGACAGACACACAGCTAGAGAGAGACAGACAGACATAGAGATAGAGACACAGATAGCACAGAGATAGAAAGAGACAGACAGAGAGAGACAGACATGGATAAAGAGAGAGAGAGACACACACAGAGACAGACAGAGAAAGAGACAGAGAGACAAACACAGTGACAGACAGAAAGAGAGAGACAGACACAAACAGACTGGGAGAAAGACAGAGAGGCAGTTACTATCCCGGGCAACGCCGGGTACTACACCTAGTATCTTTATAAAATCTCCCACCCTGTATATAAATTGTCCGGTCCAGTCCGATGGGCATCCTATTCTGCTCCTCCTGTCCCTCCTTTCACCCTCTTCCTGTGCTAGTAGACTACGTCTGGGTGTCCACCTGCAGAAAGCCTATATGCCCGAAAATGGTGCAAGACAGAGCACACGCCAACTCCGTCTGCTCCATTATAGTCAATGGTCCCATTGGCACATGCGTTCCGAAACACGTTTTGTGGGGGGGGGGTTCGGACGGATGCCCCGACGGGAGTAGTGAACATAGGTGAAAATGCAATGTCATTTACTTCTGAGCTCCTCTCAACTCTGTATGTTCAGCTCAGTTTTGATACATTCGATACATTCTGTGGTTATATATTAGCTGAGAGGAGTCCAAAAAAGGCAAGTATAAAGCTACTTTCACACATCCGGTTTGTGCCCTGCGGCTCAATCCGGCTGTGAAAACTATGCAACGGATGCGGCGAAAACACCGCATCCTTTGCATAAGTTTTTACATGCGGCCCGTCCGTTTTTTTCCGGTTGCGGCATGCTACTGAGCATGCGCAGTGGAAAAAACCGCATGCGGCAAGCGGATGCGTTTTTTTCCGCATCGCGCCGCATCCGGCCTCCATAGGTATGCATTGAAAAATGTGCCGCAGCGGCCGGATGCGGCGCGATGCGGTGTTTTTTGCCGGAGCAAAAAACGTTGCAGGGAACGTTCGATCCGGCCGCGGCATCGGCTAAATCTGCCGCATGCGGCAAAAACCGGACCGAACGCAAGCCCCTGCGGCACAATACGGCACTAATGTAAGTCTATGCAAAAAAACCCGCAACCGGCGTTACAAAAGCCGGTTGCGGTTTTTCTGCAGAACGCCGTATTGTGCCGCAGAGCAAAAATCCGGATGTGTGAAAGTAGCCTTAGAGTTACAAACTCTACTGTCTGAACAGGCTCACTGACAGATTCTCAGTTAGCTCTTTCTGCAGCCAGAAGTAGACACAGCGACACAAAGGCTATACAAGTCAAAGTATACAAAATTTTTAATGAAACACAATTGCAAAAGTGTTTTTTTAAACCAAAATACATACTTTAAGTAAAAAAAAGGTGTGTATACCTTGTAATTTAGGAGAACATGAGGAGGCCTCCGCGTTACAGAGGGGTGGCATTATATGAAAGGTGATATAAATGACACGATTTTATATTTTATAGTTTGAAGCTGGCAACTTAAAGCAACTGGTGTTGAAAATCTGCCGGGGTCGGTACGAGCCGCTTTCTTCCAAGTATTCGTATGATCTGAGGACATTAATCTCTCAGCTCTTTAAAATATCCCCACGGGACCGGCCGTCTGTCACCTCCATATTGAAGAAGCCTTTTCTAGAAAGACGTATACACAATTTTTTGAGTCCAAAGGTAGGTAATAATTAAAGAAAAGACATTTACCTTATTTACGCAATAAAAAAACTTTACTTGCTCAAAGAAGAAATTTTTTTAATTTAACTTAATGTAACAAAACTTTTTCTGCTATAAAAATGTAATTCAGAAATAAAATATTTTCTAAAAATTGCTGTACAAGAATAAAAAAACCAAACAATGCTTCTTTCTACCATGAAACAGCGCCACACCTGGCTATAGGGTGTTTGTGGTATTTCAGCTGAGGCCATCACTTTCAGTAAGGCTAACCTGCAATACCAGACTCAACCTGTAGACAGGTGTGGCACTGTTTCTAGGACATTAGTCAGGTTTTTTTTAATCCTGTACCTTTCCTAATGTTTCAACCATTGGTTTGTTGGTTTCTAGTTAATAGAAGAGGAGTTTAGCCATACTGTGCTACATCAAAAGAAGCCTTCCCCAAAGAGACAAGCCCATGGGCCAGTAACACCGAAGCACGCAGCAGGTAACAATACACAGTTCTATATGGAAATGTACAGGACTAGGGGGGACACGCTGCTTTCCCTAAGGCTATGTGCGCACAGTGCGTTTTTCGTGGCGTTTTTGTCTGTTTTTTGGGTGCATTTTTGGGCTCAAAACTGCATGACTTTTCTTCTCCAGCAAAGTCTCTGAGTTTTCATTTTTGCTGTCCGCACACAACTTTTTTTTAAGCTGCGTCTTTGAGCTTAAAAATAAAATGGATATGTCAATTCTTTCCTGCGTTTTTCTGTATTTTTCCCCCTTGCAATGCATTGTAAAAATGCAGAAAAACGCAGCAAAACGCAGCCCAAAACGCGGGAAAAACGCATGCATTTTTACTGGTCCTTTTTTGCCGCAGGTGAGTTTTTGTGCGTTTTTAACGGCCAAAAACGCAGCGTCAAAAAATCGCAGCGTGCGCACATAGCCTAAGGGTAGCGTCACACTTGCGTATCGCTTCTGATGCGAGTGCATCTGCCAATGCTCTGTTTAACCCCCCCCCTCCCCCCGAAGCAGTGATGTAGCTGACTCAAGACCCCTGTACTAGTGATCGGTGGCTGCCTAAGTTGTCAGACACAAACACTAATCTAATGCATTTGAGAGGGAATAGTCTTAAGGAAGATTCAGAGGGAAATACCTTCTGCAGAAATCCTGGATGGTCCAGTCTCCAGTTTTGGGCACCGCATGGGTTGTTCCTCCATAGGTTTATGCTTAAATCTCTTTTTGGTGTGTCGTTGAGGCTGGGACTCTTTTCTGTCCCATAGTGGTCCTTTATCATTTCTGCTTTCCACGCTATTTGTGCAGAACTGGTGCTACTCTTCTTCACATCCTCCTAGCAAAGGGAACGGTGGTCTGGCAACGCAGGATCATTAGAAAGGGGGATTTTTTTCAGGGATGTTTTAACTGGGGCTCTGCCAGTGCAGGCAGCGAAAACAAGGTACAAAATCAGCAGGCGGATGAGTAGTCGGAAACAAGCAGAGGTCGGGGCAGGCGGCAGTACGAAAAGATAATCCATTGTGAAAGCCAAGGTCAAAACCGGAAAATCAGTCCAGAGAAGCAGCTGTGCAGAAGGTATGGGCACGCTGCAAGTCACTCGCCACTAAAGTGGCCTCCGACTAAATGATGGTGGGTCGTGGAATTTTCTTCCAGGGCAAATGATGTCTCCGATACTTGAAACGTTGCCCTTATCTCCACTCAAGCAGGTTCGATGTCCATCTCCCTGTAATCTCAGCATGGCTTGAAAGTTCTGTCTAGCAGGATAGCTGAGTGGCATGTGAGGTAGTGGATTGTAGTATGGTTTAGCAGTCACCTTAATAGGTGGTGGATAGGAGTAAGGCATCCTGCAGACTTTAAGTATTTGATAGTAAGCTGGCATCACACAGGAGAATATGCTGCGGGGTAATGGAGCTGTTGTCTGTACCTCACCTGATGTGTTGGTGGTTTTCTGGCGTTTCTTTACATGCCCCTGCTCTGCGCTGATGTTTGCTGCAGGTTGTGGACTTTCGGGTGGTGGAGGACATGGTTGTGGACTTTTCAGTCTCGCATATCGGCCTGTTTCAGGTGGTGGAGGACACGGTGGGGGACTTTTCAGTCTCGCATATCGTCCTGTTTCGGGTGGTGGAGGACATGGTTGTGGACTTTTCAGTCTCGCATATCGGCCTGTTTCCTGTTCTGATGGGTCGAACAGGCATTCAATAAAAGGCCTGATATGATTAAGTGCTGCCATCAGATACCCAGTAATGCCAGTTTGCCTTTGATGGTGTTCAGGCTTCTGGCTGTAAGGGGGTCTCCTGGCATGTGGGAGATGTCTTCTCGGTTGGATCTTTCCTCCAGCTACTGGGGCAGCCATCGGGCTGCCTCCCCCTCCACACACAGAAGTGTGTGTGTGGATGGTAGAAAACTCTCCTCACAAAAAAGAAATTAAGAAAAATCAAATATAAAAAGTAAAAAACTCTGATAAATCTCGCTCTGGTTAGTGCTTGGCTCTTCTCTCTACCGCTGCTTGCCGCACACTGACCGTGCTCGCTGAGTATTCCACGGCTCGTGGACAACGCTGCTGTGAGGTCATAAACCTCAACATGGCGACGGGGCTGTAATATGGGAAAATGGCTGCTACCCATGACTGACAATCCTATAGTGTATGACTAATGGCTAGCTGGACTGGCAAGAAATGATAGAAAACTTACCACTGGTCATTGCTGAAAAGAATTGATTTGTGGAGGTTTTTCTTAAACCCCTTTAATGTCTGAGCAATTTTTTGTTTTTGCGAGTTTACTTGTTTATCCCCTTCTTCCAAGAGCTGTATCTTTGCTATTTTCTTGCTGACAAATCCATGTGACGGCTCGATTTTGTGGAACTAGTTGTACATTTGAAGGACACCAATCCATTTTTTCAGGGCAAAATCGAGTGACCAGAGCTTCCTAACCGGCTGTCAGCCATCAGTCCATCATCGGCTATCGAGCAGCAGGGAAGCCAACCGTCGCACAAACTGATTTAACGGCTGGATCATGGGGCTTAAAGGGAACCTGTCACGTACAATATGCGTTCTGACTTACAAGCAGGGTGATGTGTGGCCTAGTAACCCCTTCCTACCCATCCCTGTGTTGTAATATTGTGTATTATGAATGTAAAAATAAAACATTTTATTGCTTGCATGTTCCCTATGTAAATGAATAGAGGCTATAGTCCTCTGGGTGTCGCATCGCCCCATGAGTGTTTGCATGCTTTACGTGGTATCACGTCCCTGTGGGCATGATACCGTGGATTTACATGAGCGACGTCACTGTCAGCTCCTTCTGATCCTGTGTGTGCACTTACCATTCCCGCAGCCTTCTTATCCGGGTGCTTGCTTGTCGGCTTCAGACGCACACTGGGCACGCTCAGAAGACTCCTGCGGTTCCGACCATGTACAGTGCGTGTCTGAGGCAGACAAGCAAGCACCCGGATAACAAGGCTGCGGGAACGGTAAGCGCACATGCTCGGGATCTGAAGGAGCTGACGGTGACGTCACTCATGTAAATCCATGGTATCACGCCCAAAGGGACGTGATACCACGTAAAGCATGCAAACACCCATGGGACTAGAGCCTCTGATCATTTACATAGGGAACATGTAAGTAATAAAACGTTTTGTTTTTTTACATTCATAATACACATTATTACAACACAGGGATGGGTAGGAAGGGGTTAATAGGCCGCACATCACCCTGCTCGTAGGTGAGAACACATATTGTACGTGACAGGTTCCCTTTAACTCCTTCACCCCTGAGGCTCATTCTCACCTTCATGACTGGGCCATTGTTTTCAATTCTGACCAGGTTATAACTCTGGAACGCATTTGCAGGACCATTTACAGTGTTCTGTGCTACAGAATGGTAATTTATGGAATTTAGCCATACTGTGCTACACCAAAAGAAGCCTTCCCCCAAAGAGACAAGCACATGGGCTATTAAGACCGAAGCAAGCACCAGCTAACAATATACAGTTATATAATAAAATGTACCGGACTGGGAACTCTGCTTTCACTAAGGAACAGCACCATACTTGTCCATGGGGCGTGATGTATGCAATGCCTTTCAATTCTTAACAACCTGTGCTGTACATTTACATTACAGGTCATGTGCAGGGTGTATGGAGCAGGCTCAGGATACTGTGCAGATGCTGGTAGTGGAAAGTAAGGCTGCTTTCACACATCCGGTTTTTGCTATGCGGCACAATCCGGCACTTTGCAGGAAAATCGCAACCGTTTTTATTTGCTGCCGGTTGCGTTTTTCCTGCATAGACTTTAATTAGTGCCGCATTGTGCCGCATGGGCTTGCGTTCCGTCCGGTTTTTGCCGCATACGGCAGATTTAGTTGATGCAGCGGCCAGATGGAACGTAGCCTGGCACGTTTTTTTGTGCGGCAAAAAAAAACCGCATCGCGCCGCATCCGGCCGATGCGGTGCATTTTTCAATGCATCCCTATGGATGCCGGATGCGGCGCGTTGCGGCAAAACCCGCATCCGGCCGCCGCATGTGGTTTTTGCCACTGCGCATGCTCAGTAGCATGCCGCAAGCGGCAAAAAACGGACGGGCCGCATGTAAAAAACTTATGCAAAGGATGCGGTGTTTTCACCGCATCCGTTGCATAGGTTGCACAGCCAGATTCAGCCGCACGGCTCAAACCGGATGTGTGAAAGCAGCCTAATCCAGCATTATGTCGTACAGGGACACTTTTTTTGTAAACAAAAAATGTATTATGTCATTTTAAAAAGTGAAAGAAAATTTCCCATGAGGTCTAGCCTTTGTTTCAAACAATGATGTGTTCTTACACATAGCACAGTTCCATATGGCTCTGACATTTTTTATATATATATATATATATATATATATATACTAGAAGGTGGCCCGATTCTACGCATCGGGTATTCTAGAATTTACGTATTGTGTAGTTCATGTATGATTTTTGTTATATATATATATATATATATATATATATATATAGATGTTGTTGTGTGTAGTTACCAAGTGTTTGTGTAGGGCGCTGTAAATGTTCTGGGTGTTGTCTGGGTGTGATGGGGGGTGAGAGCGGTGTTGTTTGTGTGTTGCGTTGTTTGTGGAGCGCTGTGTGTCTGTAGCGTTGTGTGTGTGTTGCGCGGTTTGTGTGTGTGTGGTGTGTTTTGGGGGGAGGTATGTTTTGTGCAATGTGTGTGTTGTGCGGTATGTGCGTATATTTGTGTGTGCAGCGTTGTCTGTGTGTGGGTGTCTGTGTAGGGCAGTTGTTTGTGGTTCCCAGTGTGTGTGTGTGGTGTGTTGTGCAGTGCGCGCGCGTGTGTGTGTTGGGGGGAGGTGTGCACTTCCCATCGTGCTCCATCCCCTATGCAGCGCACTCCCCATCATGCTCCATCCCCTATGCTGCGCACCCCCTATCGTGCTCCATCTCCCATCCTGCGCACTCCCAAACGTGCTCCATCCGCCATGCAGCGCACTCCCCATCGTGCTCCATCCCCCATGCTGCGCACTCCCAAACGTGCTCCATCCGCCATGCAGCGCACTCCCCATCGTGCTCCATCCGCCATGCTGCGCACTCCCAAACGTGCTCCATCCGCCATGCTGCGCACTCCCAAACGTGCTCCATCCGCCATGCTGCGCACTCCCAAACGTGCTCCATCCGCCATACTCCGCACTCCCCATCGTGTTCCATCCCCCATGCAGCGCACTCCCCATCGTGCTCCATCCCCTATGCTGCGCACCCCCCCATTGTGCTCCATCTCCCATGCTGCGCACTCCCAAACGTGCTCCATCCGCCATGCTGCGCACTCCCAAACGTGGTCCATCCGCCATGCTACGCACTCCCAAACGTGCTCCATCCGCCATACTCCGCACTCCCCATCGTGCTGCATCCCCCATGCTGCGCACTCCCAAACGTGCTCCATCCGCCATGCTGCGCACTCCCAAACGTGCTCCATCCCCTATGCTGAGCACCCCCTATCGTGCTCCATCTCCCATCCTGCGCACTCCCAAACGTGCTCCATCCGCCATGCTGCGCACTCCCAAATGTGCTCCATCCGCCATGCTGCGCACTCCCAAACGTGCTCCATCCGCCATGCTGCGCACTCCCAAACGTGCTCCATCCGCCATGCTGCGCACTCCCAAACGTGCTCCATCCGCCATGCTGCGCCAGCATCAGCCTCTCTACCCGCAGCATCAGCCTCTCTGCCCGCAGCATCAGCCTCTCTCCTCCCAGCATCAGCCTCTCTCGCCGCAGCATCAGCCTCTCTGTCCCCAGCATCAGCCTCTCTGTCCCCAGCATCAGCCTCTCTGTCCCAAGCATCAGCCTCTCTGTCCCCAGCATCAGCCTCTCTGTCCCAACCATCAGCCTCTCTGTCCCTAGCATCAGCCTCTCTGTCCCCAGCATCAGCCTCTCTGTCCCCAGCATCAGCCTCTCTGTCCCCAGCATCAGCCTCTCTCCCCGCAGCATCAGCCTCTCTGTCCCCAGCATCAGCCTCTCTGTCCCCAGCATCAGCCTCTCTGTCCCCAGCATCAGCCTCTCTGTCCCGAGCATCAGCCTCTCTGTCCCAAGCATCAGCCTCTCTGTCCCCAGCATCAGCCTCTCTGTCCCCAGCATCAGCCTCTCTGTCCCCAGCATCAGCCTCTCTGTCCCCAGCATCAGCCTCTCTGTCCCCAGCATCAGCCTCTTTGTCCCCAGCATCAGCCTCTCGGTCCCCAGCATTAGCCTCTCTGTCCCCAGCATCAGCCTCTCTCATCCCAGCATCAGCCTCTCTCATCCCAGCATCAGCCTCTCTGTCCCCAGCATCAGCCTCCCCATCCCAGCCTTCCCCAGGATCAGCCTCTCTCCTCCCAGCCTCCTCCAGCACGCCATGCTCCTCTGCCGACACTCACAGATCCGATCGCATACACTCACACACACCGACACCCACCCGATCGCATACACTCACACCCACCCGATCGCATACACTCACACACACCCGATCGCATACACTCACGCACACACACATTGACGATATTGCACATACGCGCTCATACTCGCAACATCCGGAGATACCACATGCTTCTGGCCATGTGATCCTCCGGCAGGTCCTGGAAGGTCACAACAGCACAGTATCGAGGCCGAGAAGCAAGCGATATCGCCGGATGCTGTGAGTGTGTGGATGCGATGTGTGTGTGAGGTGTGTGTGAGGTGTTTGTGAGAGTGAGTGTGATCTGATGTGTGTGTATGTGTGTGTGTGTGCTGTTATGTGTGTGCGTGTGGATCTTCCGCCGCTGCAGGACCTTGATGTGCTGGTAACTATGCTAGCATGGTTACCAGCTGGTAACTATGCTAGCATGGTTACCAACGTATCACGTCCCCCGCTCGCACGGGAGCCCACACCAGCATACGGCGGCAAGGCCAGCAATGCGAGGGTAAGTGTCGGCTGGGTTGGCGGCGTACGCTGATGTGGGCTCCCGTTGGGGGGGGGGAGTACAGTACTCACCTGGGAGTCGTGGCCGTGTCAGTTCGGGGAATGCGCGGGGGGGAGGGGCAGAGCTAGCGTGCATTGCGTGAGGGGGGCGGGGCGTGGCGTGGCCGAGTTGCCAATGCCTGCAGGGTGCCGGGGCGAGAGGCCAATCTGGGGGGGCGGAGCCTGGGCGAGCGGCTGGCCAATCCGTGTGGGGGCGCAGCCTGGGCGAGCGGCCAATCCGTGTGGGGGGACGGGGCCATGGCGAGCCCAGCGGCCAATCAGCTTTGTGTCACCGTAAGGACACAATGTCACCGTAAGGACACAATTTTGGAGCATGACAGACAGACAGACAGAATAAGGCAATTATATATATAGATACAGTGGAACCTTGGATTCCGAGCATAATTGGTTCCAGTAGTGTGCTCTTAAACCAAGTCTTATATCAAAGCGAATTTTCCCATAGGAAATAATTGAAACACAGACAATTCGTTCCACAACTCAAAAATATTTACTGTATTTATATAAACTCATTACAGCAATGCAATATAATGTACTGTATTCATATAAAATTATTACAGTACACTAATACAAAATACTATACAATACAGTAAAAGCATATAACACAAATTAAACTCCATGTTAGCTTACAATAGAATTGTTGGAGTGAGGGAGGTACAGTACAAGCAATGTGCTCTACTGGTTATCAATAAGTACAGCACTGTATCCACAAATGCAAATTGATAGACATGCTATATAGTATATACTGTACTGTGCATTGGTATACTGTGTACAGCATTGAGTACATATGTACAGAAAGTTACCTCCAGAGCAGGTCAGAGCGTGGTGAAAGGACAGAACCACAGGTGTGCACAGTGAATATTTGCTCTTATTGCAAATCATTGCTCTTAATCCAAGTTACACATTTTTAGAAATCTTTGCTTGTCTTGCAAAACGCTCTCAAACAAAGTTACTCTTAATCCAAGGTTCCACTGTATATACAGTTAGGTCCAGAAATATTTGGACAGTGACACAATTTTCGCGAGTTGGGCTCTGCATGCCACCACATTGGATTTGAAATGAAATCTCTACAACAGAATTCAAGTGCAGATTGTAACGTTTAATTTGAAGGTTTGAACAAAAATATCTGATAGAAATTGTAGGAATTGTACACATTTCTTTACAAACACTCCACATTTTAGGAGGTCAAAGGTAATTGGACAAATAAACCAAACCCAAATAAATTATTTTTATTTTCAATATTTTGTTGCGAATCCTTTGGAGGCAATCACTGCCTTAAGTCTGGAACCCATGGACATCACCGAACGCTGGGTTTCCTCCTTCTTAATGCTTTGCCAGGCCTTTACAGCCGCAGCCTTCTGGTCTTGCTTGTTTGTGGGTCTTTCCGTCTTAAGTCTGGATTTGAGCAAGTGAAATGCATGCTCAATTGGGTTAAGATCTGGTGATTGACTTGGCCATTGCAGAATGTTCCACTTTTTTGCACTCATGAACTCCTGGGTAGCTTTGGCTGTATGCTTGGGGTCATTGTCCATCTGTACTATGAAGCGCCGTCTGATCAACTTTGCGGCATTTGGCTGAATCTGGGCTGAAAGTATATCCCGGTACACTTCAGAATTCATCCGGCTACTCTTGTCTGCTGTTATGTCATCAATAAACACAAGTGACCCAGTGCCATTAAAAGCCATGCATGCCCATGCCATCACGTTGCCTCCACCATGTTTTACAGAGGATGTGGTGTGCCTTGGATCATGTGCCGTTCCCTTTCTTCTCCAAACTTTTTTCTTCCCATCATTCTGGTACAGGTTGATCTTGGTCTCATCTGTCCATAGAATACTTTTCCAGAACTGAGCTGGCTTCATGAGGTGTTTTTCGGCAAATTTAACTCTGGCCTGTCTATTTTTGGAATTGATGAATGGTTTGCATCTAGATGTGAACCCTTTGTATTTACTTTCATGGAGTCTTCTCTTTACTGTTGACTTAGAGACAGATACACCTACTTCACTGAGAGTGTTCTGGACTTCAGTTGATGTTGTGAATGGGTTCTTCTTCACCAAAGAAAGTATGCGGCGATCATCCACCACTGTTGTCATCCGTGGACGCCCAGGCCTTTTTGAGTTCCCAAGCTCACCAGTCAATTCCTTTTTTCTCAGAATGTACCCGACTGTTGATTTTGCTACTCCAAGCATGTCTGCTATCTCTCTGATGGATTTTTTCTTTTTTTTTTCAGCCTCAGGATGTTCTGCTTCACCTCAATTGAGAGCTCCTTAGACCGCATGTTGTCTGGTCACAGCAACAGCTTCCAAATGCAAAACCACACACCTGTAATCAACCCCAGACCTTTTAACTACTTCATTGATTACAGGTTAA
Organism: Anomaloglossus baeobatrachus; assembly: GCF_048569485.1. Taxonomy (NCBI): domain Eukaryota; kingdom Metazoa; phylum Chordata; class Amphibia; order Anura; family Aromobatidae; genus Anomaloglossus; species Anomaloglossus baeobatrachus. Next base: position 705,587,700 of record NC_134354.1, on the reverse strand, counting down.
CGAGGGAGACGCCTTCAGAGTTAATTGCAGCCCTTAGAGTCCCTTGTCCAATTACTTTTGGTCCCTTGAAAAAGAGGAGGCTATGCATTACAGAGCTATGATTCCTAAACCCTTTCTCCGATTTGGATGTGAAAACTCTCATATTGCAGCTGGGAGTGTGCACTTTCAGCCCATATTATATATATAATTGTATTTCTGAACATGTTTTTGTAAACAGCTAAAATAACAAAACTTGTGTCACTGTCCAAATATTTCTGGACCTAACTGTATATTTATATATATATATATATGTGTGTGTGTGTGTGTGTGTATATAACACAGGTATGGAGGATGCAACAGCGCAGACAATGAGGAGACAGTGATAGTAGAACCAACTATTTATTTATTTTACGCAAATAAGCAGAAGGTGCCTTTGGTACAATCTCTGGGAGTATCACAGTTGGTGGCAATAAAACAGATTATATACAAGCAGAATACAGCAATTTTGAAAAGCAGTATACAATCACAATGTTATTGACATACTATAGCTCCAAATTTTGCTAAATAATGGTGATCGTCATGATTGTCTTAAGACCGCTTTACACACTGCGATATCGGTACCGATATCGCCAGTGTGCGTACCCGCCCCCATCGGTTGTGCGACACAGGCAAATCTCTGGCTGTGTCGCACAACATCGCCCGGACCCGTCACATGGACTTACCTTCCCTGCGACGTCGCTGTGACCGGCGAACCGCCTCCTTTCTAAGGGGGCGGTTCGTTCAGCGTCACAGCGACGTCACAGCAGCGTCACTGAACCGCCGCACAATAGAAGTGGAGGGGCAGAGATGAGTGGGACGAACATCCCGCCCACCTCCTTCCTTCCGCATTGTTGCTGGGAGGCAGGTAAGGAGAGCTGCCTCGTTCCTGTCACACGAAGCGATGTGTGCTGCCGCAGGAACAAGGAACAACTTTGTTACTGCTGCAGTAACGATATTTGAGAATGGACCCCCATGTCACCGATGAGCGATTTTGCACGTTTTTGCGACGATGCAAAATCGCTCATAGGTATCACACGCAACGGCATCGCTACAGCGGCCGGATGTGCGTCACAAAATCCGTGACCCCAACGAGATCGCTGTAGCGATCTTGTAGCGTGTAAAGCCCGCTTACGTCCCAATACTACTTCAGAGTCACTACTGAACCATCACTGTTGCCACTCTATAAGCTATATAAAATGTCACACAGGCCCTGACGGGGGTCAACATTGCTAAACACTAGGCCGTAAATCCCAATTGGTGGGAAACACCACTCACTCGGCACACTGACCATCTTTGTTTCGTAAAGCGCAGCTTAGTCCCCACTTAATACCGTACAATCACGCAGGAAGCAACGACTCACACCAAACTATCCTCCACTTCAGCTTAGTCGTCTCTCTCCCTGGTCCTACCACAAAACTGGTCTAATCTTGTATCGAGTTTCACTTGGGTCTTCTTTCAAAACGGGACAGATCTCAGATCAGGCCTTCCCAGGACTCTGCTCTTGTGTCTTCTCTGGAATCTGGTCTCAGGATTTATCTGGAATCTTGTCTGGGGTCTTTTCTCAAATCTTGTCTCAGGTCTTCTCTCCAAAAGAGTGTGGTGTCAGATCAGGTCTTCAGTGGGATCTGATCTTGGATCAGGTTTCTCTGGTGTCAGGTCCTGACTAGTGTTGAGCGGACCCGAACTATAAATGTCCAGATCCGCGCGGTTTCATCTTCCGATCCGGGTCCGACCTGGATCCGGGAATCCGGCTGCACGATCCGGTTTCAGGATTCTCTCTCTCTCTCTCGCTCTCTCTCTCTTTCTCTCTCTCTTTCTCTCTCTTTCTCTCTCTCTTCCTATCCCAATATGTAGTAGGTGCAATAATAATATTGCCAAATATCTCCAATTAAAAATGTAGTATAGTTATCCTGATTAACTATGTTGCTTACCTCATGTTCAGGGCATTGCGGGACAGTAAGTATCCATGGTTATGAGCGCGCATATCGTCACAGATAGTTAGTTGCTAGTGGTCATAACCATGGTGGCAAAGCTCCTGCAATGCCCAGAACATGAGGTAAACGACATAGTGAATCAGAAGAACTATACTATATTTCTAATTAATTGTAAACAAAAGACTCCGTAACACCATAAAGTAGTTAGTGTGGGTATAGATTCTACTGAATCCCCACATATGGCACAAACTCAAAAGCATAATATTTGGAAAAAGGAGCAAAGAGTTTGTAAAGTGCAAAGGCAATACAAAGGTTTATTATGACACAAGGTGAACATTCATGATCAATAAAACCATATTACAATACCAGGGTTAGGCCCCCCCATATGCATCAATAGGAATTCATGATGTAAAGTATTTTATCAGGATTTATAAAATAAATGCGGTATCAATATGTAAGCAACTCCATAACGGAATGTGTCCAGGCCGGACAGAACATCACAGAATCCTATATACAGTTTATATGGCATACAGAGATATTAGAATGAAATATGTACTATAAAGGTAACAAGGTTAAATAAGGAGGCCGGTCACCGGGAAAACCTCAGGAAGATCGCCCAACGTATGTTTCGATGTATTGGTAAAAATTCTTCATCAGGGCCTCCTTATTTAACCTTGTTACCTTTATGGTACATATTTTCATTCTAACATCGCTGTATGCAATATAACTGTATATAGGATTCTGTGATGTTCTGTCCGGCCTGGACACGTTCCATTATGGAGTTGCTTACATATTGGTAACACATTTATTTTATAAATCCTGATAAAAATACTTTACATCATGAATTCCTATTGATGCATATGGGGGGGGGCCTAACCCTGGTATTGTATTATGATTTTATTGATCATAGATGTTCACCTTGTGTCATAAACTTTTGTATTGCCTTTGCACTTTAAAAACTCTTTGCTCCTTTTCCAAATATTATACATTTCTAATTAGAAGTATTTGCTAATATTGTTATTATTACACCTAAAGTGCACTATTCTTGTTTATGGCACATGTCTGGTATTGTATTTAAGCCCCATTATTTTGAAAGTAGGGTATGATTTAGATTGGATATGGCCTTCTTTACATACCCTCCTCGTGAAGTGAAAAATAATGATGTCATACAGCATAAGTAACATTTCCATACAGCTAACTAAAAACAGTATTTATACCAATTAACACTGCACACGGAAAACAAATATAATATACAATGAGTATTTTATATATTGCATATGTAGGTATGAGGAAGAATAGAAAAAATAAAATATATATATATATATATATATATATATATATATATATATATATACATATATACACTGTGTGTGTATCTATCTGTACTACCCTACTATACTGCTGTTAACGAAATAGAATGTATTAACAAAAATGTATTCTGCACACAAAAACCACAAAATAAATAGATAGAAATGTAGGCAGCAACTAAGCTAATAGAATCATTTCACAACATATATTTCAACACCACAGATATTCCAAACAGATTTAACTAAATTGGCCAAGTAATGTGCTCCGTCTGTCTCTTTCCCCGTCTGTCTCTTTTCAGGTGTCTCTTTCTAAGTCTGTCTCTTTCCAGGTCTATCTCTTTCTCGGTCTGTCTCTTTCTCGGTCTGTCTCTTTCCCGGTCTGTCTCTTTCCCGGTCTGTCTCTTTCCCGGTCTGTCTCTTTCCCGCTCTGTCTCTTTCCCGCTCTGTCTCTTTCCCGCTCTGTCTCTTTCCCGCTCTGTCTCTTTCCCCGTCTGTCTCTTTCCCCGTTTGTCTCTTTCCCCGTCTGTCTCTTTCCCCGTCTGTCTCTTTCCCCGTCTGTCTCTTTCCCCATCTGCCTGTCTCTGTCTGTCTCTTTCTTTGTATGTCTCTATCTCTCTGTTTCTTTCCCCATCTGTCTCTTTCCAGGTCTGTCTCTTTCCCATGTCTGTCTCTTTCCCCATCTGTCTCCCCGTCTCTTTGTCTGTGTTTTTTCCTGTCTGTCTCTTTCCCTGTCTGCCTGTCTCTGTCTGTCTCTTTCCTTGTCTGTCTCTATTTCTCTGTCTCTTTCCCCGTCTGTCTATATCAAGGTCTGTGTCTTTCCCCATCTAACGCTGTCTCTCTGACTGTCTCCTCCTTCTCTGTCTGCCTGTCTCTGTCCGTGTCTGCATGTCTGTCTGTCTCTTTCCCCATCTGTCTCTTTCCAGGTCTGTCTCTTTCCAGGTCTGTCTCTGTCTGTCTCTTTCCCTGTCTGTCTCTATCTCTGTCTGTCTCTCTGTCTGTCTCTCTCTGTCTCTCTCTATCCGTCTCCCCACCGACATCTTATTACCTCACATATAAGCTTCTTATACTATGAATGTCTTTTGTTCCTATAGCAACCAATCACAGCTCCTACTAATAACCTGTAGTTTCAGGCTCCATTTACTTTAATGGAGGCATGTTTTTTGGAGAGTAACTGTAATGCGCGGGGTTAAATTTTCCTGTCAAAACAGTCTACGACGTTCCCTGGGTCAGATGAGGTGTCTGTGCAAAATGTTGTGATTGTAAATGCGACGGTGCGGATACACTTTTTCCCCATTATGTAGATAGGGGCAAAATTGATTGAAAAATTGGAACGCGCGGGGTTAAAATTTCGCCTCACAACATAGCCTTGATGCTCTCGAGGTCCAGACGTGTGAGTGTGCAAAATTTTGTGGCTGTAGCTGCGACGGTGCAGATGCCAATCCCGAACATACACACACACACACATTCAGCTTTATATATTAGATATGTACATATATCATATATTTTTATTTATTTTTTTTTCTTTTCTTTTGTATCCTGAGTATTAACCTCATAACGACGGCCGTACGACTTAAAGCGGCGGCAAAACAGGGTACTTATTCTGTTCCACCGCTTTAAAGTGGCGGTCCGAAAAAACCCTGTAGCGCCCCCCAGCGACCGAAAATCTTGGGGTTTTCAGCTACCGGGGGTAGCTGAGACCCCCTAGATTATGAATCGGGGTGTTTTTTTTGGACCCCGATAATGTGATCGCCACTATACACCGTATACTGACGATCACATAAAAAAAAAAGAAATGGCCGGTAAAACTGATTTCTTTTTCATCTAACGTGATCAAACATGTCAGATGAGAAAGAAATATAAACCCCTAGTACCCCCAAGGCCCCTGGTACCGGAGGATCCCCCCCCACCGCTACCCCCCCTCCGGAACTTTCAAAATTGCGCCGAAGCGCACCGAATACTGCCGCCGCCGGCTCTGCATTCATTTCCCTCCGATTTGAAATGATTAAACATTTCAGATCGGAGGGAAATGTCCTCCCCCTGACCCCTCCTCCAGTACACCGGAGCCCCCTGGTCCCCCGGAGCCCCCTTCGGTTCTCCACAGAGCCCCCCGTTTCCCCCAGCCGGAGCATGCAAAATGGCGGCGTGCAGCGCACAGTAGCGCGCGGCCGCATTCATCCTGCTTTTTCTGCCGCATGTGACACGTCACATGCGACAGAAAAGTCGTCCTCAGGTCCCGCCAGGTCTCCCGCCGCCACCCCCCATCAGCCCCCGGTCTTCCCCGGTACCTGGCTGTTGCTCCGGTCCCAGCGATCCCTCCTCCTCCTTCTGGAAAGCTGGCGGCACATGCGCAGACAGCGGCTGTCAGCCAGCTCCTTGCAAGCAGGGACGCTGACCTCGCTGCTGCACATGCTGCTGTACTGTGGACCGGGGGAGCGTGAGTGCAGTAATCTGCAGCTACACTCCTCACATGGAGGGCCTGCTGTTCTAGAAAATGGGGGGTATGTTCTGTGAGTGTGCCCCTCATATTCTGGAATGAGGTTACTGCAGGTCACTCTGCCCTAGGTTGGACCGGGGCAGTGTGAGTGCAGTGTTCTCAGATTACTGCACCCACACTGCTCATGGAGAGCTTGCTCTTCCAGAAAATGGGGGATACGTTCCCTGAACATGCCCCCATATTTTAGAAGGTCCAGAGTCGTCGTGTACCTCCAAAATGGATTACAGCGACCGGAATTTCTTTACTTTCAATAAATTGGTGAAAGAGGAAATGTTTCGGGGAGTGTTTTTTCAAAGAAATTTTTTTTTTTGTCTTTATTTTTTTCTATTACTGATTGGGTTAGTGATGTCGGGTATCTGTTTAGATGCCGTGACATCACTAACCCCAGGGCTTGATGCCAGGTGACATTACAGCTGGTATCAACCCCGTATATTACCCCGTTTGCCACCGCACCAGGGCACGGGATGAGCTGGGGCGAAGCGCCAGGATTGGCGCATCTAATGGATGCACCACTTCTGGAGCGGCTGCGGACTGCTATTTTTAGGCTGGGAAGAGTCCAATAACCATGGCTCTTCCCACCCTGAGAATACCAGACCCCAGCTGTCCGCTTCACCTTGGCTGGTGATCTAATTTGGGGGGGACCCCACGTTTGTTTGTTTTTTTAAAAAAAAACAGCCTGGGGAGCCCTCCAAATTGATCACCAGCCAAGGTGAAGCTGTCAGCTGTGGTTTGCAGGCTACAGCTGTCTGCTTTACCCTAGCTGGCTATCAAAAATAGGGGGGACCCCACATCGTTTATTTTCGCTATTAATTTTTTGGGGGGCTAAATACAAGGATAGGCACCCTTTAGTGTCACATGATAGGCACTAAAAGGCGCCAGTTTAGAATATGCAGGGGGGTGGGATGTTATATATGTTTGACATCTATCCATTCATCCATTGTAGCATTTTATGCTGTGTGCCCACAATCAGGGTATGTGCGCACGTTGCTTTTTACCTGCTTTTTACCTGCTTTTTTGCTGCTTTTTCTTCTGCGCTGTTTAATGCCAAAATGGATGTGTTCTTCTATTCAAGCAAAGTCTATGGGATTTTGGGTTTCTTGTTCACACTATGTTGTTCAAAATGCTGCCTTTTTGTGGCAGAACTTTGGTCAAAAACTCAGCTTTTCAAAGAAGCAACATGTCAATTGTTTTTGCCATTTGGGTTTTGCACTGCAAAGCTGAGTTTTTGACCAAAGTTCTGCCACAAAAAGGCAGCATTTTGAACAACAATAGTGTGAACAAGAAACCCAAATTCCCATAGACTTTGCTTGAATAGAAGAACACATCCATTTTGGCATTAAACAGCGCAGAAGAAAAAGCAGCAAAAAAGCAGGTAAAAAGCAGGTAAAAAGCAACGTGCGCACATACCCTTAGGGTTTGCAGCGTTTTGGGCACAGTGTTTTCCCTGCATCCATAGCGCTGCGTTGTGCAGTAGAAGCACAGTGGAAGGATTTTTAGAAATCCCATGCCCACTGTGCTTCTTTTCTCCGCAGCATAAATTGACCTGTGGCACGGCTTCCTGAGCCTCAGCATGTCAATTTATGCTGCGGAGACAAGACTGTTCTCTGCAGGTAGAATAGAGCGAAAGTCCACAGCAGCCTGAACCCAAATCGTGGGCATGGGCAGCTGCGTTCTCCCGTGGACAACACTCACATCTCTGCAGGAAGGTTGACACTCTGTACTAGACGCTGTGTCGCTGGATCATGCCCACATAGCCTAACAGTGAGAAATTTGTTGCTACAGCAACATTTTTGTGAAGTACCTGTAGATTCAAGATGCGTACTATACTCCTGAAAAAAATCCTTGAGGGGTCCAGTTTCCAAAATGGGGTCACTTGTGGGGGGTTCTGCTGTATAGGTACCCAAGGGGCCCGGCAAATGTGACATGGTGCCCGCAATTTATTTCAACTTTTCCAGAATTCAAATGGTGCTCCTTCTATTACAAGCCCTCCTATTTATCCAAACAGAGGTTTTTGGCCACATGTGGGGTATCCCTGTGCTCATAAGACATTGGATAACAACCTGTGGGGTCCACTTTTTGTTGTTGCCTCTTGAAAAAGTAAGAAATTTGATGCTAAAGCAACATTTTTGTGAAAAAAATGAAAATTTTCAATATGGCAACCTAAGCTTATCAAATTCTGTGAAGTACTCGTGGATTCAAACTGCTCAATATATACCTAGATAAAAGCCTTGAGGTGTCTTGTTTCCAGAATGGGGTCACTTGTGTGGGACCTACACTGTTTAGGCACCTTAGGGGCTTCCCAAATGCAACATAGTGTTTGCTAATTATTCCAGCCAATTGTGCAGTCAAATGGCACTCCTTCCCTTGCGAGTCATGCTGTGCACCCAAACAGTTGATTTCCACCACACATAAGGTATCAGCATACTCAGGAGAAATTGCACAATAAATTTTATGTTGATTTTTTTCCTTTTACACTTGTAAAAAAAAAGCTACCTGGTTGAAGTAACAATTTTGTGGTAAAAATGTATTTTTTTATTTTCACAGCTCAACATTATAAACTTCTGTGAAGCACCTGGGGGTTCAGGGTACTCACCAAACATCTAGATAAATTCCTTGTGGGGTCTATTTTCCAAAATGTGGCCACATGTTAGGGAGCTTCACTGTTTAGGCACCTCAGGGGCTCTCCTAATGCAACATGGCGTCCGCTATTGATTCCAGACAATTTTGCAGTCAAATGGCACTCCTTCGCTTCCGAGCCCCGCCGTGTGCCCAAACAGTTGATTTCCACCACATATAAGATATCACCAAACTCAGGAGAAATTTCACAATAAATTTCATGGTGATTTTTTTTCCGGTTACCCTTGTGAAAAAAAGCTACCTGGTTGAAATAACAATTTTGTGATAAAATTTTATTTTTTTTATATTCATGGCTCAACGTTATAAAATTCTGTGAAGCACCTGGGGGTTCAGGGTACTCACCAAACATCTAGATAAATTCCTTGAGGGGCCTAGTTTCCAAAATGGGGTCACTTGTGCGGGGTTTCTGCTGTTTAGGTACCTTAGTGGACCTCCAAATGCGACATGGTGCCCGCAATCTTTTTCAGCCAAATTTCCTTTCCAAAATTCAAATATTGTTCCTTCCGTTTCAAGCCCTCCCATTTGTCCAAACAAAGGTTTCAGACCACATGTGAGGTATCACCGCGCTCATAAAAATGTGGGTAACAAACCTTGAGGTCAAATTTTTGGAATTACCTCTTGAAAAAGTGAGAAAATTGATGCTAAAGCAACATTTTTGAGAAAATTATTAAAATGTTCAATATGACAATGTAACGTTAACAAAAATCTGTGAAGTACCTGTGGGTCAAAAATGCTCACTATACCCCTAGATAGAAGCCTTGAGGGGTCTAGTTTCCAAAATGGTGTCACTTTTGAGGGGTTTCTTCTGTTTAGGTACCTTAGCGGACCGGTAAATGCAACATGGTGCCCGCAATCTATTTCAACCAAATTTGCTTTCCAAAATTCAAATATTGCTCCTTCTGTTCCGAGCCCTCCCATTTGTCCAAACAGAGGTTTCTGACCACATGTGGAGTATCGGTGCGTTCATAAGAAAGTGGGTAAAAAGTTTTGGCATCCATTTTGTTGTTTTATTTCTTCTAAAAGTGAATAAATTTAGGTTAGAGCAACATTTTTAGGTAAAATTTAATTTTTGCTTTTTTTCATTCCACATTGCTTTTGTTCATGTGAAGCACCTGAAGGGTTAATAAACTTCTCGAATGTGTTTTTGAGTACTTTGGGGGGTGCAGTTTTTAGAATGTTGTCACTTTGGGGTATTTTCTGTCATCTAGGCCTATCGAAGTCACTTCAAATGTGATGTGGTTCCTAAAAAAATGGTTTTGTGAATTTTGCTGTAAAAATGAGAAATCGCTGATAAACTTTGAACCCCTCTAACTTCCTAACAAAAAAAAAAATTTGTTTCCAAAATTGTGCGTATGTAAAGTAGACAAGTGGGAAATGTTATTTATTAACTATTTTGTGTCACAGAACTCTCTGGTTTAACGGTATACAAATTCAAAAGTTGAAAATTGCTAAATTTTCAAAATTTTTGCCAAAATTCTATTTTTTTCATAAATAAATGCAAAAAATATTGTCCTAAATTTGGTACTAACATGAAGTCCAATATGTGACGAAAAAACAGTCTCAGAATCACCGGGATCCGTTGAAGCGTTCCAGAGTTATAACCTCATGAAGTGACACTGGTCAGAATTGCAAAATTTGGTCTGGTCATTAAGGTGAAAATTAGCTCCGTCACTAAGGGGTTAATGAGCAAATGACCCATTTTCTTTTTTTTTTCTTTTTTCAAATCCTCCCTCTCTCTGGCCTTGCTTTGTCCACTAATCTGCCTATGTGATTGTTCTAGTCTTGTCTTCATTCATAAGCTACTGGTCTTCTTCACATCACAGATCCTGCGTGGCCTTCATCTCCTCCACTAGACCTCACGACATGTCATAGGCCTTGTGGGCACCAGGGACTATTCAATAACTAATGTTTCCCTTCTCTTTGTAATATTTTCCACTATTGACAAAGTTCCTTTGGAAGAAAGACGGAATGATTGTGAATGTTTTCAGTTGTTTATATTTTACTCCTTTTTTATTTTCCTGAAGCTCCAAGAAATGAAAAAAACAAAGTTCAGGAATTGTATCCTCCAAGACATAAAGCAATAACTCCACCATGTCGTGTCGAATATCCTCACAAGAATGAGTGGAAGCCGCCATCACGTCTTCAGCACTACAGTCCTCTCAAGGTGATTAGAAATGCTACTTTTCTATTTAACCCCTTCATGATGGGGTGATTTGCCGTTTTTGCTCTTTCATTTATTCCTCCCCTTTTTCCAAGAGGTATGATTTTTTGTTTTTATTATTCCGTCCACTTAGCCATATGAGGGCTTGTTGTTTTTGGAATGAGTTACACTTCTGAATGACACCATTCATTCTAAAATGTGATGTACTGGAACACAGGGAAAAATATCCAAAGGTGGCGAAATAGTGACAAAAGCAAAGTTCTACAATTGTTTTTTCTATTTACCATGTTTACTACACGGTAAAACTGAGGCGCATGTCTGAAATTATATTTTCCAAGCCGTAGCTTTAGAAATTACATTGATTTGTATTTTCTTTGTATTTGTAATTTTATTAGGCGCCAGGTCAAAATTGGGGACAAAAGATAGAAGAGAAGGTGTCACCTGGGCGGATTCATGGACATTATGAACATTATTTTGCCAGACTCAATAACATGCAGCAAAGACCCGAGCATCAACCTCACTATGGACAACAAGGAAACCAAAGAGTAGAATCTCCACGCCATTGGTAAGTGATCGTCCCAGTAACAATCGAATCAGAATCAGTATTAGGCCGGGCTCACATGAGCATATAGCTTCGGATGCAATATGCTAATGATTCTTGGCTCAAACTCTGTTGTGAGCGTGAGCCAAGTTCACTATGATCCGATTCTGTCGCATGCAAGAATCGGGGCACAGGTGAGAAGAAAGAGAGAATAATTTCTCCATCTTCTCCCTTGTCTGTCTCTCTGTATATCAGACTGTACTGATGGCATCCAAGTGCAGTCTGATGTTTCACTCGCGCCCATAGACTTGTATGGGTGCACATTATCCGACACACACTGACAAACACGGAGTGCAAAGATTTTTTTTTTTTTCAGCCTGTTTAGAGCTGAGTAAAAACTTGCAGCTCTGACCTACAACATTGACTAACATTGGTCCAAGTGAAATGCATGGTTAGGTCCGATTTAAACACTAATGTTATCGAGCCCTTAGGGGTACTTTGCATGCTGCAACATCGCTAGCCGATTGTAGCGATGCCGAGCGCGATAGTCCCCGCCCCCGTCGCAGATGCGATCTCTTGTGATAGCTGCCGTAGCGAACATTTTCGCTACGGCAGCTTCACACGCACTTACCTGTCCTGCGACGTCGCTCTGGCCGGCGACCCGCCTCCTTCCTAAGGGGGCGGGTCATGCGGCGTCACAGCGACGTCACACTGTAGGCGGCCAATAGAAGCGGAGGGGCGGAGATGAGCGGGATGTAAATATCCCGCCCACCTCCTCCCTTCCTCATTGCAGGTGGGACGCAGGTAAGGAGATGTTCCTCGCTCCTGCGGCTTCATACACAGTGATGTGTGCTGCCGCAGGAATGAGGAACAAGATCGTACCTGTCGCTGCAGCGACATTATGAAAATGACCGACACTACACAGATCACCGATTTTCGACGCTTTTGCGATCGTTTATCGGTGCTTCTGGGCTTTACACGTTGCGACGTCGTTACCGGCGCCGGATGTGCGTCACTTTCGATTTGACCCCGACGAGATCGCAGTAGCGATGTCGCAACGTGCAAAGTACCCCTTACAGTTACACTTCCAAGCCTAACTTTGTGGACTCCAGCGTAAAATGTAAATTGCCCTTCCGCATGTGCCATTTAAAATACTGTTCTGTATGTCAGATGCAAGAGCAAACTCCGCAGTTTTCTACCTTTATTCCTGGTTACTTCAATCCGGGGAAATACATGCACTGCAACTCAAAGGAAATAAAAGATTAAAGGTGAAGTGGCAATTATTGCAGGGGTTAATCTGCTATAGACCTCACTTCTACCGCAGCTTTGGAATATTATGTTAAGTAGAAAATGTCTGCAACTTGTTGTAATTGCTGATCTCATTGGATCTCCACCTTTATACAGTGCTTTCCGCTGGATGTATATATCTGAATTGCAAATAAACTGTATGCAGATGTATGACACGCCCGCACCGGGGCCATGGGGTGACTCGTTACCGGGCAGCGGTTCAGATCTTTGGGCGCCGCGGTGGCATGGCCCAGCTCTGTGACCTTGGCTATGTCGTTTAGGGAATATAAAGGGGATGATTACAGTTTATTCGTGACGCCACCTGTGGTATGTGGCAAGTTAGGTACCCCCGCTGCGAGATGGGGATCCCCGGGGCAGATGGTGATGCAGCTTAGATGATGTAGATCCCCACAAGTACAGCTGGGCCCCAGGGCGGGTGGGCTTTGTAGTAGTAGTCTATGTTGACGGGCACAGGTGAATACCGGAGCTACACAGGGATGCAGTCTCAAGATTTTTACTCACTGTAGCAGGTTTCCAGGTAACACGATATGCCAATGACAACCTTTGGAGTGCCGGGATTCACCGTGATGGGCTCCAGTAGTTCAGAGGTTGAGTCCGGTGCACCTTCCTGTCTCTTTCCTGGTCATCTCTGCGCTTGCTTCGCTCTCCTGCCTTGTGTGGTGCCCTGGACAAGCCAGGACGTCACAGGTACTGCAACAACACACCCCACACCCCGGCTAGGCACATCAAAGTCAGACAAAAATCCTTGTTGCCTCCCTCCAGGGGCTGATGTCCACACCAGGGGGTGGAGCCAGGCGGTTGGCTCCACCCACCGAGGAGTTCACAGTCCTGGAGGCGGGAAAAGAAAGTCGGAGAAGTCGAGAGTAGTAAGAGAGAGGAGCAGAGAGGAGAGTGAAGTGGTAGTGGAGCAGACTGACCGTGTCTGGGTGCGTGGCCCGGGCACATACAGCAAGGTTGGCAGAGGGTGGTGACCGTCTGCAGGAAGGGCTGATTGACGTGAACCGTAAGGACCGGGGATGGGCGGTGGCCCGCTGGTACCAGATCGGGGAGCGAAGAAAAGCCAGCACCATTTGGCAGGGCCTACGGACCCCGACCAGGCTTGGAGTCGCCGTAAAACCGGTCAAATCCGTTAACGAAGGGAACCTCCGGGGTTTCCCAGCAGTCAAGACCCGATTGAAGGCAACCGCTCAAACCGTGAAGGGAAATACAGTCACCGCCAAGGCTACAGTTCCCAGGGCCAGAGCCTGCGGGCAAAAGGGGCTCCCTCGGCATCCATCCAAGCTGGGGAGCGGGTTAGCGGTGGGAAGCCACCAGAACCAAGAACATAACACAGGTGCAGAGAAAGGCAGTCACCGCCAACCTACCGGGAGAAGAACCACCGCAGCCGTCTGTGGGACTCGTCCATCCAGCCGTTTGTTTTACCGGAGACTTTGCATTCATAATTGGCTGAGTGAGTACCACCGTGCCGTGCGGCACCGCGCTGCCCCCGCGACCCTGCACCTCACCAGGCCCCGTAACCCACCTGCCATTCCTCCCTACACCGGGACAACCAACCCCCCTACCCACGGAGGGGAAAAACAACATCTAAGCTGCTCCCTGTCATCGCTCCGGGATCCCCGTCCAGAGCAGCGGTGGTGTCACAACCTCACCACAACCATGGGTGGCGTCATGGACAATAAATCCCCAAAACCATTCCCCTTTTCACTCACGGGCGAGGAGCGCCGCTCGAGTCCCTGGATCCGGCCCACCGCTTGAGCCACCAAGCAGCAAGCGAAGCAGCAGCAGCGCCAGACCCGAGCGTGGGGATCGCAGCGCCCCCTCCCCGCCCGCGACAACTTGGCGTCACGAACAGGATCTTACCGCTCTGCCGTCTGGTAGAGGTGCGCCTTGTGACCACCGGAGGTGTCCGGCCAAAAATTTTGAGAAGCCGCCATTTTGGGCGCGAAAAGTCCCCAGTCGAGCATCTCCTCGAGCAGTGGAGGCGCGAAAGCCGAAACCCTGCCCCTGTAGAGGAGGAGCCGGAAAAAGACTAAGGGGGACGGATGGCGTCTGGCCGCATGTAGCCTGCGGCTATAAAGGCAGGGACGCCAGGACTCTGCGGCCATCTTTTGGTTCCTGGAAGAGGCCGCCGCAGCGATGCACCAACCGTCCCGCAGCACCGTAGCCCCCGCGCCCAAGACCGCGACGTGGTTGGAGGTCCGGACCGCTCAGCTACAACAACGGCTGCAGATCCGTGTGCAGCTCCTCTTGGAGGAGTGGGAGGCCGACATGGCGGAGGTGGTGGCGGGCATACGGAGACGCGAGTTGGAGGGAGTTCTGGAAGAGCGGGTAAGTGACCCACGCCCCTGTACCCCTAGCGGGTCGGTCATCGCAGCCGAGGGGCCCAGTCTACACCCGCTCGCCATGCTACCTCCCCCGCTACCTGTGTTGGCTGCTGCTGCCCCGTCACTAGGCCCGCTACCACCACAATCGGTAGTGGTACCCTGCCAATCCGCCCCGGCGGAGCGACCAGCAGCAGAAGCCCGTGACCGCCCTGAACCTCTTCCATGGAAGAAGCCGAAGGCTGAGCCCGTCAGCAAAGATGCACCGGAGGCACCTGTGACTGTGCCTGGCCCCGTACCGCCTCCAGCAGCCCGTCTCGTGCAGGAGGAGGCTCAGCGGGAGAGGACCCCTGTACCCGTTCCCCATGCCTCGGCTGAGGCCGCGCTGGGTCGCCGCTGTAAGGCAGCACCCCAGGCCATGACACCGCGGGACTTGCCTCCCAGAACGCTAGTAGTGAGCAGTGTGAAGGAGGTCTCGCGGGGCCCGATCCGCGCGCAGGGGCCCACCATAGCCCCTTACTGGGACAGGGAACAGACCCCGCTGGGCCAGGAAATCGCGGAGAGGGAGAGGAGGAAGGCGGAGCTGGTAGTCCGCACGATTAGAGAGAAGGAAAGCCTCCGCCAGGCCACCTTCCGCGTACGGGGCCCGATCTATGAGGGGCAAGTGAGGAGGTTTGACGTCCATCGGGGGTACGGATTCATATATGAGCCGGGCCTGGAGGCCGAAGTCTTTATAGCCCGACGAGACGTCAATGCCCACCTGCTGGAGGACCACCCAGGCCGCAACCTGATGCCGGGGGATTTGGTCCAGTACACTAGGCATTGCTGGGAGAGGGGTTGGTTTGCTCTGGACGCTAAGCTGAGGGGCAGTCAAGAGGCCCGAGTACCAGCCCAGCCCCCTCCTCCGGCCGACACCGTGGCTTTGAAGTGAGTCAGCTGTCCACCGTTGCCGGCAGTTGTCCCCGTTGGGACCACCAGTACCGTGTTAAAAGTTTGAATGATAAGAGTGAATCAACCGAAGAAGTTTATCTGATTGGAACCGGGATTGAACCGGCCGTTGCCGGCAACTAGTCCCCGTAGGGACTTTCTGCAACCGTTGCGTAAGGAACTGCTTACGGACAACCCCGAGAACTTGCAGGGCAACCACAAACTAGTGGCATGTAAATAAAAATGTTGGCTTAAACCGTTGCCGCCTCCGGAGAGGCAGATTTGGAGGATGGGCCTGGAGGAAAGGGATGGCCCAGGCCCGCCACTACCGTAACCGGTGGCGATCCTCCGGGGGTTCAGGGGTCCCCATGGACGCGAGTCCCCTGAAAGAGACCGTACCCGCTCGGGCAACTTGGTTCTGGACTGGGGCAAGGGGTGCTGCCCACTTCTTAGGGGCAGCATCAGGGCCAGGTTGTTTGGGTGGGAGAAGAGCGGAAGCCGTACAGTTTAACAAACATATACCGTTAGCAACGTTTAAGAATGTGTCTCCCGTTGCGGGAAGTTTAACTAAAAATGCTTGTGTTTTAAATGTTGTTTTTACTCTTTTGCAGTTAACAAAAATAAAACCGGTGATGGACTGGCAGCCCGCGGACGGTCTGCATTTTACTAAGGGGGAATGTGGCGCCCTGGACAAGCCAGGACGTCACAGGTACTGCAACAACACACCCCACACCCCGGCTAGGCACATCAAAGTCAGACAAAAATCCTTGTTGCCTCCCTCCAGGGGCCGATGTCCACACCAGGGGGTGGAGCTAGGCGGTTGACCCCACCCACCAAGGAGTTCACAGTCCTGGAGGCAGGAAAAGGAAGTCGAGAGTAGTAAGAGAGAGGAGTAGAGAGGAGAGTGAAGTGGTAATGGAGCAGACTGACCGTGTCCGGGTGCGTGGCCCGGGCACATACAGCAATTTTGGCAGACGGTGGTGACCGTCTGCAGGAGGGGCTGATTGACGTGAACCGTACGGACCGGGGATGGGCGGTGGCCCGCCGGTACCGGATCGGGGAGCGAAGAGAAGCCAGCACCATTCGGCAGGGCCTACGGACCCCGACCAGGCTTGGAGTCGCCGTAAAACCGGTCAAATCCGTTAGCGAAGGGAATCTCAGGGGTTTCCAAGCAGTCAAGACCCGATTGAAGGCAACCGCTCAAACCGTGAAGGGAAATACAGTCACCGCCAAGGCTACAGTTCCCAGGGCCAGAGCCTGCGGGCAAAAGGGGCTCCCTCGGCATCCATCCAAGCTGCAGAGCGGGTTACCAGTAGGAAGCCATCGGAACCGAGAACATAACACAGGTGCAGGGAAAGGCAGTCACCGCCAACCTACCGGGAGAAGAACCACCGCAGCCGTCTGTTGGACCCGTCCATCCAGCCGTTTGTTTTACCGGAGACTTTGCATTCATAATTGGCTGAGTGAGTACCACCGTGCCGTGCGGCACCGCGCTGCCCCCGCGACCCTGCACCTCACCAGGCCCCGTAACCCACCTGCCATTCCTCCCTACACCGGGCCCCAGGACAACCAACCCCCCTACCCACAGAGGGGAAAAACAACATCTAAGCTGCTCCCTGTCATTGCTCCCGGGATCCCCGTCCAGAGCAGCGGTGGTGTCACAACCGTGGGTGGTGTCACGGACAATAAATCCCCAAAACCATTCCCCTTTTCACTCACGGGCGAGGAGCGCCGCTCGAGTCCCCGGATCCGGCCCACCGCTCGAGCCACCGAGCAGCAAGCGAAGCAGCAGCAGCGCCGGACCCGAGCGTGGTGAGCGCAGCGCCCCCTCCCCGCCCGCGACACCTAGCGCCCTCACTTACTAAACCCTGTGCCAGTGCCTGTGAACCTTGTGCGGTGGCGTGAAGCTCTATCCCTTGGTCCTTTTGGGTCACCTCCCAGTGAATTTGTGTGCGATGTGTGGCTGCAGTGCTTGAAGTTACCCCAGCCGTTGGTTTTATTAGTGGAGTACATAGGTTATACTCCTTTAGCCTAGGGACCAATCCCCGTGGTGTGACCTAGTCCTTCCACCTGTAGATTGTGTGGAACAAGGCCACGGAAGGTTGGTTCCCGTGGTCTCTAGGACCCTTTCTGTTGGTGCCCAGGCCAAGCGGTACCTGCTCCAGGCCGCGGGACTTAGCTCCTCTACTGCTCCTCTTTCTCTCTCTCCACACTCCACACTGTGTTCCCACTCTTGTAGTATTGTGTTCCCACTCCTACGACTCCACCCCCCCAGCCTGGCTTTGGGTATAATCACGCACTCTACCATGTCTGATAAGGTGTTTCTGAGCCTGGGTGTTGTGTTTCTATATGAACCGGTGTTGATCTCCTCCTTACCTGAGATGGGATACCACACCTCTGGTTGAGATGCAGTACCTCTTTGGCAACTGAAGCCTCAGGGGCACCACATGTATATAACAGCATATCTATAGACTATTTTGACCACATCTTGTCCATTTTAATGTTCTTTTGGCTACGTTTTCTCAGGTTTATTCTGCATCACGGGTTTTTTTATGTACAAAAAACTCAGCAAACTTTTGTTGCCCCTCCAAAAAAGTATGAAAGAGGTATAGGTTTTTTATCTCCATTATTATCAATGGTAGACATATTGAAATGTAGCTGTATGTTTCCAAATGGATCAAATGTAAACATTTTCCATTCTGTAACAACCTTATAGTCATATACTCTTACAAATAGCACTTTAAAATTACTAACTAATACAGCCATATAGACCCCCTTGATAATCTCATACAGTGCCAAAATCACAGCACTTTCTATTCTTACAGTGCACAAATAACACAGATATCCATTTGACAGAATAGTGTAATGGAGCTCAAATAATGTAGAACTGCCTAAATAGCCTTTCATTTTAAGAATCACAGCTCATTTGGCAGTTTTGAGGTAGGCACAGGAGGCAATATAACAACCTGTGTGATACATATCTCCCCTCCATGACTTGTCTGGCATCCATCTTACGTACGCTCCTCTGCAGAAAGCCAGGGGGCTTGGCACCTTCCACTATCAAACAGTAACTGGCACTGTGTGTAACTTGGTGGATCCCTTTCGCCTAAGACTACTCGGGTCCCGCTCACCTGCGTGGCTAGCAAGGTGAGCCTGCTCTCAGGGTTCATGCTTGGGATTTTCTGTATGATTTTGGGAAGTCCTATCCCCCTCGTTGCGCTAGTACCCCGATTCTGGGACGGGTGGGGAACGGTTCCTGAAGATTCTGTTCCCTTCGGGTGAATTGCTGGGCTGCGTGAAGCTACTTCCCAGCCTAGGGTCCGCGTACCCGTTGTGCCCTGGCCCCTGCCCGGTTGTAGCACAAGGCAGCCGGCTTGCTCTCTGTAGCAGCACCGTACCCCCTGTCACTACCCCCTGCGACCGGGGTTCCAGCTCCTTCTGGCCAGGCCAACGTCTGGCACCTGGGATGGGTACAGGAGCCCAGCTCCACAGCGTGACCTGTCCTGTCACTGCTGTCTCACAGCTCAACTCTACTCAACTCAACTACTGACATCTCTGCCCTCCCCCTTCCATCCCCCCATCTGGGTGGCCCTATTCCCCTCAGGCTGCACAATGGGTGGTTGGTGGGTGTGGTGCAGAATGTTCCTCAGGATTTATGTACACCTGTTGGTAGCAACACCAAACTGACAGGACACGTAACCAAGGAGGAGCGGGTACCATGCAGAAGGGCAGATTGCACGGCACCCTTGTGACGACCTGATAGGCCAGGACGTCACACATGCAAGTCCAAATATGGAGACTTCACACAGGAGGACTTCCTACCTACACACACAGACCAATAGTGATTTCACCTTGACTTTTTATATCCACCATATCACACCCTGATTAGGTGTATGTGAGCAGTCAGTCTCACCCATCTCTCTGACTGCTTGAAAAGCTGGTGTGAAGCCCCTCCAGTGTTGTGTCGGTGCATTACCTTCAGGGACTCCACTCGGCTGGATCCTGTCACAGGTAGGAAATCTTCTATTTGTCGTGACGCCACTCTCAGTATTGCGGTCAGTGGGGACCGCCACTGCAGGTTGAGGGACACCTGGGGCTGATGGTGAGTGCAGTTAGTTGGAATAGCCTCCTGAGAGTGAGGCAAGCCCCAGGGGCCTGTGTAGGTGCGTAGTACCACAAGGCGCAGAATAACTCCACACACGCAGGATGTCTTTCAGGGGTTTTACTCACTTCAGGTGGCAGGGTGAGTAACCCGGGCGTAGCTGGGATGAACCAGGCGGGAACCAGGTATCCTTCAGGCTGACTTCTGATGGTGACTACCAACTCGCCTTCCTTAGCCCTTGGTGGTTTGGGGTAACCCCGACTTTTAGTCCCTATGGTGGTCACCCAGGGAAGTTGCTGAAGCCTCTCTCCCCTTTGTTTGCCGTTTGCTTGTTGCCTGGGCCAGATCACTCCAGCTGCTTGCCTCCTGTGAACTATGGGCCCTAACTGTGGCTACGTGGCTGCGGCTTTTAGGTGTTGTGGTGTGGGCTTTGAGGGCCCCACACCGGCAGGTTTAGCAAGGAAAGGTGGATCTATCCCCGCTCCGGGATCTGCCGCCCGTTTGGGCCTGGTACTCCCTAGCAGTCTCCTTACTTCCCACTCTGTGCTCTCTCTCTAGCTGGAGATGGGTTTCGGGTAGCACTCCTAGGTGACCGTTCTCCCCCGTCGGTAGCCACTGCGCGGGCGCTGTCAGACTGCAACAGCCCCAGGGGTAGGGGTCAGCTCCTCTCGGAGCTCCCTGGACTCTGCACTGAACCGGCTCACTGCTCCTCCTCTCCTGTTCTTGCCTACGCCACCTAGCAACCAGGCTCTCTTACCACACCCCTTGAGAGGAGATGGAGGCTTTTGGCCCCCTCCACTATTCCAGTGGAGGTGAAGGCTTTTCCCCCTCCTGGGATCCCCAGGGGTCCTCTCATAGGTACATGTGTGAGACCTGATCACTATGTGCCTGTGTAGTCACACCTCGGTCAGCCTTCTGGATTACCTGTATTGTACTGTCCCCAGCATGGGTGCAGTACTCAGTGGTGCCTGACCAGGTCAGGGGCGCCACACTGGCCCTTGCCATGCCCTATTAACACTCTTAGTACTACACATGCTGGAACTAGCTTCCAGGCTTACATCACCGAGGATAACCACCTCTGTGATCTATAGCTCCCCTCCATGACGTGTCCAGCGGCCATATTACATTATGTATTTATCTATCTATCTGTCTGTCCTTATTGGTCTGTCTTCACTATCCATGCAGTGCTCACTGATTTGACTTGTTCTATAATGTAAATGTGTGTAATCATTAACCAATTAATCCTATTAATCCTAGGAATGACTATTTACAGAGGAAACAGGAGGCGGAACAGATTAAGATAAAGGTTGAAAAACAACTGGTGAGTAAAGATTTAGTTTTCTAAAGGCTCCTTCACACACTGAGACTTTCTAGTGATCCCACCAGCGATCCCGACCTGGCCGGGATCGCTGGAAAGTGTCTGGTGAGCTGTTAAACAGGCAGACCTGGCCAACGACGCAGCAGCGATAGGGACCTGCAGAACGACCTCGCTGGTCGTTGGGGACGTGTCAAAGCAACTATTTGAAAGGGAATTCGCTAACGAAGTCGTCAAACACACCGATGCATGCTGCACAGTGGGAAACAATAGACCAAAAATGGTCCTGAAAGCTTTGTAGCGATCGGCGACCTCACAGCGGGGCCAGGTCGCTGATGCGTTTCACACACTGCAATGTTGCTGGGGAGGTCGATATTACGCCACAAAACCGGTGACGTTACAGCGATATCACTACCGATGTTGCTGTGTGTAAAGGGGCCTTAAGTTAAAAAAAAAAGGTGAGATCAGATGATGCTGCTGGCCGTGAGGACAAAACCTTGTTGGGCCACATTGACCAATGGCTGCTGTTGTTTGGCAGAGTTTCGGCCTCATGGATAGCTGCACCATCTGATCTCACCATTAGAGTAGATTCAGACAAAATTGGTTGTGTGCATGAACCCTTAAGGCTGCTTTACACCAGACAATCTATCGTGCGATAGATCGTCGGGGTCACGGTTTTTGTGACGCACATCCGGCATCGCTGGCGATGCCGGCCTGTGTGACACCTCCTAGCGACGCAGTATCGCTCACAAATCGTGAGTCGGGTACTGCTCGTTAGGTTCCATAATATCGTTTAATTTGGTTGATCATCGTTTCCGTGGTAGCACACGCCGCTCCGTGTGACACCACGGGAACGATGACCAGCTCACCTGCCTCCCGCGGCCGCCGCCGGCTCTATGTGGAAGGAAGGAGGTGGGCGGGATGTTTACATCCTGCTCATCTCCGCCCCTCCGCTTCTATTGGCTGGCGGCCGTGTGACGTCGCTGTGACGCCAAACGTCCCTCCCACTTCAGGAAGTGGACGTTCGCCGCCCACAGCGAGGTCGCACGAGAGGTAAGTATGTGTGACGGGGGTTACTGACTTTGTGCGACACGGGCAGCGATTTGCCCGTGATGCAGAAAGGACGGGGGCGGGTACGATCGATTGTGAAATCGCACAATCGATCGTACCATGTAAAGCAGGCTTTAATGTGAAGATTTACGATGGAAAACTAAATTATCCCCTAAATCTAAAAGCTCTAATTAATAATAATTAGTTGGTACTGTTAACACTAGGGTGACACCATTTATCGATCACTACAAAAAATAGTATGATATTGTTGTCCAAAGAAACATGGTGTATATAAGAGCGCAGGCCGCTGTGTAGAATGTAAAAAACACTTTATAATACTCACCTAACGTTCGCACTGCGTTGGAGTTGGGCCATATGGGCGTCTCTGTTGTCTGGTGCCTCCTCTTTCGTCCATCTTCGTCCTCCTTCTGAAGCCTGTGTACATGACACGTCCTTCGGCATACACACTCGCCGATCCCGCGCAGGCGCACTACAATACTTTGATCTTCCCTGCTCAGGGCAGATCAAAGTGCGCCTGCACAGGACTTCAATGCTGGCTAGTGTGGATGACATAGGATGTATCGTGCACCCCGGCTTCAGAAGATGGAGGTTGAAGATGGCCGAAAAAAGGCGCTGCCGGCAACCGGACAACGGAGACGCCTATATGACTCAAATCCACTGCAGTGACCGTTAGGTGAGTATTATAAACTGTTTTTTTAAATTCTACACAGCGGCCTGGGCTCTTATATACAGCATGTTACAATGCTGCATATAAGAGCCCACTGGTGGTGGCCACAGCTTAGAGGCCGAAAAACTGTTGACAGGTTCCCTTTAAAAAAAAGTGATGTTGAACCGATTTTCAAGCTCCTCCACGCACTTCTAATGACCACAATTTTTGTAGCAAGTGATAGCGAGTATCGATGTAGAACTTTATTACCAAACAACAATGCCTAACTATATTGGGGCACGATCACAAAACTAAGAACATGTGATTCTATGTTATTTCTAGTGATTCAAAAAAACTTTGCATTTATCCTAAAAATATGGAGACATACTATTCCCAAGTCACCCCCGATAAGTTATGAAGGACTTATTAAAGCTTATGTTATACCCTGATGTAGATTGATGCCTCTGTGACTTTAAATTGGGGTAGGTTTGGGGGTTAAAGCAAATAAAATGCCTTAAAATTTCTGTGTACAAATGATGGGATCTTATCTGTTAGTGGCTAATAATGATTTTGGTGCCTGTCACAAAATAATTTACTTTTATTATGTGAAAGTGGAAGTATGTAATAAGTGAGAATAATAGGGAAAAGTGAGGATTTTTTTTTTTTTTTTACATAGATTGAAAAAAGACCACGGTCCATGTAGTTCACCCTTCCTCCATCAATTATACATTTTATCATTGTCATTTATAACCAACAATGTTGTGGGTACTAAGGAAATCATCCAGCCCTTTTTTAAAAGCTGTTATAGTATCTGCCATTACTACCTCTTGTGGTCGGCATTCCACAGTCTGACTGCTCTAACTGTAAAGAACCCTTTCCTATTTAGCTGCCGGAATCGCTTTTCTTCCACTCGCAGTGAGTGCCCCCTGGTCCTTAATATTGTCTTTGGAAGAAATAAGTCATGTGCCAGTCCTTTATATTGACAACACATGTATTTATACATATAAATGAGATCTCCTCTGAGACGTCTTTTCTAAGCTAAGCAAATCCAACTTTTTCAACGTCTCATCATATAGGAGACATAAGGCAATAATATTTTTTCTATTTTCAACAGATAAAATACTGAATTGCATAGACTACAAGTTATTTTTTGTGGGGTGTAGCTGCACATTCTGGAACCGTTGAATTTGGCATAGACTTGTCTTGCACCTTCTTTAGTGTCTGTTGTATATGGTTTATGTCATACAATCATAATGGCTTTGGCAATATCGGGAGCTATGATCCTAGTGTGAACAGGGCCTATATTTTACCATTGTTGACAATAGAACAAATATTCATCAAAGGTAAAGCTTTGCTTATTTTATGCATTAATAACATTCCTTAGTTGTTTATTTGTTAGCTTTTTTTTTACCTTCTTTACTAATATACTTGTAAACTATAAATCCTTTTTCATCTTCTGGTGCTTGTGTCTAGGGGCTCCGTCCTTCCTCTGCAGATCACTATGGTAAACACATCCCAGTCTCAAGAGTGGACGTACGGGTGGAACACGCTGCGAACAGATTACCCCAGAAACCATATGTCAGAGACCGTGAGGTACTTTTATTATTGTGATTTAGACTTGCATTCTTTGGGAGGATAAAAGAAAAAAACATGAAATTCACTCAGATTATGATCAACCTCTGTAAAGGCAAGCGAGGCAGGGTCACTTGGCCATAATGCATACCCCCGATTTTACCAGAAATGGCCGCATATATTCTAGGATAATTATTCTTCAGTCTGCTCCTATGTAGCATAGCGGTACATTACATTCAGTATAGATGAAGAGGAGATACCCTATCCCATAGGGACACACATAGGCACAGGCCTCTCTGGCCCTGCTATCAATGAACTGGCGTATAGGCTCATAAGGTGAGCACTTTATCTTCTTTAACCCCTTCAGCCCCCGGGCACTTTCCGTTTTTGCGTTTTTGTTTTTTGCTCCTTTTCTTCCAAGAGCCGTAACTTTTTTATTATTCCGTCAATCTTGCCATATGAGGGCTTGTTTTTTGCGGGACGAGTTGTACTTTTAAATGAAATCATAAGTTTTACCATATAGTGTACTGGAAAACGGCAAAAAAATTCCAAGTGCGGAAAAATTGCAAAAAAAGTGGGATCGTACAATAGTTTTTGGGATATTTTATTCACGGTGTTCACTATATGGTAAAACTGATGTCTGGGTGTGATGCCTCAGGTTGGTGCGAGTTTGTAGACACCAAACATGTATAGGTTTACTTGTATCTAAGGGGTTAAAAAAAATTCACAAGTTTGTCCAATAAAAGTGGCGCACGTTTTGCGCCATTTTCCGAAACACGTAGAGTTCTTATTTTTTGGGATCTATGGCTCAGTGATGGCTTATTTTTTGCGTCTCGAGCTGACGTTTATAATGGTACCATTTTTGCGCAGATGCTACGTTTTGATCGCCTGTTATTGCATTTTGCGCAAAACTTGCGGCGACCAAAAAACGTAATTTTGGCGTTTGGAATTTTTTTGCCACTACGCCGTTTACCAATCAGAATAATTGATTTTATATTTTGATAGATCGGGCATTTCTGAACGCGGCGATACCAAATATGTGTATATTTATTTATTTTTTAACCCTTTAATTTTCAATGGGGGGAAAGGGGGGTGATTTGAACTTTTAGGTTTTTTGTTTTTTTTTTTACTTTTTTTTTTTATTTTACTAGTCCCCCTAGGGGGCTATAGCAATCAGCAATCCGATCGCTGATCGCTATCTGCTGATCACAGCAATACCGCTGTAATCAGCAGATTCACTCACTTTGGTTTTCCCTCTGCTCTCGGCCGAGGGAAAATGAAAGTGAAAGATCATAGCAGCAGGCGTCATCACATGACCCTGTGCTACGATGGCAACCACCGATAGTCACGTGATAACACACGTGACTTCCGGTGGGGGCGGCGGTGAGTAACAAACATGGCCGCGCGCATTTAAATCTTGCTGCCAGACTTTGGCAGCAAGATTTAAGGGGTTAATGGCCGCGGGTGGAAGCGATTCCACCCGCGGCTAGCAGGCACACATGTCAGCTGTTGAAAACAGCTGATATGTGTGCCGATCCACGCCGCCTGCCCGCGGCAGGGGGCGGGGCTTAACGGGACACGATCTATGACGGATAGATCCGTCCAAGGTCGTGAAGGGGTTAAGGGGTACTTTGCACACTACAACATCGCAGGTGCGATGTCGGTGGGGTCAAATCGAAAGTGACGCACATCCGGCGTCGCTGTCGACATCGGAGTGTGTAAATTGTTTTTGATACGATTAACGAGCGCAAAAGCGTCGTAATCGTATCATCGGTGTAGGGTCGGTCATTTCCATAATTTCGGAAGGACCAATGTTACGATGTTGTTCCTCGTTCCTGCGGCAGCACACATCGCTGTGTGTGAAGCCGCAGGAGCGAGAAACATCACCTTACCTGCCTCCACCGGCAATGCGGAAGGACAGAGGTGGGCGGGATGTTTACGTCCTGCTCATCTCCGCCCCTCTGCTTCTATTGGCCGCCTGCCGTGTGACGTCGCTGTGACGCCGCACGACCCGCCCCCTTAGGAAGGAGGCGGGTCGCCGGCCAGAGCGACGTCGCAAGGCAGGTAAGTGCATGTGAAGCTGGCATAGCGATAATGTTCACTACGGCAGCTATCACAAGATATCACAGCTGCGACGGGGGCGGGGACTATCGCGCTCGGCATCGCAGCAATCGGCTTGCGATGTCGTAGTGTGCAAAGTACCCCTAACACCTAGAGAGGTTAATTTCTGTCTGACGCCATACAAATCTGGTAGATAATATTTTTTGGCATGTTCCATTTAATGTCATATCTACAGAAATATTTTTAACTGAACTGGAAGCTTCCCTGTAGTCTGTACAGCAGAACACTATCATATTTTTAAGATATTTGGACTAAAATGTTGAGAAATGTTTCCTGTAATCTGTGTTTTGTAGTAATATATTTTCCCCTTGTCTATGAGAAAAAAAAAATCACAAAATGCCAAAAAATTGTCACAGCGGCTGCTACAATTAACGTGATACTGGAATTCAGACGGATCTAATTTATAATAGGACGTCCGCCAACACGAAATGAGTGTTCAAACCAAACACAAGTACTTGGTGCACCGTTGGCGTGGCCAAAGAGTTCAGTGCCCCTTCTGACCTACTTGTTTTCCATCTATCCCTGCCTGTCCCTGTCTGCCGGAAAACTAGAGCTGTCCGTCAAGGAAGAGGGGAGCGGCAACAGATATATGAGGAAAGGTGCTCAGGATTGTTTATGCAAGGGTGCACTGGGCACTACTACTTGCTTTGAATAGTCATGTTGTGCTGACAGATTCGCTCTAATATTGCACACCTCTTCACCCTTGCAAAATTCCAACAGCCCAATGTAAACATATAACATAGCATTATACTAATATATATATACAGTTAGGTCCAGAAATATTTGGACAGTGACACAAGTTTTGTTATTTTAGCTGTTTACAAAAACATGTTCAGAAATACAATTATATATATAATATGGGCTGAAAGTGCACACTCCCAGCTGCAATATGAGAGTTTTCACATCCAAATCGGAGAAAGGGTTTAGGAATCATAGCTCTGTAATGCATAGCCTCCTCTTTTTCAAGGGACCAAAAGTAATTGGACAAGGGACTCTAAGGGCTGCAATTAACTCTGAAGGCGTCTCCCTCATTAACCTGTAATCAATGAAGTAGTTAAAAGGTCTGGGGTTGATTACAGGTGTGTGGTTTTGCATTTGGAAGCTGTTGCTGTGACCAGACAACATGCGGTCTAAGGAACTCTCAATTGAGGTGAAGCAGAACATCCTGAGGCTGAAAAAAAAGAAAAAATCCATCAGAGAGATAGCAGACATGCTTGGAGTAGCAAAATCAACAGTCGGGTACATTCTGAGAAAAAAGGAATTGACTGGTGAGCTTGGGAACTCAAAAAGGCCTGGGTGTCCACGGATGACAACAGTGGTGGATGATCGCCGCATACTTTCTTTGGTGAAGAAGAACCCGTTCACAACATCAACTGAAGTCCAGAACACTCTCAGTGAAGTAGGTGTATCTGTCTCTAAGTCAACAGTAAAGAGAAGACTCCATGAAAGTAAATACAAAGGGTTCACATCTAGATGCAAACCATTCATCAATTCCAAAAATAGACAGGCCAGAGTTAAATTTGCTGAAAAACACCTCATGAAGCCAGCTCAGTTCTGGAAAAGTATTCTATGGACAGATGAGACAAAGATCAACCTGTACCAGAATGATGGGAAGAAAAAAGTTTGGAGAAGAAAGGGAACGGCACATGATCCAAAGCACACCACATCCTCTGTAAAACATGGTGGAGGCAACGTGATGGCATGGGCATGCATGGCTTTCAATGGCACTGGGTCACTTGTGTTTATTGATGACATAACAGCAGACAAGAGTAGCCGGATGAATTCTGAAGTGTACCGGGATATACTTTCAGCCCAGATTCAGCCAAATGCTGCAAAGTTGATAGGACGGCGCTTCATAGTACAGATGGACAATGACCCCAAGCATACAGCCAAAGCTACCCAGGAGTTCATGAGTGCTAAAAAGTGAAACATTCTGCAATAGCCAAGTCAATCACCAGATCTTAACCCAATTGAGCATGCATTTCACTTGCTCAAATCCAGACTTAAGACGGAAAGACCCACAAACAAGCAAGACCTGAAGGCTGCGGCTGTAAAGGCCTGGCAAAGCATTAAGAAGGAGGAAACCCAGCGTTTGGTGATGTCCATGGGTTCCAGACTTAAGGCAGTGATTGCCTCCAAAGGATTCGCAACAAAATATTGAAAATAAAAATATTTTGTTTGGGTTTGGTTTATTTGTCCAATTACTTTTGACCTCCTAAAATGTGGAGTGTTTGTAAAGAAATGTGTACAATTCCTACAATTTCTATCAGATATTTTTGTTCAAACCTTCAAATTAAACGTTACAATCTGCACTTGAATTCTGTTGTAGAGGTTTCATTTCAAATCCAATGTGGTGGCATGCAGAGCCCAACTCGCGAAAATTGTGTCACTGTCCAAATATTTCTGGACCTAACTGTATATATACAAACAGTGGAACCTTGGTTTATGAGTAACTTGGTGTGCGGGTATTTTGCAATACGAGCAAAGCTTGCTGTAAATTTGTAATTCAGTTTATGAGCAATGCTTTGCTGTACGAGCAAATACTCACTGCACATGCTTTCGGTTCCGTACTTTCACCGTGCTCTGACCTGCTCTTGCAGTCCGCACAAACACGCACCCATACACATATTATGCTCACCTCTCCTCCGTTCCCTCGGCTGCCTCTTCCCTGGTTCTTGTAGTCCACAGGCATGTGGATCCGGTAACCATCGCGACCGATGCAGGTCAGGAGCTGCCGCTGTCAGTGCTTCCCAAAGGCAGCGCGCTGACCAATCAAAGGCAAGCAGCTCATGCATATGTCTGCTGCTGAAGCGCTGATAGCGGCAGCTCTTGCATCGGTCGCGATGGTTACCGGATGCACATAAACGTGGACTACAAGAACCAGGGAAGAGGCCGCCGAGGGAATGGAGGAGAGGTGAGCATAGTATGTGTGTGTTTGTGTGTGTTTCTGCATGTGTAGAATGGCACAATAGGGGCCCAGGATGGGACATTTAACAAGTTGTGGAACGAATTGTCTGAGTTTCAATTATTGCATATGGGAAATTTTGCTGTGCTAGACAAGTAACTTGGTTTACGGGCACACTCCCAGAATGGATTGCTCTCGAAAACCAAGGTTACACTGTATGTGTATGTATTATATATACAGTATATATATATATATATATATATATATATATATATATATATATATATATATATACAGTACATATATATATATATATATATATATATATATATATATTATATATATATATATTTCTTCGCCTTTATGGAACAAATTATGTGTAAATTATATTAAATTATGTATAAATTTTGCTTAACAGGAACATCTAAGACAACTTGAAGTCATCCGCCAACAATATCACAATGAAGTTAGAGACATTAGGATGAAAGCTGGTGCAAACCAGGTACCGTGTCCTTTTTGTATGAATTATATACACATCATTGGGATAGGTGCAACTGTGGTGTTACCAGAAGCATTAAATGCCTACATTTCGTAATATTTGGTCATATATGAATCTGTGTCTAAAGATGCAGTGTAGCCCTAGTGTTAAAGATAGATTTGAGCACAAATAAGCAATTACCCAACAAAATGCAGTTTCTCTATAATTTGACAATTTGTTATACACCAATCAGTTATGACATTAACAAAAAATTGACCCTTTAGCGATGAATTACCTTATGATAACGGCTCCTATTCAAGGGTGGGAGAGTGCATGACATCTTGCTGCACGTGAGGTCGTGTAGCTGCAGACCGGTCAGCGTGTCCATGCGGTTCATTATTCAAAACTCCTACAATGGGCAGTACCAGAACTGGACCATGGCGAAATGAAATAAGATGTTCTTATCTGATAAATCATGTTTTCTTTTACATCATGTGGACGGCCGGGTGCTCTGTGTTACTTACTTGGGCAAGAGATGGTACCAGGATGCACAATGAGAAAATGTTAGGCTGATGGAGATAGTGTGATGTTCTGGGCAATGTTCTACTAGCAAACCTCAGGTCCTGGATTTGTGGGTCAATTACTTTGACATGTACCACCTACTTAAACAAGTACAAGCAGTGCTATTCACAATTAGAAAAGACATCTTTCTGCAGGGTAATGCTCCATGGCACAGTTTCAGAAAAGCTTTGAAGAACATGACAAAAAATTCAAAATATGGATTGGGCCTCCAAATTCCCTAAATCTTAATTTAAAGTGTAACTGTACTTTCACGTACCTTTCAGAATGAGCTGCCATGTTTGTGTACATGAGAAGAAACACTATTTTCTGGCCATGTATACTGCATTGTCACCAGTTTTCCCTTCTGTAGGCTTTCTAACTTAATTTGTAATTGTCTTTGAGCTAATGTGAGAAGACTAGACAAGGTAATCTTTCCCCTCAATCACATCACTGGCACGCATATAGGTTGCCATCACAGCCAAGGTTCAACTGATGATCTCTGTCAGAGTTTTTACGATCCTCCTGTGAACGGCAGCTGCAAGCTGGCGTTCGTAGGAGATCGTGATTTGTGCTGTACATAGTGGTGCTGATGCATTGCTCTGTATAGCAGAAGCGATCGGACAATCACAGCTTCAAGTTCCCTAAAGGGACTAGTAAAAAGTAAAAAAAAAATCTGAAATAAATTTAAAAAATACAAAAGTTCAAATAACCCCCTTTCTTTGTCGCTCCATTGGGAGACCCAGACAATTGGGTGTATAGCTATTGCCTCTGGAGGCCACACAAAGTATTACACTTAAAAGTGTAAGGCCCCTCCCCTTCTGGCTATACACCCCCAGTGGGATCACTGGCTCACCAGTTTTGTGCTTTGTGCGAAGGAGGCAACACATCCACGCATAGCTCCACTTTTTAGTCAGCAGCAGCTGCTGACTATGTCGGATGGAAGAAAAGAGGACACATATAGTGTCCCCAGCATGCTCCCTTCTCACCCCACTGTATGTCGGAGGTGTTTGTAAGGTTGAGGTACCCATTGCGGGTACGGCGGCAGGAGCCCACATGCTGATTCCTTCCCCATCCCTTTTTACAGGGCTCTGGGTGAAGTGGGATTTACCGGTCTCCAGGCACTGAGACCGTGCTCCATCTACAGCCCCTGGAGAAGATGCTGGATGGAGCGGAGTACATCAGGGACATGGCCCTGCTTCCTCAAGGTACTCTGTGTCCCCGTGCATTTGGCGCTCACACCGCAGCATGCTGGGTGTTGTAGTGCGCCGGGGGACATCAGCGCTGCGGCGCCTGTGCCATGGCCTCATTCAGCTTTGCTGAAGCAGGCTCACTTATGGGAATTGGTCGCGCCGGCCGCTGGGACTGCGGCGCGGCTGGCACTTGTAGTGCGCCGGGGACTTCAGCGCGGCCTGCGCTTTTACGGCGGCCGCGCTGATAACTAGAGTCCCCGGCTTTTGCGGCCTACTTCCGTTCGTTCCCGCCCCCAGACCTGCCAGTCAGGAGAGGGGCGGGACGCTGGCCACTTCCAGGAATCGGTCGCGCCGGCCGCTGGCAGCGGCGCGGCTGGCACTTGTGGTGCGCCGGGGACTTCAGCGCGGCCCGCGCTTTTACGGCGGCCGCGCTGTTAACTCGAGTCCCCGGCTTCTGGGCCTAGCTCCCTTCGTTACCGCCCACAGCCCTGACAGTCAGGGTAGGGGCGTGACGCTGCATAGCACAGCAGCGCTGAGAGCTGGAGTATGTTTTGCATACTCCACCCCTCTCACTGTGTGCACTGTGTAACCGGATTCCCGCACTTTCTCAGGCACGCCCACGGCTTCCTTCTCTACAAGGACACCGGCAGCCATTA
Source organism: Anomaloglossus baeobatrachus (assembly GCF_048569485.1). Lineage (NCBI taxonomy): Eukaryota > Metazoa > Chordata > Amphibia > Anura > Aromobatidae > Anomaloglossus > Anomaloglossus baeobatrachus. Next base: position 705,555,435 of record NC_134354.1, on the reverse strand, counting down.
GTGTCAGTTTCTGTACGATACAGAGACAAGTGTGGAAGACCCTGGCATTCTGATAGTCACACAATCGCTGTAACAGGCGTTAAGCAGCACCTGTGGTGCTAACCCCACTAGTGCAGAAGTGCACTTATAGATATGCTTGTACTATATACATTGCACTGTTTGGTCGCACGTTGTATATACCCTCCTGGATTATGCGGAGGAGTTATCAGCATATTCTCTGTGTAAAACAAAGGTGCAGAACCACATGTTTTTCTATACAGCTGGTACAGCATGTACGGCTATACGGCCGGCAGGTACATAGACTCCCATTGTATGCACTAATGGCCAGGGGATGAGGACGGTGTCTGCAGTATTTACTGACAGTTTTTCTGAGACTATGGTTATGATACTAGAAGCCTAGCAGTCCGGACATGTCTCTCACAATATGGGCACTGTTGAATCATTGATCCATGGCCCCCCTCAGTGTGAATAACTAACAGCTCCGGGAATGTCACACGCATCCCAGAGTCACGGCTCTGCACGGACGTCAGTCCCAGACAGCCTAAGTGGGCTCGCTATGAGCGGCCTCGGTTTCATCAGGGTCCTAACAGAAGGACTCGCTGTGTAATGAGGCGGAAGTAGCGGCTCAGGATTCTGATCCTGAGACCGCTCTCAATCTGGATACACCTGATTGTGACGCCATAGTAAATAATCTTATAGCGTCCATCTATAGAATGTGGGTTATTTCTCACAGCTCCTCCAGTGGAGGAGTCAGCTTCACGTATTTTTCTGGACCACTCTGCCTTCAGAGAGGCAGTCCAGGAACACCACGCTTATCCAGATATGCGCTTCTCCAAACGGCTTAGGATACACGTTATCCCTGTCCCCTGACTTGGTCAAGGACTGGACCCAATGTCCCGAGCGGCATCCTCCAATCTCCAGGCTTGTAGCTAGATCCATAGTTGCAGTGGGAGATGGAACTGCAAACTCAAAGATGCCACTGACAGACAGATGGATCTCTGGTCGAAAGCCATCTATGAGGCTGTCGGCGCACCGTTGGCTCCGGCATTCTCTCCCTTGGGGCACTCCAAGCTATTTCAGCTTGTCTTACACAGATTGACACGGTTACACGTACATCTGTGCCGCAGGTGGCATCCTTAACCTCTCAAATGTCTGCATTTGTTTCTTACGCGATTCAGGTTGTCCTGGACTCTGCGAACCGTGCGGCGGTAGCCTCCGCTACTCCGTGTTTTTAAGCAGAGCCTGGTCTGCTCGTTAAGTGAATGGAAGGCAGATTCTGCTTCCAAAAAAGGTTGCCTAACCAGTTGCCTTTTTCTGCTGACCGACTGTTTGGTGAGCGTTGGATGTAACCATCAGACAGTCCAGGGGTAAGGATTCATCCTTTCCTCAGCCCGGACACAACAAACCCCAACAGAGCAAGAGGCAGTCGGGGTTTTCGGCCTTTTCGAAAAAGGCTCGGGCAGGTCCCATTTTTCCTCGTCCAATGTGGACTCAAAAGGATCAGAGGAGCTAAGATTCTTAGCGGGCTCAGTCTCGCCCAAAAAAGCGACAGTCTGAAAACCCGCTTCCAAGGCGGCTTCCTCATGACTTGCGGCCTCGGTCGGTAGCAGGCTCTCCCGCCTTGGCGATATTTAGCTGCCATAGGTCAATGACCATTGAGTGTGAGACATTCTGTCTCACGGGTACAGGATAGAGCTCACTTCTCGTCCTCCAACTCGATTCTTCAGAATTTCTCCACCTCCCGGCCGGGCCGCTGCTCTTCTGCAAACAGGGTGCACTCTATAGGCAGAAAGAGTGATGACCCCCGTTCCTCTTCAGGAACAAGGTCACGGTTTTTACCCCAAATTCTTTGCGGTACCTATAACAACGGGCCGTTCCGTCCCGTTCTGGATCTAAAAATGCTCAGCAAGCTCGTGGACACCAGGCGGTTCCGGATGGAATCCCTCCGCCATGTCATCGCCTCAAGGTCCCAAGGATATTTCCTAGCATCATTAGGCATCAAGGATGCTTATCCACACGTGCCGATTGATCCAGAGCACTAGCGTTTCTACGCTTCGTTATAGGAGACGAACACCCTCTGTTCGTAGCTCTACCTTCCGGCTAGCGACAGTCCAACTGGTCTTCGCCAAGGTCAGGGCAGCAGTAGTCACAGTCCTGCACTCTCAGGGTCACTCTGTGGTCCCGTATTTAGACGATCTACTTGTCAAGGCACTCTCTTAGGAAACATGCCAACACTGCCCGAACGTTGCGCTGGAGACTCTCTAGAGTTTTGGGTGGATCATCAACTTTTTAAAGTCAGATCCGACCCCGACCCTATCGATAACATATCTAGGCATAGAGTTTCTTACTCTCTCAGCGATAGTGAAGCTGCCGCTAGACAAACAGCATTCACTACGGGCTGCAAGCTCTTCTTTAAGAACCAGTCGCACACATTGAGACGCCTCATGCACTTCCTACGTAAGATGGTAGCAATGGAGGCAGTTCCTTTCGCGCAGTTTTACTGCGTCCACTACAATGGGACATTCTCCGCCAATGGGACGAGGAGTCGACGTCCCTCAACAGAGTCGTCGTTCTTTCTCAGGCGGCCAAGGAATCTCTACGGTGGTGGCTTCTTCTCACCTCTTGGTCAAAAAGAAGGTCCTTCCTATCCCCGTCCTGGGCGATAGTTACGACAGACGCGAGTCTATCAGGGTGGGGAGCAGTTTTTCTCCACTACAGCGCTCAGGGTACGTGGACTCAGCAAGAGTCCACTCTTCAGATCAATGTTCTTGAACACAGAGCAGTGTATCTTGCCCTACAATCCTTCCAACAGCGGCTGGAAAGCAAGCATATCCGACTTCAGTCGGACAGCTCCACAGCGGTGGCATACATCAACCACCAAGGAAGAACGCGCAACCGGCAAGCCTTCCAGGAAGTCCGGCAGGTTCTGATGTGGGTGGAAGACGCGGCATCCACCATATCCACAATTCACATCCCAAGTGTGGAAACTAGGAAGCTGACTTCCTAAGTCGCTGAGGTGTGGCCGAAAGAGTATGGTCTCCTCACCCGGACGGGTTTCAGGAGATCTGGCGCCGCTGACAGAGGCCGGACGTCGATCTAATGGCGTCACGGCACAACAACAATGTGCCAGCTTCATGGCACGGTTTCACAATCATCGAGCTCTGGCGGCAAACGCCTTAGTTCAGCATTGGTCGCAGTTCCAGCTACCTTAGGTGCCACCTCTGGCATTGTTGCCCAGAGTACTGCGCTAGATCAAGACCGACTGCGGCCGCGCCATCCTCGTCGCTACAAATTGGCCGAGGATGTTGTGGTACTCGGTTCTGTGGTGCCTCACGGTAGGCTAACCGGGGGCACTACCAGACCAATCAGACTGGCTGTCTCAAGGGCCATTCTTCCATTTGAATTCTACGGCCCTCAACCGGATGGTGTGGCATTGAGTCCTGGAACCTAGTGTCGTCAGGATTACCTCAGGACGTGGTTGCCACCATGAGACAGGCTAGCATACCAACGTCCGCCAAGATTGACCACAGGACGTGGAAGATGTTCTTATCTCGGTGCTCGGCGCAGGGTGTTTCTCCCTGGCCGGTTGCATCGTCTATGTTTCCTTCCTTCCTGCAATCTAGGTAGGAAAATGGGTTGTCGCTCAGTTCCCTTTAGGGACAAGTCTCAGCGCTATCTGTATTTTTTCAGAAACGACGACTTCCTCAGGTACGCACGTTCCTACGGGGAGTTTGTCTTCTCAGCACTCCGTACAAGCGGCCGTTAGAGCCCTGAGATCTGAACAAGGTTCTAATTGCTCTCCAGATGCCGCCTTTCGAGCCTTTGAAGGATGTCTCCCTTCCCGTTTTTCACGGGAAGTGGCCTTCTAGTAACGGTCTCGTCTCTTAGGAGAGTTTCCGAGCTAGCAACGCTCTCATACAAACTCCCTTTCTGGTCCTTCACCAGGACAGGGTAGTTCTGCGTCCGGTTCCGGAATTTCTCCCTAAGGTGGTATCCCATTTTCATATCAATCAGGATATCACCTCACCTTCTTTGTGTCCTCGTCCAGTCCATCAATTTCAGAAAGATTTGCATCTGTTGGTTCTGGTGAGAGCACTCAGGTTCTACTTCCCGCATGGCGCTCCTGCGCCACCCGGATGCACTCTTTGTCCTTGTCGCTGGTCGGCGTAAACAGTCGCAAGCTTCCAGATCCACCCTTGCTCGGGGGCTCGAGGAACCAATTCTTGAAACCTACAGTTCTACTGGGCTTCTGGTTCTCTCAAGGCCGAAGGCCCATTCTACCAGAGCCGTGAGTGCATCCTGGGCATTACGGCACCAGGCTACGGCTCAGCAGGTGTGTCAGGCACCCACCTGGTCGAGTCTACTTACTTTTACCAAGCATTATCAGATGCATACCTACGCTTCGGCAGACGCCAGCCTAGGTAGATAAGTCATTCAGGCGGCGGCTGGCCACCTGTAGGAGAGGGCCGTTTGACGGCCCTATCATGAGGTATTCTTTTACCCACCCAGGGATTGCTTTTGGACATCCCAATTGTCTGGGTCTCCCAATGGAGCGACAAAGAAGAAGGGAATTTTGTTTACTTACCGTAAATTCCTTTTCTTCTAGCTCCAATTGGGAGACCCAGCACCCGCCCTGTTTTCTCGGGGTTTTTCTGTTTTTTCGGGACACATGTTGTTCATGTGGTATGGTTCAGTTCTCCGATGTTTCCTCGGATTGAATTGGTCTTTAAACCAGTTATTGGCTTTCCTCCTTCTTGCTTTGGCACTAAAACTGGTGAGCCAGTGATCCCACTGGGGGTGTATAGCCAGAAGGGGAGGGGCCTTACACTTTTAAGTGTAATACTTTGTGTGGCCTCCAGAGGCAATAGCTATACACCCAATTGTCTGGGTCTCCCAATTGGAGCTAGAAGAAAAGGAATTTACGGTAAGTAAACAAAATTCCCTTCTTTCCCATTAAAAAAAAAATATATATTTGATATCGCTTCATTCAGTAATGTCCGATCTATCAAAATTTCCAATAAATGTTTCCAATCAGTAAACTGTGTAACAATTTTTTATTTTTTTTTTTAAATTCCAGAATTACGTTTTTTTGGCCACCATGACATTGCAATAAAATACAGTAACAGGCGATCAAAACATTATATCTACCCCAAAATGGTATCACTAAAAATGTCAGGGCGCAAAATGTAAGCCATCACTTAGCCCAAGATTATTAAAAATAAAAAACATTCTGATTCTTGGAAAATGGCTCCAAAAGCTACATGTTTTAATTTATTTTTTTTTACAAATGTCTACGTTTTTGTTCACGGCTTGCTTAAGTAATAATAATAATAATAATAATAAAAATAACTATACATCTTTAGTATCTACGTACTCATACTGACCTGGGGAACCATACTGCCAAGTCAGTTTTACCATATAGGGAACATGCTAAATAAGGAGAAGTGTCTCTTAAGTGGAGTAAGAAGTATATCGCTCTGATAATAATCTATATTACAAATTGTTATTTTGTCATGTGCAAAGTTTGTAGAAAGTGCAGTTCCAAGAACAATTTCGAAAATTTTAGAATTAACAAGTTGGCGACATTTTGCATAATCTTTTTTCATTCTGTAAGAGTGACCTCTTTCAGAGCTCATGCAGCCCGCTAAGGACATTGACACCACCACCTTTAACTGTCGGCACCATACATTAAGGCTATGTCCGCACGTTGCTTTTTACCTGCTTTTTTGCTGACATGTCAATTGTTTTTGCCATTTGGGTTTTGCACTGCAAAGCTGAGTTTTTGACCAAAGTTCTGCAACAAAAAGGCTGCAGTTTGAACAGCATAGTGCGGACAAGAAACCCAAATTCCCATAGACTTTGCTTGAAAAGCAGAACACAACCATTTTGGCATTAAACGCTGCAGTTGAAAAAGCAGCAAAAAAGCAGGTAAAAAGCAACGTGCGGACATAACCTTAGAAGGAGGAATTTAGAAAAATGCATAATGCCTACAGTGAAAGATGGTGGTGTCAGTGTCCTTAGTGGGCTGCATGAGAGTTGCTGGTGTCGAGGAGCGACATTTCATTGATGGTATCCATTACTCTGTGTCCTTGGTAGATGTGCATTTTTCCAACATGACAATGATCCAAAACACTCATCTTGTCCATTTCTGAGGAAGAAGGTGAAAGTGACTCAGTAGCCAATTATCTCCTTATCTGAACCCAATTGAACACCTATTGGCAATTCTGAAGAGACAAGTTGTCATCACTCTCCATCCAGCATCCAGGCTCTAAATTTGTAATGACCGGTATATTAATAACCTTACATTCATGTTCTGGATTAAAAAAAAAATTGTTCTATGAAACTCAGTCTTATCAAAACTTTGGAATTTTTTTTTTGTGTTAAATGTGAAATAAAATTAAATTCTTACTTTACAAAGGGGGTGTACTCATTTATGCTCAGTACTGTATATGTACAGATAGGAGGAGGAGGAAGTCTGTGAGATGAAGCTTTAATCAATAGCTAGTGAGGAGTGAGTGATGTCAGAGAAGAGTGCATTGCTGCTATTTTGATTTTGACTGTAGCTTTAAAGGGATTGTCCTCTACTTTTACATTGATGGTCTATCCTTAGGATAGGTCATCAGTGTCTGATCGGCCAGGGTCCAATACCCAGCACCTCCGCCAATCAGCTGTTCTCAGTCACAACGGCAGCAGCAGTCAGACGGAAATGCTCAGTTCTGGAGCTGCTCTGTCTTCTGATAGCGGCCGAATACTGCACATCTGCCTTTAATTCGGATCAATAGGAGGTTGATGTGCAGTACTCGGCCATGGTCACTAATAGAAGACAGAGCAGATCCAGGACTGTACATTTCCAGCCACCTGCTACTGCCGCCGGGACCAAGAACAGCTGATAAGAGGGGGTGCGGAGTTTCAGACCCTGGCCGATCAGACATTGATGACCTATCCTAAGGATAGACCATCAGTGTAAAAGTAGTGGAAAACCCCTTTAAGAACCTTTCAAACTTTCATGCGAAAATCGAAAGAATTTTTGAGAAAATAGAAAGAATTACTAGTAGATTGATTTTATTAACTATAATAATTTACCCATTTTTCACTTTAGCTTGTAACAATAATATAATTATTTTAATACACATTATATAATTATATAAAAATCTATAAGAATTCATTGAAACGTGGGCTAATCATATTTCCCTTTCCAGGAACCTCCTAAGGCAACAGATGGGACTTATCTTGTAAAGCCAAGAAATAAAGGAGGACAATTTTACTCAGACCGGCCAGATGGAGAGAATGGAGAAGAACCAACTGAGGTAAAGGTATAGTCATTGGCATCGCCATTGCACCTGGGCTTTAGGGTCTATATAGGCATAAAGGCAACATAAAAGCTTTGCTGTAAATGGCATTTGATAGTTGGGAGCTGCGGCAAAGCTACAGGGTTGACCCAGTCTTTCAGTCACATCCTTGAAGCTGGACCCTGACGTAGGTCACAGTCTGTCAGGACCCATAAAGCAGAGTAGGGGGATTGGGGAGTACGGCAGAGAGAGAATCCCTCCGCCTGTGTACATAGCAGATACTAAGAATGTCGCACCAAGACCCTTTCATATTCAGCTATACATCTAGTATTTCTGACTGAATGTACTCTTGGTATAACTTGTCCCGTATGTAGGTACAATTTGCAAATTTACAATCATGTTTGTACCAAAAGTACAAGACTTTTTAAAGGTAGGGTGTCGCGTTTTTTTATTTTTGTATTAATAATAGTGATTATCAAATCAAGCATTTTTAATACAAAATTCAAATCACTGTTTATTTAATTCTAGTCTTAAAGAAGCACTGGGGGCTGACATCTTGGATTTGTTTGCCCAGGGGGCTGCCATAAAGGAGGTGAGTAACTGTTGTTTGTAACAACAGTTAGTCACCTCCTTTATGGCAGCCCCCTGGGCATAGAAAACAGTGGTCGGATTCCGACCCCATTTAGTAACATTAGAGAAGGCATCTGCTGTGAAAAGGACGCGTCCCCTGGGCTGTCCAGATCACAGCAGAGGGAGGAGATCAGCGTCATCTTTGTGGAGCTCACAGCATATGCTGTGTGCTGCACTTTCCCCCTGTCACCCACCGGGATGGATGGGGTGAGTACCGACGCCAGGCAACGGTGATTTCATCGTTACTGAAATGTGGCTCCCCCACTCTGCCAGTCAACCCCGTCCCGCTCCACCGTTCAGCCCCACCGTCCCGCTCTGCTGTTCAGCCCCCTCCCACTCCGCCATTCAGCTCCCCTCCCCCTCCGCCACTTACACCACCGCCGCTCCCCCCCCCCACCACGTGTACTCACCTGTCCGCTGCTCGTACTGTGATCGCTAACAGGACATCCTGCCGGGGGCGCAGGTCTGAGGTGAGTGCATGCGGCTGGGAGCGGTGATCTGCAGCCTGAGTGGCACTGCACTACGGATCACCCCTCCTCGCCGCATGTCACTTCGGACATCCGATCCTGTCCGACAGCACAGTATATGGGAGCGCGGAATACAGTGAGGCATAGGGAGACGGCCAGTAGTGGGGTATAGGGAGGGAGACAGTGAGCAGTGGGGCATAGGGAGGGAGACAGCCAACATTGGGGCATAGGGAGGGAGACAGACAGCAGCGGGGCATAGGGAGGGAGACAGCCTGCAGCGGAGCATAGGGAGGGAGTCAGCCAGCAGCGCCACATAGGGAGGAAGACAGCCAGCAGTGGGACATAGGGAGGGAGACAGCCAGCAGCGAGGCATAGGGAGGGAGACAGCCAGCAGCGGGGTATAGGGAGGGAGACAGCTAGCAGCAGAGCATAGGGAGGGAGACAGCCAGCAGCAGAGCATAGGGAGTGAGACAGCCAGCAGCGGGGCATAGGGAGTGAGACAGCCAGCAGCGGGGCATAGGGAAGGAGACAGCCAGCAGCGGGGCATAGGAAGGAAACCAGCCAGCAGCGGGGCATGGGGAGGAAGACAGCCAGCAGCGGGGCATAGGGATACAGCGGAGCACTATGCAGCTGTCCTCGGTGACACTTTAGACATATTATAATCACTTTGCGGCCAACAACAAAATGGCTCCGCACTGTGTCACTAAACTTCATTCTCTTATCCTTTTGGAAACGCCCAGATTGGGAGGGTGGAGGTGACATCACACACAGGAGAGCAGATTATGCCCACTTTACTGCAGCTGTAATGTGAGCTATTTCTACAGTAGCTCTACAGTAGGATTTCAGCAGCTGCTCCCCCTAGTGTTTTAAGAGTGGAAAATATGAAACTTTTACATTTTTTTTTATTTTTTCTGAATTAAAAACAAATATTATTTAAACATAACATTAAAACATTCATACTTTATATTTTTTCAGTTATTGAAATTTTTTTTATGACACCTTCCCTTTAAAAAAAATATCTTTAATAAGTATTTTAAGTACACCTGTACCTGTATAACAGAAGCCACGATACAGACAAATATAGGAGCAAAGGTCTTACCTACGGCGGTGATGAAAATCTTGGTTATATATATTATAGGAGATGCAACAAAAGTTTAATGATATCATCAAGCAAAACCGACAAGAGAGAAAAGCCCTGGAAGAAAAGTATAAAGTAAAGGTATTTTCTGTCTGTGCCACCATGTAACCTTATTTTAAACAATGAAAAAACAGGAATTGCCAGCTTACCGCTAGTAAATGTCCATAATGTATGCCATTCTCCCCATTAAAGGCTCAGCAATGCATAAGAGGCAGGAGCTCCAGCCGCACTTGATATGAAAAAGACCAAGGGAAATTTTCCAATGAGCCCGTAGAGAATGTAAAAATCAGGTAAATATTTTATTCCAAAATGTATAAAAGAAGTCCACATAAATATAGTAAGTCAGACAAATGGAAAAAAATTATCTGCAGAGTGGAAATGAGACGCGTTTCGGCTACGCATTCTTCACAGTCCAAGGCGTAGCCGAAACGTATCTCATTTTCACTTCTTGCAGATAATTTTCCCCCCCTGTCTGACTTGCTATATGCATGTGGACTTTTTTTATACCGTTTGAAATAAAGTATTTACCTGATTTTTACATCCTCTACGGGCTAACTGGAAAATGTTCCTTGCTCTCTATAATAAACAATGTATCTCATATGGTCTGAGAAATTAGAGAAGGACTTTTTCATAGCCAAGGATAGAAGCTATACTAGCCGTATAGGCTAATACAAAGGGAAGGGGAAAGGAATGCCCTATCACTAGGGAAAGGGGGGAAGTGGTAACCCCTGACAACAGCCTGCAGCTCACCCTCACTGCCCTCACCAGCTCTATACAGGTTCCGCACCTGTCGCCAAACATTACTATATCAACCCAGTGCAATCCCTGATCTGGGACCTAAGTAAGGTATGAGATCTTCGTCAACACCACTATCACTAAAGGGAAGACACAAGGGAACAATACAGGGGAAACACAACTGCAATTACCAGAGCCTTTGAAGATAGCAAAAGACAAACACTTATCTGAACTGCAGCAACCACAGAAATCTGGAGCAACAGAAAATGACATTTCCAGAGCTCAGCAAGGAACGAACTATAAACTGCACCCAAATCCCCCTAGGGTGAGGTTTATAAAGGAAGTGAGAGGCTGGCAACCGAGAGGAAAAACTGACAGTTTCCCAGGGTCCTAGAGTGTGCTGCTGCAGAAACAGGGAACTGTCGGATAACAACACGTGCTGCCAATCTCTGGGATTTTCTAACACTCTCTGCCACTGGATTGTCAGTCAGCCGTGACACATATGTGAGAGACTTGCAGATGCAGCCCCATAAATATGCATAGCTCAAAATAGGGGTCATGGATCCTCTACCATGCGCAATATACCGGTATATGTTTTTGTTTTTTAACTTTAAGAATATTATAGTTTTATTTTATTTTTATTTTTTTATAATATACTCTCAAAATTCCTTGTGAATGTGACAAAAAGAGCATTAGTCCACTGTAATGTCTAATTACATGGCCGCATTGTCCAGTGGTTGCCTTGAGATGTTGCATACTGTAGAAAAAAATCACAGGTCACTGTCAATGGACACCTCGGCACTTTACATAGATCATTGTCACTATGGTCTAATCTTATGTTGTCTCATGGCGGACAGAAAGGAGTCTTGACAGTAATTGTGTTAGACTTTTTGTCCTAGCTCCTTAATGCTCACATTAGGAGTGTAAGGGGTACTTCACACACAGCGAGATCACTACTGAGATCGCTGCTGAGTCACGTTTTTTGTGACCTCATTAGCGATCTCGCTGTGTGTGACACTGAGCAGCGATCTGGCCCCTGCTGTGAGATCGCTGCTCGTTACACACAGCCCTGATCCGTTTTTTTAGTGTTGCTCTCCTGCTGATAAGCACACATCGCTGTGTGTGATAGCGAGAGAGCAACAATCCTGAATGTGCAGGGAGCAGGAGCCGGGATCTGACAGCCTGCGGTAAACTGTAACCAAGGTAAACATCGGGTAACCAAGGTGGTTACCCGATATTTACCTTCGTTACCAGCCTCCGCAGCTCTCACGCTGCCAGTGCCGACTCCTGCTCCCTGCACACGCTAAGCGAAGCGGTGTGCGCTGGTAACTAAGGTAAACATCGGGTAACCATATCCGATGTTTACCTTAGTTACCAGTGTCCGCAGCTTCCAGACGCCGGCTCCGTGCAAGCGCAGCGTCGCTTGCATGTCGCTGCTGGCTGGGGGCTGGTCACTGGTCGCTGGTGAGATCTGCCTGATTGACAGCTCACCAGCGACCATGTAGCGATGCAGCAGCGATCCTGACCAGGTCAGATCGCTGGTGGGATCGCTGCTGCATCGCTAAAGTGTGACGGTACCCTAACTTGAAGCTTGTGAGCCCTAATAGCAAATCTCCAACAGCACTCAGAAATATCAGAGGCATTTAATAGTATCTGTGTTTTGACATTGGCCAAAGGAATCTTTTTTGCTCCTAAAAGCTCCAGGCTCTGGGCGTGACTGTAGTCCCTGAACCCACTATGGTCACTTCCTTGGTTGAAATATCTGTTTAATACATTTTTTTAATAACTTTTCTCATAATTCCTTCAGGAATGTGTGAATAAGATGACAACTGGGTGTCACTATTGCCCTTGTCTCTTTTCTTTTCAATGTTTTCAATTCCTCAGTGCGAAATAAGAGGTCTATTTTGCTAAGTACCTGCTTTTTAGACGGGATATTGGGTGTAGGGTGGGGACCAAAAGCTTACTTGCTACCATGACAAAGGCCGCCAGTTTTGATAGAGAGTTATTGGTCGGCCAGATTGGAAAGTTGAGTAGGACCATTTCTGGGGTGAGTTGGACTTTACCGTCCACAAGAGACGAAACAAGCAGTGAGATGTCCTGCCAAAAGGAACTAATTATTGGGCAACCCCACCATATGTGAATGTACGTACCCTCCTCCGCGCCACATCTCCAGCACATTGAGGAAGAGGATGGGTACCATTGGTGCGACTGCACTGGTTTAGTGTACCACCTGGTTACCACTTTATATGAGTTTTCTTGAATTCTGATGCAGCACAAAGGGCTGTGTGATCGCCTATAAATAAGGTTGACCTGTGAATCAGAAAAGGTTGTGCCTATGTCCTTCTCCCAGTTTCCCACAAAGGCCCTCCTCTTGGGTGTACTGTCAGAGAATAAGGGCGGCTTTGCACGTTGCGACATTGCACGTGCGATGTCGATGGGGTCAAATCGAAAGTGACACACATCCGGTGTCGCAGTCGATATCGCAACGTGTAAATCCTTTTTGATATGATGAACGAGCGCAAAAGCGTCGTTATCGTATCATCGCTGCAGCCTCCGACATTTCCATAATGCCGGTGCAGCGACAGGTGCGATGTTGTTCCTTGCTCCTGCGGCAGCACACATCGCTGTGTGTGAAGCCGCAGGAGCGAAGAATATCACCTTACCTGCCGCCGGCTGCAATGAGAAGGACGGAGGTGGGCGGGATGTTTACATCCTGCTCATCTCCGCCCCTCCACTTCAATTGGCCGCCTGCCGTGTGACGTCACTGTGACGCCGCATGACCCGCCCCCTTAGGAAGGAGGCGGGTCGCCGGCCAGAGGGACGTCGCACGGCAGGTATGTGCGTGTGAAACTGCCGTAGCGATAATAATCGCTACAGCAGCTTTCACTAGATATTGCACATGCGACGGGGGCGGGACTATCGCTGCAGCATCGGTAACACATTGTTACCGATGTCGCAGCGTGCAAAGCCCGCCTAAGTCCTAGATTAATCATGTCAGGCGTCTCCCCGAGATACCTCACTGCACAGTATAGACCCGCCCACCGGCTGCTGTGATTGGGTGCAGTGAGACACCTGTCACTCAGCGTGGGGGCGTGTCTCACTGCAACCAATCATAGGCGCCTGTGGGCGGGGAAAGTAGGGAATACGAAATTGTTTAATGAGCGGTCGGCTTTTTCAAAATAGTACAAGCCGCCGCCGCAGCAGTGTGAATGCCGTGCAGCGCCGCGCCGGAGATCGGGGGATGGTGAGTATGAGAGAGGAGGGGAAAATGACCAACAGACTGTGAGAGAGGGACAGAGATAGTGATGGACCGACAGAGAGAGAATAGAGACGGAGAGGGAGAGACCGACTGACAGAGAATAGTGATTGACAGATATTGTGACACATCACTCGTTTCCAGTGTTTTAAGTCCCCTTTACACACAGAAACTTTCTAGCGATCATGCTGCACAGCGGGAAACAAAGGACCAAAGAATGGTCCTGAACAATTTGTAGCGATCACAACTTCACAGCAGGGGCCAGGTCGCTGATGTGTTTCACACACTGCAATGTCGCTGGGGAGGTCGCTATTACGTCACAAAACCGGTGACGTTACAGCGATGTCGTTTGCGATGTTGCAGTGTGTAAAGCCACCTTAAGAGACTGTAAAGTTGTGAAAGGACCTTCGTGGGAGACCTCAATTGAGAACATAGTGCTTCTGCCCTTGTCCCTACGCAGTGGATTAATGGCAGAATAGCAAAATCCCGTTGTCAATTTATTCATACAGTCACAGGGGAATTACAGAACAGTGACACAAAGCAGAATTAAATGAAAAGATGCTCCTGGATTATTATTAAATGGGGAGGTATAATAGTATTGAAGGAGAAATGATCTCAAGTCCTCTGATACGTAATATTGTTTTCTATTTTTAGGGTGGAGTAAGATTCGAAATCAATGACATCACAGAAGAAATTCAGATTGATGGTTCCCATACCGAGAATGAGGAGGTCAGAGCAACTCTGTTACTATTAATCTGGGGTCCTTGTACTGTAGTTTATGCAACTGTGCACCATTGCTTTATATCTCCTTATGTAAGGTATTATGCAGCATGGTGCTCCATGGCCACACTCACTCTTTAAAGGGGTTTTCTTAGCACTAGAGCCCATGTCACTATACAAAATGGTGCTCTGCTCAGGTCTTCTCTAGGAGCCAGAACTGGGGGCCATAACTGCTGCTCCCGCTCTGGGAAACGCTGCTCCTCTGTAATGGTCAGGCATAGCTACCTATGATCACTGTGAGTTTATCATCATGCCATCAATGGACTCTGGAGCAGTAGAAATATGTTGTGTTGAGTGACGGATCAAGCTTCACCATCCAGCGTCTCATGGATGAGTCTGGGCTTGGTGAATGCCAGGGGAACGTTATTAGCCTGACTCTATTTTGCAACTGTAGTGGAGGAATAATAAGGCTATGGGGTAATCGTTGGCATTTTATTGTCCTTAAAGGGAAATCTCCAAATTGTCTCTTGAGGGAGGAAGGAGATGAACTCTAGCGCCACCTATTGGAATTAGCAATCATAAAAGTCAAAACTGGCCCTTTAACAAGCCTTTTCATATGACTTAGGATTTATGGCAGATCAGAACTTCAATTTGCAGACATGGTGTTTCGGGGTGATTGCCTCTCATCAGTGCAAAGTATGAGGTCTGATCTGCCTCTATGAGAAGCTATAGTGGGGTCTAAGGGGAAGCTATTCTCATTGCGGAGATCTTAGTGCTTCAGCATATTGAGACATCTTGGACATTTGTAGCTTGCAGTTTTGTGCAAATAGTTTAGGCCCTTGTCTATATACATAAAGACATGGTTAGGTGAGTTTGGTATGAAAGAACATGACTTGTCACATAGACCCCTGACCTCAATCCTACTGAGCACCTTTGTAAAGTTGTTTTACCTGAAAAGGGAGGACCAACTTCATATTAATGCCTATGGATTTAGAATGGGATGTCATAAAAGCTCCTGTAGGTGCAATGTGTAGGGATCCCAATACTTCTGTCAATGTTGTATATGTCCAAAACACTATTATTTGCCTGCCTCAGTAACCATAATTTTCTGTTAATAATAAAGGAAATGTTGGATATTATTTTACAGGAAATTGATCCACTCAATGACACGTTAACCTTTGAACATGGAGAAAAATTAGAAGGCACCAACTGGCGTGAGATCTATGTGGATCAAGGTCAGGTCATGGATCAAATACAACTTAATTCAAAAAGTCTGTCCACTATTGATGATCTATCTTTTGAATATCTATATATATAATTGCCTTATTCTGTCTGTCTGTCTGTCTGTCTGTCTTGCTCCAAAATTGTGTCCTTATGGTGACAAACAGCGGATTGGCCGCTGGGCTCGCCATGTCCCCGCCCCCCGCACGGATTGGCCGCTCGTCTCGCCTCGGCTCCGCCCCCTCGCACGGATTGGCCTCTCGCCCCGGCCCCCTGCACGCATTGGCAACTCTGCCATGCCCCGCCCCCCTCACGCATTGCACGCTCGCTCTGGCCCCGCCCACCGCACGCATTCCCCGAACAGACTCCCAGGTGAGTGCTGTACCCCCGGGAGCCCACATCAGCGTACGCCGGCGTACGCTGGTGTGGGCTCCCGTGCGAGCGGGGGGCGGGGTACGCTGGTAACCATGTAATATTGTAGCATGGTTACCAGCGTACTCCGGCTCCCAGGTGAGCGCAACAAGGTCCTGCAGCGGTGGAACACACACACACGCACACACATAAGAACAGACACACACACACACATCAGATCACACTCACTCTCACACTCATACTCACTCTCACACACACACATCAGATCACACTCACTCTCACCTCACACACACATCAGATCGCATCCACACACTCACAACATCCCGTGATATCGCTTGCTTCTCGGCGGCGATCCTGTGCATGCAGTGACCTTCCAGGACCTGCCGGAGGATCACATGGCCAGAAGCATGTGGTATCTCCGGATGTTGTGATTGTGTGAGCACGTATGTGCGATATCGTCAGTGTGTGTGTGCGTGTATGCGATCGGATGTGTGTGAGTGTGTTCTGATGTGTGAGTGTGTGTGTGTGTGTGTGTGAGTATGCGATCGGATCTGTGAGTGTCGGCAGATGAGCATGGCGTGCTGCACAGCTGCTGGGACCGCCCACCGGTGGGCACAGGAAGAAGTTGGGTGTGTGTGTGAGTGTATGCGATCAGATGTGTGCGTGTATACTGTCTGATGTATGACTGTAGAGCACGATGGGGGGTGCACAGCATGGGGGATGGAGCACGATGGGGAGTGCGCAGCATGGGGGATGGAGCACGATGGGGAGTGCGCAGCATGGGGGATGGAGCACGATGGGGAGTGCGCAGCATGGGGGATGGAGCACGATGGGGAGTGCGCAGCATGGGGATGGAGCACACGATGGGGGGTGCGCAGCATGGGGGATGGAGCACGATGGGGGGTGCGCAGCATGGGGGATGGAGCATGATGGGGAGTGCGCAGCATGGGGGAATAGAGCATGATGGGGAGTGCGCAGCATGGGGGATAGAGCACGATGGGGAGTGCGCAGCATGGGGGATGGAGCACGATGGGGAATGCACAGCATGGGGGATGGAGCACGATGGGGAGTGCGCAGCATGGGGGATGGAGCACAATGGGGAGTGCGCAGCATGGGGGATGGAGCACAATGGGGAGTGCGCAGCATGGGGGATGGAGCACAATGGGGAGTGCGCAGCAAGTGGGATGGAGCACAATGGAGAGTGCGCAGCATGGGGGATGGAGCACGATGGGGGGTGCGCAGCATGGGGGATGGAGCACGATGGGGAGTGTGCAGCATGGGGGATGGAGCATGATGGGGGGTGCGCAGCATGGGGGATGGAGCACGATGGGGGGTGCGCAGCATGGGGGATGGAGCACGATGGGGGGTGCGCAGCATGGGGGATGGAGCACGATGGGGGGTGCGCAGCATGGGGGATGGAGCACGATGGGGGGTGCACACCTCCCCCCAAAACACACACACACACACCGCCACACACGCACTGCACAACACACCACACACACACACTCGGAACCACAAACACTGCCCTACACAGACACCCACACACACAGACAACGCCGCACACACACAACACCCAACACACAAACACCGCGGCACACACAAATATATGCACATACTGCACAACACACACATTGCACAAAACATAGCTCCCCCAAAACACACATACACACACCCCACACCCACACAAACCGTGCAACACACACAACGCTACAGACACACAGCGCTCTACAAACAACGCAACACACAAACAACACCGCTCTCACCCCCCGCCACACCCAGACAACACCCAGAACATGTACAGCGCCCTACACAAACACTTGGTAACACACAACAACACACAACAACAACATCTATATATATATATATATATATATAACAAAAATCATACATTAACTACACAATACGTAAATTCTAGAATACCCGATGCGTAGAATCGGGCCACCTTCTAGTATGATTAATATCAGATTAAGAGTGACAATCTCCCGTCCCCGAGCAGCTGCTCTTTGTGCCACCGGATGGTAGCCGTTGCGAAGCGAAGAAGCATAGCTCCATCAACAATATAGTGACCACTGGCCGGGAAGTGAGAATCCACTCCTATTCATGCAAATAGTGGCAGATGTGTGATACCCAGCAGCTGCCACCGCACAGATGAACACTGTTTTTGTTCAAAAAAAGCGTAAAAGCCATCCCACCACATCAAGGTGTACCCTGCTTGGGACAGTCCTAGCTTCTAGTATTAAAATCTCACCTTTTGTGAACTGACCTCAATGTAGATGGGGCAGAGCATGGTCAAAAGCCTAGGTTCTCCATTTCTGGTATGTGTATCCTCGAGAGTACATGCTCTGTCCTAGGTGCTGCTTGTATACTCTTCTTATGCTGTGCTTTTTATAGATACAAGTAGGAAATACTGAGGGAAAAAAGGAGCACATAGGGTCTTTTCTGGTGGTAAACAAAAGGTTAATAATATTAGGTGTGCTCACCTGATGAAAATGATAAAGAGCATGTAAGTAGGGCTACTGCAGATCCAAGCCAGGAGGATGAAGATGATGAGTATTTTACTGTATGGACCTTCTTTGCACTGCCCTTCTGATGTGATGAAGAGAGTTAAATAGCAACTGTGGATTATTTCAATGTGTTTCAAAGCCTATCCTAGTTGTTCTTCAGGAAAATAAAGGCTATGATTGTGGTTTTTCCGAAGTGAAAGCCAGGATAGGCTTTGAAATGCGTTGAAATAAACCACAGTTGCTATTTTAACTCTCTTGATCTTGGATTTTCTTCATCACATCAGAAGGGCAGGACAAAGAAGGTCCTTATAATATTCACCATTTTATAGATGTAGCACAGTGTATGGGGCCTAGGCCCGGCCGGGCCTCCCTCTTCACCGGGCCCCATACATCAGTCATGGTTGTAATGCCCTGACGGCGGCCCTGATAATCATTACCTTTGTGGCAATTGACATATCTCATTCAAAAACAGTATGGAAATGTCTTCCTTTTTTATAACATTGTTTAAAAAAGGCTTTTCACTGGATTATGGAAAATAGCTATAGGGATTCATATATATATATTCATGCTCTTAGCTTGGGGGTGCAGAGGAATCAGCTGCACCCAAACCTTGGAGCCTAAAGGGGGCTTTACACGGAAGCGATATCGCTAGCAATTTCTAGCGATAGCGAGCGTGTAAGTACCCACCCGCGTCGCACATGCGATTGTTTGTGATCGCTGCCGTAGCGAACATTATCGCTACGCAGCGTCACACATACTTACCTGGTCGGCGGCGTCGCTGTGACTGCCGAACAATCCCTCCCTCAAGGGAGAGGGACGTTCGACATCACAGTGATGTCACCGCAACGTCACTAAGCGGCTGGCCAATGAAAGCGAAGGGGCGGAGCTGAGCGTGATGTAAACATCCCGCCCACCTCTTCCTTCTGCATTGCGACCGGCGGCTGGTAAGGAGACGTTCCTCGCTCATGCGGTGTCACACATAGCGATGTGTGCTGCCGCATGAGCGATGAACCACAACGCTAAACAACCCTTACCGATTTTTGAGTTTGGGACGACCTCTCCATGGTGAACGATTTTGACCATTTTTGAGGTCGCCTAAGGTCGCTGGTAAGTATTACACGCTGCGATATTGTTAATGACGCCGGATGTGCGTCACTAACAATGTGACCCCGACGATAAAACATTAACGATTTCATAGCGTGTAAAGCCCCCTTTAGTCTGACGCATAAGAGCACATGTTAGAAACACTTTATCCCAGAACAGAAGTAACTGTGTTATGTCTCCTTACAGGAGATGGAAATCTAGTAAATAACCGAAAACTGTGGACTGCCAAAGAGCCTCACACACTCCTTGGTAATCTACGAGAAGTTGGCATCTCACCTGAGTGGAATACTATGGGTGACACCATCTTTGAAGGAGATTCCGGCCCTTCTGCCATGGCAGGTAAAAGGTCAATGTGTGACATCTTATCAAATCTAACTAAGGTTTTTTATATCCTAGGCTACACTTAGGCCTAATTAAGAAGTGTAACTACAGCCAAGTGGTAATAAAACGCCATTATTGCCAGTGTCACCTGCTTGAAAACAATTCTGTCATTTTCAGGTTTCTTTGAAACAATAACTATTTTCTTCCTTTAAAAAAAAAAAGGAAATGAGTCATAAACCGTACAAAGTGTTTTTATTTTTTTTAATGTTGACATACCGGTTTCTAAAAATTCCCCTCCCCTTTTACAAGTTACCTTTTGCAGAAATCACAAGTTGAGTTGGTAATTCGCATCAATCACATAATTATTTAGTCGTACTATCTGTTATGTAAGTGGAATATTTAGTGTTGTTTGTTATACAATTTGTGCTATTGATACAGCAGTGCTTTAAAGTGAACCTGTCAGGTCCAATATACACCCAGAACCATGAGCAGTTCTGAGTGTATATTGCTAATCCCTGCCTAACTGTCCCTGTATACACTAGCATAGATAAAGAGAGCTTTAGTAAAAGTATTTCTAAAGACCCTTTGTGATATGCTAATGAGTGCAGGGACTAATCACAAGGGCGTTATTTCCCCCGACTAGTCCACCCTCTTAGCATGTTAGCATGCCCACAGGGGTGTACTAACATGCTATTCAATGGCCATTACCCAGCGTCATTGGCAGTGACACTTGTACCTGTGTCCGTTGTCACCACCTCAGACGCTGGGCTAAAGCTGGTGTCACACACAGCGACAACGACAACGACGTCGCTGCTACGTCACCATTTTCTGTGACGTTGCAGCGACGTCCCGTCGCTGTCGCTGTGTGTGACATCCAGCAACGACCTGGCCCCTGCTGTGAGGTCGCCGGTCGTTGCTGAATGTCCAGCTTCATTTTTTGGTCGTCACTCTCCCGCTGTGACACACACATCGCTGTGTGTGACAGCGAGAGAGCGACGAAATGAAGCGAGCAGGAGCCGGCACTGGCAGCTGCGGTAAGCTGTAACCAGCGTAAACATCGGGTAACCAAGGGAAGACCTTTCCCTGGTTACCCGATGTTTACGCTGGTTACCAGCCTCCGCCGCTCTTGCTGCCAGTGCCGGCTCCTGCACTGTGACATGTGGCTGCAGTACGCATCGGGTAATTAACCCGATGTATACTGTAGCAAGGAGAGCAAGGAGCCAGCGCTAAGCAGTGTCGCGGCTCCGTGCTCTCTGCACTGTGACATGTAGCTGCAGCACACATCGGGTTAATTAACCCGATGTGTGCTGCAGGAGAGCAAGGAGCCAGCGCTAAGCGCGGCTCCCTGCTCTCTGAACTGTGACATGTAGCTGCAGCACACATCGGGTTAATTAACCTGATGTGTGCTGCAGGAGAGCAAGGAGCCAGCGCTAAGCGCGGCTCCCTGCTCTCTGCACATGTAGCGACGTTATGATCGCTGCTTCTGCTGTGTTTGACAGCTAAGCAGCGATCATAACAGCGACTTACAAGGTCGCTGTTACGTCACCGAAAATGGTGACGTAACAGCGACGTCGTTGTCGCTGTCGTTTAGTGTGAACCCAGCTTTAGGCTCAGTGCACATGATCAGAAGTCCCAGAACTTCCAGTCATGTGCACTATGAAGCAGGGTGTACGCGTGCTGGCTTCACAAAGGTCTAGTGCACGTGACCGTAAGTGCCGGGACTTCTGGTCATGCGCACTGAGCCTAAACCCGGCGTCTGAGGCGGTGACAACAGACACAGGTACATGCATCACTGCCGATGATGCTGTGCATTGAATAGCATGTTAGCACACCCCTGTGGGCGTGCTAAAAGGGCGAACTAGTCCCTAAGCTCATTAGCATGTCATAAAGGATCTTTAGAAATACATAAAGAGATCTTTGGAAAAAGTATGTTAGTACAGCGTGAGACCGTTAGGCAGGGATTAGCTATATGAACCCAAAACAGCTTGTGGTTTTGGGTGCATATTGGACCTGACGGGTTCCCTTTAAATATTGTGAACCCTTTAGAAATGTTTAAATTTCTGCATAACTTTAACCTAAAGATTTTCACATAAGTCCTAAAAGTAGATAAAGAGACCCAAAAAAACTAAATGAGCCAAAAATATTAGACTTTGTCATTTTTAGATTAGAAAAATGATTCAATAGTACATCTATGAATAGCAAATAAATGTGAATCTTTAGGATTAGAAGATTACTCTTGTGTTCTCAACCAATGAGATAATAATCAGATGTGAGTTGGTGACCTGTTTTAAATAACCCTTCCGACATATAATGTACCGGTAAGTCATATAATGTGGATGTTTCCCTCAAATGGACGTACCGGCACGTGATAGCGATCATGCGGACACAGGAGCTTAAGTGATATTTGAGCTTCAACCACCTTCGCCTGTCTAATTCCTTAAAATACAGGACCAATAGTGATTGCAGCATTTAGGAGGCTGTGAGAGAGACAAGGGAATCATATCATATAGAAAAGCAAAGGTTCACATACTTTTGCTACTCACAGACGTGATACTGGATCATTTTCCTGAATAAAAATGTCTTAAAACTGGTGTTCCCCAAAGAACAGTGCGAGCATTGCTTCCATCTGTCCCACAACTGCCACTAAATCTCAGTAGAATAGTTATAAAATCATCTTGAGGTGGTACAGGGTCCCCTCATCTCTCCACAGATGGTACCCGGGGGTTCTGGATGTGTGTTGGCGATGTGGAAGGCAGGGGTGCACCGTGACACATGTGTGGTGGTCATGTGCGGCCTTCTAGGATGGGGTTTTGAGAGTTCTCCAGGAGGTCTTGGGGATCGTGGTGCCTAGATGACCCAAGGCATTTGCTTTACATGTTCATTGCCCAAAAAAGTGTATTTAAAGGCTCTGCTGAGACACCTCCAGGCTGCCCAGACCATTATCCCTCGCCATTAGCAGTCACCGGATCCTCCAACCCTGAAGGAGTGGATCGGTGAGGTGGACATGATCTATCGGATGGAGAGGATACTGACCCAATCCCGTGACGACGTAGCAGCCACGGCCACAAAGTGGTTTTACTTTGAATCTTTCTTAGCTGCCCCCAGTTTTCACTCTGTGGCATGACCTGCATCACCTGGGGACGTTCACTCCATGGATTACCTTCGGTGGCTCTCCGCCCTCCTCCTATGAACTTGTGCGGTCTTCGGTAGTCCCCGTGGTCTTTCCTCTCTAATTGATTTGGTTTTGTACTACCTTCTATCCATGATGTGGCACCTGAGCTGTGACCCTGTGTTGTACCAATCTTCCATTTCTATTGTGCTGAGCTTTAGCTAAAATCAATAAACGTTTAAATATAAAAAAAATATGTATCTTAAAAGTTTAATATTTTTGACTCATTTATTCGGTTCTCTATTTATTTTTTGGACTTGTGTGAATATTTGTTGTCATTTTAGGTTAAATTTATGTAGAAATATGGATAATTCTGAAAAGCGTAGTAACTTTTAGGTTTTACTGCAAGTTAATTTGTTTATGTAGAAAGAAATCATTGCCCTGTCCTATACAAATGGACCTTTTTTCACCCTGTTATATGTTTTTTTTTTTTTCAATAAAGAAGATCATCTCTCAGGAAACAGGAAGCAATGGAGACAGGAGGCACCACAAACCCTGATGAGAGCCTTGGAGGCAGCAGATATGGATAACTCCATTGCACCCGAAGCAATTATCCAAGGTACATGTTTGTATATTTTAATCTCAGTCATGCTAGAAAATAATGAAATAGCTATGTGCCAACAAAACATTAATCACCTCCTCATTGGGTCTTTTTGGGCCTTTTGGGCCTTAAAAAGGTAATTGACTTTATCTTTTTTTTTTAAAGCACCACTTCAGCGTCTTTTTTTTTTTTTTTTTTCCCTAAGCACTGAAGTGGTGCTTTAAAGGGAACCTGTCACCACATTTGGGGCCTTTAAGCTGCGGCCACCACCAGTGAGCTCTTAGATACAGCAGTCTAACATGCTATATATAAGAGCCCAGGCCGCTGTTTAGAACATAGAAACACTTTATAATACTCACCTAAGGGGTCGCTCCGGTGCAGACTGGTCAAATGGGTGGCGCCGTTCTCTGGGACCGGCGCCTCCTCTTTCAGCCATCTTTGTTCTCCTTCATCTGAAGCCGGCGTGCATGACTTGTCCTACGTCATACACACTCGCCGGCACTGAGGTCCTGCACAGGTGCACTTTGATCTGCCCTGCTCAGTGTGCCTGCATAGGATATCAGTGCCGGCAAGTGTGTATAACATAGGACGCGTCATGCACACCGGCTTCAGAAGAAGAAGAACAAAGACCGCCGAAAGAGGAGGAGGAGGTCCCGGGGAATGGCACCACCCATTTGACCAGTCTGCACCGTACCGACTGTTTAGGTAAGTATTATAAAGTGTTTTTTATGTTCTACACAGTGGCCTGGGCTCTTATATACAACATATATATAAGAGCTCACTGTTGGTGGCTGCAGCTTATAGGCTCCAAATCTGGTTACAGGTTCCCATTAAATTGAAGTCTCCTGTCCCCTGTCAAATATTGACCCTCCGGTGTCTTCACCTTCTACCGAAACCGCTTCAGTCCTGCAGCGCCATCTTGTGCCCGTAACGTCTGTCTGTCCGGAATTCAGAAATGTCATCTCAAGTTCTCAATGCAACTCCAACAACCAGAATGAGGCCAGAATTAGGCTCTCAAAGACTTGTATTGAGTTGTGACCCTCCGATGTGCTCCATGAAACACTGGAGCAGCCGGCAGATCACATATCACAGGAGACCGACCGGAGCAGCAATGGAAAAAGATGAAGATGGCGGAGGGTGAGTATAAGACCAGGGTCAGGGAACTTAAATTTAAAGCGCCACTGTAGCGGACAAATAAAAAATTAAAAGTTGGAGTGGTGCTTTAACAAATTTGTTGGGGACATGATTTTGTGGCAATTAGTAATAAGTATTTAAGTTTCTACTGCATTGTAAAGCACTGCCCACTTGTTAGTGTCACCTTCCTCACAGACCACACAACATTACTGTTCTCAAGATGGCTGCTAATTGAGCATCTAGTGACCAGACCTGTCTATCAGCCTCCTCCAGTTGAAATACACTGCACTTGAGAAAGCTGCTTTTCAATTTGAGGAGGCTAATGGACAGTTCTAGTCACATGTTCCTCCGGCCATTGCCACTTTGAGAACAGGATAACTGTGCAGCCTGTGAGGATAGTGGCATGAACAAGTGCACAATGCTTTAAAAAGGAGATACTATAACGTAATAATAAGTAGTAATGGGCGAACCGGAACTGTAAAATTCAGGGTCCGTACCAGACATTTATACTTACTGAGTTTCCACGCAGCTGTCTCACTGCTACGGGGTCCACTCATTTAATCTCATTCACTGCTTCCCCTGCCTACTCTCTGTAACAGCGTCTGTAATTGGTTGCAGTCCGACTGCCGGCGTCTGTGATTGTTGCCCTCACAGTAGCTATCTGGGTCCCCAAGTTGACTGCAAAAATAATTAAATAATTGGAAAATATGAGATAGGGTCCCCGATACTTTTACACCCAGCACAGATAGAGCAAACAGCTGGAGGATGCAGACCCAACTATGCACGTTATATTGGCTGTGTATCAAAATAAGAGGGACCCATGCGGCTTTTTCTAATTATGTAGATAAAAAAAACAACGTTTAGTCCCCCCCAATTTTGTTACCAATATAAAGCAGACAGCTGGGGGCTGGTATTCTTAGGCTGAAGAGGCCCATGGTTATGGTGCCTTCCCCAACCTAAAAACAGCAGCCTTCAACCGCCCCAGAATTAATCCAGAAGATGATCCAATCCTGGCACTTTACCCAGCTCATGCCTATTGTTCTCGAGTGTTGGCAATCGGGGTAATACATCTGAGGTTTGCCCATCTTTATTAGTAAGTGCTACAATATCCTGTCTCAAACACATTAAAATAAAGATAAAGTGGATGACCTCTTTAATACGGCTACTCCCTCCCCACCCAACTCTTCGTTATGGCCCAACTCTTCTTCCCTTCTCAGGTCACAGTGGACTTTCACAGTGTGCATCTGAGCTTCCCTCGTGTACTGTTGCCCAGATGGATCTTTTGGATTTAGTTGATCCTTGCCTAGGTGACTTCTGTCCAAAAAAGCCAGTTTCACAGGCCTATGGCATATGGACCATACAATATCTAGACTGACCGCCAGGTCTCCTAGCTAAGTGCCTCCTATGTCTATTCCGATCCGGGCTTGGTTTGTTACATGGACACCTGAAACTGGTAAATTTGTTATTTTATGCAATGAAAATCCACCTTGTAACTTTCTGTAACAAGCTGGATCTGACTAGTTAAAAGGAGCCTGTATTCTGTTTCATTCTGCCAGAACCAGTGAGATATACTTTACTCTGAAATTCTATAGCCTTTCCGGTGAAAACATACTTTTTTCCCAGCACAGGAGACAAGACTTTTTACCCTCAGCTTTTACCTGCTCAACTTGATTAGCAGGTTTATATAAATTAGGGAGAGACTTGTCAATCAACCGAACATAGCTCAAAAACAAGCTGGGCCAAGGGAGAAGAGTCTGAAGGTGGGAACTGTTGTCTGCAGGACATGTGTTCTAAAACAGTTTAAGGGGTGTTCTCAAAGTTAAAATGTATCCCCTATTTATACTTTCCTTTTAACCAATTTTGAGAACTGGGGCTCTGAAAAGCCCTTGCTGAATGCAACAGAGGTTGATCATGCTCCATTCATTCTTAAGAGCAGCGGAGGTTACTGAGCCCAGCACTTGGTTGATCTTCAGTGCTCCTATTAGAATGAATGTGAAGGCAGTGCACATGATCAACCTCCACTCCTTTCAGCCAGAGCTCTTCAGAACCCCAGTTCTTGGGATCAGTGGTGGCCACAAAGGTCAGACCCCCATTGATCGGAAACATATCCCCTACGTTTTGGAAGGCCTATCAGCATTGACATACATGCAGCATGAAACCTACTTTTAACCTTTTGCAGATATACATTAGATGTCCGAAAAACTCTCACAAAATGCTGTACCTTTAGTATTTTCTTACTTAAAGAGGTTTCCTCAGCTGCAGTTTGTATTAAAAACCACATACCTGTGCGTTATTCATCCTCACTAGGGTCAAATGCTGAGTCTGCACTACTGCTCCTAGTATCTGTTATGGTCTGCAGCACTGATGTCATGTCAACAGAGAAGCAGCCAATCAGCTCAGCTGCTTCGAGCAGCTTGTACCGTCAGCTCTTGGCTGCAGCATTGTTGACTTAATGTCAGCACTGAAAACCATAACAGATACTGGAAGCAGTAGTTTTAGGGTCCCGTTACACGTGGCGACGTTCCAGCGATCTCGGCAATGATACGACCTGGTCAGGATCGCTGGTACATTGCTACATGGTCGCTAGTGAGCTGTCAAATAGGCAGATCTAATTAACTACGCAGCAACGATACGGTGATCCGTGTAACGACCTCGGCGGTCGTTGGGACCCTGTCACACAGCAGCTATTCTGACGACTCAGACCTCAATAGAACGCTGAGTTCTGAGTCTCCAACGAGGTCACTCGTCGTTGTTATGGCGTCTAATACAGTGATGTATGGTGCCCAGCGGGACACCAATGATCAAAAAATGAAACCGGACCTTCAGGTATGATCGTTGATATCGCAGCGGGAGGCTGGTCACTGCTATATGTCACACTTAGCGAGATCGCTAGCGGGGTTGCTGTTGTGTCACAAAACCTGTGACGTTTCAGCGATATCGTTAACGACATTGCTCTGTGTGACGGGGGCTTAGCGCTAGCTTTTAATCTAATACTGAATAAGCATAACCCACAGTGCACATGGACAAGTATATGGTAAGTAATGAAATGACCAATGTGATGTTGCTGTGTTTCATTTTTGTACATTATATTCTTGGCCCAGCTGTTGTTTATAACATTTAAATTAAGAAAACTATAAGAAAAGTTGAATTTGGGGAATTTACAGATGAGCTTTGTGTTATTGATCTGGAAGTATGTAGTCTAAAAGGTTCTTGGAAATAGAACTATCACTACTTAATATAAATGAAAATTAAGGACATTGGTCATGGAGAAGTATAGAAAGATGACAACTAAGGTTTCCGAGCTATTTTCCCATAAGATTAGAAAATTGCTAAAATGTAATATGTTCTTTAACCTGGTCTGTATAGATGGAGTATTGAAGCAATGGCCTCCAGCCACAAAAGAACCAGAGGAAGATGTGACATCTGATGACTTGGATGAAGAACGTTTTGAGCCCCGATCTGATGATGAAGACACGTATGTGTAGTAGGAGCATGATAAAAAAACTGAGCCATATACAGCCCTACTAGTAACAACTGCCTCAACATGCAAGTATAACTAAATCTTGAACTTGTCCACTATTTTAATACTGATAGCCTATCTTTAGGATAGGCTATCAATGTCTGATCGGCCGGGGTCTGACAGCTGGCACTCCCCCCCCCCCCCGATCAGCTGTTCCCAGTGCAGTGGACGGCAGCAGGCAGCTGGAAGCTGGAAATGTGCAGCTGTGGAGCTGCCCTATCTTCTGATAGCGGCCAGGTACTGCATATCCGTCTCTTCCGACTGCTATCAGAAGACAGGGCAACTCCTGAGCAGAGCATTTTCTTCTGCCTGTTGCCGACGCCGGCACAGAGAACAACTAAACAGTGGATGTGCTGGGTGTCGGACCTCGACTGATCAGACCATGATGATCTATCCTAAGGATAGTCCATCAATGTAAAAATAGAGGGCAACCTCCTTAAAGGGGTTATCCAATATTTTTACACTGATGGTCTATCCTTAACACAAATCAGCCAGCTCACCACTATCAAAATCTGGGGTGTCTCACAATGTCTGCACAGGATATCCCTGGTCCGGGTGTAATAAAATCCAAATATTGTAACAAATCCAGGGGTCTGCAGTCTGGGATATATAAATGCCTTCTTTTATTGCAAAATTTTTAAAAAATTCTGCGGTACAAGCAACCACAGAAACACATGGATCGCTAACCTTGTGTCTCTGTGGTCGTCTGTACCGCTGAATTTAAAAAAAAAATTGCAATAAATGAAGGTATTTATACATCCCAGACTGCAGACCCTTGGATTTGTTACAATATTTGGATGGTCTATCCTTAGGATAGGTCATCAATGTTTGATCGGCCGAGGTCCGACAACTCAGACCCAGTGCTAATCAGCTGTTCTTGGTCCCGACAGCGGCAGGCAGCCGGAATTGCTCAGTACCGGAGCTGCTCAGTCTTCTCATAGTGGCCACAGGCGCATGCTTCATATCTTCCTCCCAGATCAATAGGAGGGGGATATGCAGTACCTGGCCGCGGCTACTATCAGAAGACGGAGCAGCTCAGAAACTGAGCACTTCCAGCTGCGTGCTGCTGCCGCCGCCGGGACTGACAAGACAGCTGATCGGCAGGGGGCCATTTGTTGGCTGATCAGACATTGATGACCTATCCTAAGGATAGGCCATCAATATTAAAGTAGTGGACAACCCGTTTATGGTACTTGCCATCTGTCACTTAGTACTTTTCCTTTTAAAACTTCAGATTTTCTACAAGATAACGATGAGAGTGGAGGCAAACATACATGAGATTCATAGCGAAAGTCCCCTCATTACAATACCATTATATCACCTACAAGAACATGGCCTGTTTTTTTTTTACCTGGACACGTTCTAATTTTTCACCCTCTGTTTGTAACAATGCAGTATTTGTGGAGAGGGGGGTCAGGACGGACCAGTAAGGTCTGCGCTCCTCTCCAACAGCCACATTACATGGGATGATGGTTACTTATAATGATCCCCTTCAGTTCTGGTTCATGTGTTGCTCTTTTTTTACCCAGCACCTTTGAAGAGTCTGATGATGAAGCAGAGATTATAGACATGATGGAAAAGGTTCTGACGCCCAGAGATGATGAGAGTGATGATGGTGAGCATGAAGATAAAAAGGAGACCTGCGACGATACTTCTGTGGCGAGTACCAGTCAAAATATGTTAAGACAAGATAACATAGAAGCAGCTGTGGAGGATCCGACAACAGCAAGGAAAGCTGAAGATGTGAAGAATCAGCAGAACTCCTCTCCGGCTGCGAGTGCCATGGAGAATAATCACGGTCCACGGACTTCAGCAGAGGGACGGACTGATGAGGTGACGGATGCATCGGATCCTGGCAGTAAAGGCTCCGCACAGTCTCCTATTTGTTCTGTAGAATAGATATTGCAATGGGCAAAAAGATGAATTGTGGGATTAATGGATTTAAATATCATCAACTTATCATTTATCCACAGAATAGGTGATAAGTAGCTGATAATTGGGACTCCCACTGCAGGGATCATAAGCCCTGGGGGTCCGGAGCCCCCTGCTTGAAAGGAGCAGTGGTCTTATCGTCAGGTCAGAGTATGACAAATAACTCCTCTAATGAAGAGATTACTTTATCCTTATAATGTAAAGAAAAGGTTGGTTCCGGTTACCATTGATCTCTGGTTAGTTGAAGCCTCCTACTGTATATATCCTAGTTATTTCTTTTATATCTTTCGGCTTTTAAGCAGAGGGATGTACATACACAAATTGTTTTATCATATAGATCTGAAATCCTCCCCCCCAAAAAAGAAAGAAAAACCTCCATATGAACGTTGAGGCGCTTCTCTGTGGCAGCCCTAATGTACGCTATATAAAATGGAGCTGTAACTTAGCCATAGGCACAAGCTCTTATTCACAAACCGTGCTGATTTCATTATGTATACAGCATATACTAATAATTCAGAAGGTTATTTTTCTTGGTTTCCTCCATTTATGTCCAAACCTACACATATTATAGCTTTGCGAATTAAAGGAAATCAGTCAGCAGGTTTTACTGACAGCAGACCTTGATTCCAGTGCTGCCACTTACTGGGCTGCGCGTTGTAGTTTCAATAACATCAGTATTTTATCAGCAGGAGATTATCACTATAGGACTAGGTGTCTCATGCCACCTAGTCCAACCACGCCCCCATTACTGATTTAGGAGCTTTTTGTTAATATGGAGTGGACACAGAAATCTCCCAATCAGTAGTGAGGGCAGGGTTATTCACGGCTCAGCATTCAGAGAACTACTGGATCTGCAGTGAAGAAAACTGTGACTAGCACAACTGCTGCACACAGTATACTAAGTGATACATAGAGATGCATGGACTAGATATATCGTGCCTTCTAGTTAACTGCTGTGTAGCCATGCTCCCACCACTTATTAGCAGCCCATGGACTGGCTGGGACTTCCAAGAGGTCCCAGATTGCATATGGTCCCATAATCACAGAGACAACAAAGACGTAACATTGAGACGACCCCTGGAGGACAGAATGACGGAGAATTTGTCTCTCCACCACCAGACTAAAGCCCCTTTTAATCGCAACGACATCGTTAACGAGATGTCGTTGGGGTCACAGAATTCGTGACGCACATCCGGCCTCGTTAGCGACGTCGTTGCGTGTGACACGTACGAGCAACCACTAACGATCCAAAATACCACATCGTTGATCGTTGACACGTCGTTCATTTTCAAAATGTCGTTGATCTTCTGGGACGCAGGTTGTTCGTCATTCCTGAGGCAGCACACATCGCTATGTGTGACACCGCAGGAACGACGAACAACACCGTACCTGCGTCCTCCGGCAACGAGGTAGGCGTGTCTTTCATGCGCCTGCTCTCCGCCCCTCCGCTTCTATTGGACGCCTGCCGTGTGACGTCACTGTGACGCCGCATGAACCGCCCCCTTAGAAAAGAGACTGTTCGCCGGCCACAGCAATGTCGCTAGGAAGGTACGTATGTGTAACAGGTACTAGCAATATTGTGCGCCATGGGGGCGGGTGCTTTCACGAGCGACATCGCTAGCGATGTCGCTGCGTGTAAAGCAGCCTTTAGTCCTGTGCTTCAAATGTTCTCTCTAGTTTATAGCCTAGAATTAAGGAGCAGATTTGTTAGCGAAAGGAGGCTGTTAAGGTGGCTTTACACGCTACGATTTCGCTACAGCGATGCCGTTGGGGTCACGGAATTTGTGACGCACATCCGGCCGCTGTAGCGATCTCGTTGTGTGTGTCTCCTATGAGCGATTTTGAATCGTCGCAAAAACGTTCTAAATCGCTCATCGGGGGCATGCCCCCCTATTCCCAATTATCGTTGCTGCTGCTAGGACGATGTGGTTCCTCGTTGCTGCGGCAGCATACATCGCTACGTGTGACACCGCAGGAACGAGGAACCTCACCTTACCTGCCTCCCGGCAGCAATGAGGAAGGAAGGAGGTGGGCGGGATGTTACGTCCCGCTCATCTCCGCCCCTCCGCTTTGATTGGGCGGACGCTTAGTGATGTCGCTGTGACGCCGAACGAACCGCCCCCTTAGAAAGGAGGCGGTACGCCGGTCACAGCGACGTCGCTATGCAGGTATGTGTGACGGGGGTGCGCGATTTTGTGTGCGACGGGCAGCGATATGCTCGTGTCGCACAAACGATGGGGGCAGCCACGCACGCTAGCGAGATCGCAGCGTGTAAAGCGGGCTTTAGTTCTGAAATTTGCCTTGTTCAACAGATCTAGTTGTGATGTTCTTGCCGGGGAACAATTTTTATGGTTGTGTGATTCAAGTTTAAGTTTGGCCCATGTTTTTCAATTCTCTACATATAGGCTGGAGTTGGGTCCGGGGGGAATGGGATGGGGGAGGATTCCTCGGTAGAAAGCCCGTTTCTACTTAGTGGTATCTACACTCTGCTGGACAGGTGTGGAAGATTTTTCTCAATTTCTATACTTCTTTTTCTTGTTTTTTTAAGGGGCTCTCTAGTGGTTGGTAGTGCTTTAAAATACTGTGAGTTGCTGAACAGGGCTCTACTAACCAATCAGACAATATTTTTCCTTTCTTTTTCTTCCCCATTCATCCCTTTGGTTCAATGTGGCGCACATACATTTGCAAATCCTGTAATCTATATATAAACAGAGATCACATCACATTCTTTTGGTACAAAAAACACATTTTAAGTCTGAACATGTCCCTATCATGTAGGATATATGTTTTTCTTATTGGTTCCACAGCACTTATCCAGAGTCAAAATCTATAGGGATTTCCATAGGAATGCACAAATTGGTAACGTTTTCTCTTCTTGACTGTCTTTTCTCGTATATCCCGAGCATCAAGAGACATGATCGTGGGGACACTCATAAACCCAAAGAAATTATTGACATATTTTGTTCCTATGATGAAAAACTGTCCAATATCAAAGGTCAATATTCAGACGTTCCTCCTCTGGAACTCTCCATCCGGATTAAAAAATATATCCAAGAAACGTCTCTGCTTTCCCTGGATAGTCGTGTCTCTGATGCACTAGTGGACGATATCTCAGAGGATGAAATAAATTCCATCATTCAATCTACACCCTCCCTAAAACATCTTGGTCCTAATGGATTTACTTCGGCTTTTTTTTAATTCTTTTGAGTGCAACTAGCATCAGTAATGTCTAGTAGTTTTAATTCTCTAGACGGAAATACGTTTTGCCCCTCAAACTTTGGGAGCACACATTAGCGTCCTCCATAAGCCGGGTAAAGACCCTTCAGCTACAGCTAATTACAGACCAATCTCATTGAATGTAGACAAATTATTTCAATGATACTAACAGACTGGCTCCTCTGTTGCCTTCTCTTATTAAAGGGAATCAGTCAGCAGGTTTTTGCTACCTCATCTTAGGGCTACATGATGTAGCCAGGAGAGATCCTGAATCCAACAATGTATCACTTAGGTTACTGGCTGCAGCGGTTCTGACACAATCAAAATTTTTAGATTTAACCATGTAGCAGAACAAAGAAAGCTGTCCTCCTCAGCCTCTCAATAGAGATCGTACATTGACAGTGAGGTGTTAATCAGAGGCGGAGACGTGCCGGACTACTGTACGATTGACAATGTAGTCCAAGCAATGATAAGCAGCAGGACCTAAACAAACATCTCAAATAAATAACATATCAGACCTTGACAAGACAGCCATGCCTGAATTCTCTGTTTAACTCTTGCAGTATGCTGGCTTTAGATTACATCGCAAAAACCTGTTGACAGAGTCCCTTTAATACAGATCATATGGGATTTGTCAAGAGTCTAGAGGTCGAGAGAGGTTGAACGACAACACTATTAAGACCATGCTTATCATTTCAAAAGCTAAATCTGCAGTACCTCCACACTTTCTGTTGATGCAGAGAAGGCTTTTGATAGAGTCCACTGTGGGTTTATGGAGGAGGCATTGCATCAGATGGGAGTTGGCCTTCTCTTCCTGCAGATGATTCTAGCTTTGTATAAAGGCCCCACAGCCTAGTTTCGTGTTAATGGCACGTTGTTCTCCCCTTTTGGGATTAGAAATAGACAGGGTTGCCCCTCTCTCCCCTTTTGTATACAGTGTGTCCACCCATATCCTGTCCACTGCCATTAACTTGAGAACGGCGGCAGCTATAGGCATAGAAGTGGTGTCTAAGTATAGTAAAGTAGCCATGCGCTACACAATGAAACAACCTATTGCGCCACTTGGTGGAAAACAATAGAGTTAGCATTTTTATCTCGAAAACGGAACGAGATAGAGAAAAAAAGGGAATTTCAAAGTTGTAGGGAATCAATTCAATACGAATCGACACCTTACATACAGAAATGCTATGATTAGAACGTGTTAAACTCACAAGGCTGCGGACGTGAAGCGATACCTCATGGAGACCCTCCTACAAGTCATTGGGTATGGTGGCTGCATGGAGTGGCCTCCACGCTCACCTGCCCCATTGGACTTCTTTCTGTGAGGTCACATCAAACAGCAGGTGTATGCGACCCCTCCACCAACATTGCAGGACCTACGACGACGTATCACAGATGCTTGTGCAAATGTGTCACCTACCATATTGCACTATGTGCAGCAAGATACATTATGCTGTCCAGAGTCCAGATGTGCATTGCAGCTGACGGTGGCCACTTTGTGCATCAAATTTAAATGAGTGTCATATGTGTGACCAGCAGTCAATGTTGTGGGGGAATCATGGGTTTCATATCATAGCATTTCTGTATGCAAGGTGTCGATTCGTATTGAATTGATGATGCCCTACAATTTTTCAATTCACTTTTTTTCCTCTATCTCGTTCCGTTTTCGAGATAAAAATACTAACTCCGTTGTTTTCCACCAGGTGGTGCTATAGGTGGTTTCATTTTGTAGCGCATGGCTACTTTACTATACCTAGACACCAATTCTATGCGTATAGCTGCCGCCGTTCTCAAGTTAATGGTGGTGGACAGGCTATGGGTGGACAAACTGTATAATAGTGATGGAAGAAGAAATAATATTGATATAAACAGGATTAAAATAGGCCCTAAGTCTCACAAATGTGCTCTTTATGCAAATAAGCTCCTTCTTTTTGTCTCCCTGCCCCGGATTTCCTTGCCTGCATTAATGACAAAGAGTTTGATAGATTGTCCTTTTAATTTTAAAGTAAACTACTCCAACACCAAAGCCTTAAACATTTAACTTTCACAGGATGAGGTCAAACAGGTAATGGATAACTTCCCTTTTAAGTTGCAATTGGAGGCGTTGAAATATTTGGGAGAGCCCATCCCTTCTGATTCTGCTAAATCTTTTGAACTAAATTATCAGTCACCCTAAATCCCATGGCATATAGTAAATTGAAAATGTATTGGTTTGAAGCATGAACACTATCAAAATGAACACATTGCCTCGCTTCCTTTATATTTAGAAAACTGTTCCTATTTTTCTACCACAAGTTA
Organism: Anomaloglossus baeobatrachus; assembly: GCF_048569485.1. Classification (NCBI taxonomy): domain Eukaryota; kingdom Metazoa; phylum Chordata; class Amphibia; order Anura; family Aromobatidae; genus Anomaloglossus; species Anomaloglossus baeobatrachus. Next base: position 705,519,868 of record NC_134354.1, on the reverse strand, counting down.
CAATCTGCCCTGGTCAGGTTTATCTGGGGGAGGATTAGACCTAGAAGTGATATGCAAACACTAAAGGCCACTTCACACATAACGAGATCGCTAACGACATCGTTGCTACGTCACAGTTTTTGTGACGAAACAACGACTTCACCAGCGATCTCGTTATGTTTGAAACGTACCAACGATCCGCCCCCTGCTGTGAGATCGTTGGTCGTAGCTGAATGTCCTGGGAAATTTTTTGGCTCGCTGGAATCCCGCTGGGCAGGATGGATCTGTATGTTTGACACCTACCAACGATCTCGTTAACGACCTAGATGAGAACTTAAAGTGTGACACGTAGGCGTGTAGTTGCGTCACCTTTTCCGCGCCCCCTCTGCACCGATTGGTTGGCGCTGAGAACAGTACTGCGTTCTGATTGGGTATCGCTTCATGTTTTGTTCCTTTTTGAGCCTTGCTTTGAGGATAGAACCTGCGACTACACCTGGATTCATTCGTACTTTGTTCCCGATTGCTTGCTTGCTTTTCGGATCGAAGCTGCATCTGCACCCGGATTAATTCGTGCTTTGTTCCCGGTTTCTTGCTTGCTTTTCGGATCAAAGTTGCCTTCTAGGCCGGCCGCTTAATCAGAACGCAGTATTGGCCACCAATCGGAGCGGAGGGGTGTGGAAAAGGCAACTCATATGCACGCCTACGTGGCTTACAGTGTCAAACACTACGCCCCTATTCGAGGTCGGAATCGTTACATATCTGCTGTGTGACAGGGTCCCAACGACCAACGAGATCGTTATACAGGTCGCTGCATCGTTACTAAAGTCGTTGGGAAAATGACTGTGTGACATCTCCCCAAGGATTTAACAACGATCCGGAAACTGTGACGTAGTAACGATCTCGTCATGTGCGACTGGACCTTTATTCATCCTACATCTTTGGGTGGGACAGGCCTTCCTAATTTTAAAAGTCTCTTTCATGTTGCTATTTTAGCCAGATTGACAGATTGGCATTATCACCTGATTGCTATATGTTGGAGGAGGGTTTGTTCATTCTACTGAAACATTCCATGGCTTCGTCTAGTAAATGGCTCTTGGTTGATAGCTCAACATTTCTAAAAAAAAGAAAGACTAAAGGCCATGTCTCACTCAGCGACATCACTAGCGACATCGCTGCTGAGTCACGGTTTTTGTGACGCAACAGCGATCTTGCTAGCGATGTTGCTGTGTGTGACATCCAGCAACGACCTGGCCCCTGCTGTGAGGTCACCGGTCGTTGCTGAATGTCCTGGATCATTTTTTGGTCGTTGCTCTCCCGCTGTGAAGTACACATTGCTGTGTTTGACAGTGAGAGAGCAACAATCAGAATGTGCAGGGAGCAGGGAGCCGGCTTCTGCGGACGCTGGTAACCAAAGTAAATATCGGGTAACCAAGCAAAGCCTTTGCTTGGTTACCCGATATTTACCTTGGTTACCAGCGACCGCAGCTTCTAGAAGCCGGCTCCCTGCACACGTAGCCAAGGTACACATTGGGTAACTATAAGCAAAGCGCTTTGCTTAGTAACCCGATGTGTACTATAGTTACAAAGCACAGCGTCGTTAGACGGGTCGCTGGTGGCTGATCGCTGTGGAGATCTGCCTGTTTGACAGCTCACCAGCGACCATGTAACGACGCTCCAGCGATCTCTGCCAGGTCAGTTCGCTGGTGGGATCGCTGTAGCGTCGCTTAGTGTGACGGTACCTTTAGAACACTTTTTCCCGATAGGCAAATTAGCCCACTCACATCACTGTTTTACAACCCCTTTTTTTCTCACCTGGAGGGCAGTGGAAGACATCTGTATGTCTCAAGTGCTTGAAGCCATCATTTGTTTCCTTGCAAGTGCAGTCCCCTTACAGATGATTGCGGTATGGGCCCAAATTAGGTTCTATCCTTATTTGGTGGGAATGTACCAAGATTAAGCCCTTTTGGAAGAAAGTATTCTCAAACTATTCCTTGATTACTGGGAATAGGACTGAACAGAACCCTCAGATCGCTTTCCTCTTTAATCTGCCTTAGTTGATACTCCCAACAGAAAGACATTCTTCGTTTCTGCTTAACGGTTGTCATGCAGTGATTTCTCTATACGAAATAGTCCTGGACTTCCACTATGGTGAACTGGTACAATGAGGACGGTTAGTATTTGCAGGATGGAGAAATTCTCTGCTGAGAATACTGGTATCTCTGATAAGTTTAGGAGGACTTGGAGTCCTTTGATTTTATTTCAGACAAAAAAACTGATGGCATTCCCTAACATGCAGTGTGAGCAGGTACATAGCATGATATATCATGACAAAAAAAAAACCTCTGGCATTCTGTAATGCTAAAGCATGCAAACCATGAATGTAAAAATATAGATTTAGCTGTAATGCATAAGAAAAAAAATAAATATTTAGCATACAAAAATGGCCATTTCTATATCTGCCCATTAGCCACGTCAAGGCTGATCTCATAATTGGGTACTTACTCTGAACTGAAGCTTCTCTCTGTTCTTAAAAATCTCCAAGTGTTTGGGCATATAGGAACCTGCTACTAGAGAATAGCCATAGGTGATTTTATTCTCTATAGCAGGTTCCTACTCGCCCATACACAGGCGGTTTTTAAACCCAGAGAGAGGCTTCAGTTTAGTGTAGGTCCCCAGTATACAGGATATGCCTTGACGTGGCTACTGAGCAGAAGAAGGGAATTTTGTTTACTTACCGTAAATTCCTTTTCTTCTAGCTCCTATTGGGAGACCCAGACAATTGGGTGTATAGCTTCTGCCTCCGGAGGCCACACAAAGTATTACACTTTAAAAAGTGTAACCCCTCCCCTCTGCCTATACACCCTCCCGTGCATCACGGGCTCCTCAGTTTTGGTGCAAAAGCAGGAAGGAGGAAACTTATAAATTGGTCTAAGGTAAATTCAATCCGACGGATGTTCGGAGAACTGAAGACCATGAACCAAAAGAACAATTCAACATGAACAACATGTGTACACAAAAGAACAAACAGCCCGAAGGGAACAGGGGCAGGTGCTGGGTCTCCCAATAGGAGCTAGAAGAAAAGGAATTTACGGTAAGTAAACAAAATTCCCTTCTTCTTTGTCACTCCATTGGGAGACCCAGACAATTGGGACGTCCAAAAGCAGTCCCTGGGTGGGTAAAAGAATACCTCGATAAAAAAGAGCCGAAAACGACCCCCTCTTACAGGTGGGCAACCGCCGCCTGAAGGACTCGCCTACCTAGACTGGCGTCTGCCGAAGCATAGGTATGCACCTGATAGTGTTTCGTGAAAGTGTGCAGACTAGACCAGGTAGCTGCCTGACACACCTGCTGAGCCGTAGCCCGGTGCCGCAATGCCCAGGACGCACCCACGGCTCTGGTAGAATGGGCTTTCAGCCCCAAAGGAAGCGGAAGCCCAGAAGAACGGTAGGCTTCAAGAATCGGTTCCTTGATCCACCGAGCCAAGGTTGACTTGGAAGCCTGCGAACCCTTACGCTGGCCAGCGACAAGGACAAAGAGGGCATCTGAACGGCGCAGGGGCGCCGTGCGAGACACGTAGAGCCGGAGTGCTCTCACCAGATCTAATGAGTGCAAATCCTTTTCACATTGGTGAATTGGATGAGGGCAAAATGAAGGTAAGGAGATATCCTGATTGAGATGAAAAGGGGATACCACCTTAGGGAGAAATTCCGGGACCGGATGCAGAACCACCTTATCCTGGTAAAAAACCAGGAAGGGGGCTTTGCATGACAGCGCTGCCAGCTCCGACACTCTACGGAGCGATGTAACTGCCACTAGAAATGCCACCTTCTGCGAAAGACGTGATAAAGAGACATCCCGCAGCGGCTCGAAAGGTGGTTTCTGAAGAGCCGTCAGCACCCTGTTAAGGTCCCAGGGTTCCAGCGGACGCTTGTAAGGTGGGACTATGTGGCAAACTCCCTGCAGGAACGTGCGGACCTGCGGAAGCCTGGCTAGACGCCTTTGAAAAAATACGGATAGCGCCGATACTTGTCCCTTGAGAGAGCCGAGAGACAAACCCTTGTCCATTCCGGATTGAAGGAATGAAAGAAAAGTGGGTAAGGCAAAGGGCCAGGGAGTAAAACCATTATCAGAGCACCAGGATAAGAAGATCCTCCAAGACCTGTGATAGATCTTGGCGGACGTTGGTTTCCTGGCCTGTCTCATAGTGGCAATGACATCTTGAGATAACCCTGAGGACGCTAGGAGCCAGGACTCAATGGCCACACAGTCAGGTTGAGGGCCGCAGAATTCAGATGGAAAAACGGCCCTTGTGACAGCAAGTCTGGGCGGTCTGGGAGCGCCCACGGTTGACCCACCGTGAGATGCCACAGATCCGGGTACCATGACCGCCTCGGCCAATCTGGGGCGACGAGAATGGCGCGACGACAGTCGGACCTGATTTTGCGCAGCACTCTGGGCAGCATCGCCAGAGGAGGAAATACATAGGGCAGTCGAAACTGCGACCAATCCTGAACTAATGCGTCCGCCGCCAGAGCTCTGTGATCTTGAGACCGGGCCATGAATGCCGGGACTTTGTTGTTGTGCCGTGACGCCATGAGATCGACGTCCGACGTTCCCCAGCGGCGACAGATCTCTCGAAACACGTCTGGGTGAAGACACCATTCCCCCGCGTCCATGCCCTGTCGACTGAGAAAATCTGCTTCCCAGTTTTCTACGCCCGGGATGTGAACTGCGGAGATGGTGGAAGCTGTGGCTTCCACCCACTGCAGAATCCGTCGGACTTCCTGGAAGGCTTGACGACTGCGAGTGCCGCCTTGGTGGTTGATGTATGCGACGGCAGTGGAGTTGTCCGACTGGATCCGGATCTGCCTGCCCTCCAGCCACCGATGAAAGGCCAATAGGGCTAGATACACTGCCCTTATCTCCAGAATATTGATCTGAAGGGATGACTCTATCGGAGTCCAGGTTCCCTGAGCCCTGTGATGGAGAAAAACCGCCCCCCACCCTGACAGGCTCGCGTCCATGGTGACCACAGCCCAGGTGGGGGGTAGGAAGGATTTTCCCTGCGACAGAGAGTTGGGAAGCAGCCACCACTGAAGTGACATCTTGGTTGCAAGGGAAAGAGAGACGTTCCTGTCGAGGGAAGTCGACCTCCTGTCCCATTTGCGGAGAATGTCCCACTGGAGTGGCCGCAGATGGAATTGCGCGAAGGGCACTGCCTCCATCGCTGCCACCATCTTCCCCAGGAAGTGCATGAGGCGCCTCAAGGGGTGTGACTGACCCCGAAGAAGAGATTGCACCCCTGCCTGCAGCGAAAGCTGTTTGTCCAGCGGTAGCATGACTACTGCTGACTGAGTATGAAACTCCATCCCAAGGTACGTTAGTGATTGGGTCGGTGTCAACTTGGATTTTGGGAAGTTCATGATCCACCCGAACTGCTGGAGAGTCGCCAGAGCGACGGAAAGGCTGTTTTGACACGCCATCTGAGAGGGTGCCCTGACCAGAAGATCGTCTAAGTAGGGAATCACCGAGTGGCCCTGAGAGTGTAGGACCGCCACAACAGATGCCATGACCTTGGTGAACACCCTTGGGGCTGTAGCCAGGCCGAAAGGCAAAGCCACGAACTGAAGGTGTTCGTCCCCGATGGCGAAACGCAAAAAGCGTTGATGTTCGGGTGCGATCGGCACATGGAGATAAGCATCCTTGATGTCGATCGATGCTAGGAAGTCTCCTTGTGACATCGAAGCGATGACCGAGCGGAGAGATTCCATCCGAAACCGTCTGGTGCTCACATGTCTGTTGAGCAGTTTGAGGTCCAGAACGGGACGGAACGAGCCGTCCTTCTTTGGCACCACAAACAAGTTGGAGTAAAAGCCGCGACCATGTTCCTGGGGGGGAACAGGGATCACAACTCCTTCTGTCTTCAGAGCGTTCACCGCCTGAAAAAGTGCATCGGCTCGCTCGGGGGGCGGAGAGGTTCTGAAGAAACGAGTCGGGGGACGAGAGCTGAACTCTATCCTGTAACCGTGAGACAGAATGTCTCTCACCCATCGGTCTTGAACATGTGGCCACCAGGCGTCGCAAAAGCGGGAGAGCCTGCCACCGGTTCGGGGATGCCGAGAGTCATGAGGAGGCCGCCTTGGAAGCAGTGCCTCCTGCGGCCTTTTGGGGGCGTGACTTGGACCGCCACGCATAGGAGTTCCTCTGGCCTTTCTCCGGCCTGCTGGACGAAGAGGATTGGGGCTTGGCGGAGGGACGAAAGGACCGAAACCTCGATTGTATTTTCCGTTGCTGAGGTCTCTTCGGTTTGGACTAGGGTAAGCAGGAGTCCTTTCCCTTGGATTCCTTAATAATCTCATCCAATCGTTCACCAAACAAGCGGTCGCCAGAAAACGGCAAACCGGTTAAGAACCTCTTGGAAGCCGAGTCTGCCTTCCATTCGCGCAGCCACATGGCCCTGCGGACTGCCACAGAGTTAGCGGATGCCACCGCTGTACGGCTAGCAGAGTCTAGAACTGCGTTCATGGCGTAGGAAGAAAAAGCTGACGCTTGAGAAGTCAAAGACGCAACCTGCGGAGCAGAATTACGTGTGACCGCAGTAATCTCAGCCAGACAAGCTGAGATAGCTTGGAGTGCCCACACGGCTGCAAAAGCCGGGGCAAAAGACGCGCCCGTGGCTTCATAGATGGATTTCACCAGGAGCTCTATCTGCCTGTCAGTGGCATCCTTTAGCGATGTGCCATCTGCAACCGATACCACAGATCTAGCCGCCAATCTAGAGACTGGGGGATCCACCTTGGGACATTGAGCCCAACCCTTAACAACGTCAGAGGGGAAGGGGTAACGTGTGTCAGTGAGGCGCTTAGTAAAGCGCTTGTCCGGAACCGCTCTGGGCTTCTGGACAGCATCTCTGAAGTTAGAGTGATCGAAAAACGCACTCCGTGTACGTTTAGGGAACCGAAACTGGTGTTTCTCCTGCTGAGAAGTCAACTCCTCTACAGGTGGCGGCGGGGGAGATATATCTAACACCTGGTTGATGGACGAGATAAGGTCATTTACTATGGCGTCCCCTTCAGGTGTATCAAGATTGAGAGCAACGTCAGGGTCAGAGCCCTGAGCTGCGACGTCCGCCTCGTCCTCCAGAGAGTCCTCAAGCTGGGAACCCGAGCAGCGTGAAGAAGTCGGGGAAGATTCCCAGCGGGCCCGCTTAGCCGGTCTGGGACTGTGGTCCGGGCCGGAGTCCTCCACATGAGACCTAGGGCCCCCCCTGGGAACGTGCTGCAGCGCGGACAGAGAGGGGCCTGGAGGCGAAGATCCAACAGGGCCCGGGGCCTGTGGAAGGACCGGTCTGGACTGCAAAGCTTCAAGCAGCTTGGCAGACCTTTTGTCCATAGACTGAGCCATGGATTGTGAGAGTGACTCAGAGAGTTTTTCAGCAAAAACTGCAAACTCTGTCCCTGCCGCCTGGACAGGGGGAGCAAGGGGTTCTACCTGAGCCGAGGGGCCCACTAGTGACCGAGGCTCCGGCTGAGCAAGCAAAACAGGGGTTGAGCATTGCTCACAGTGAGGGTAGGTGGAACCCGCAGGTAACTTAGCCGCACAAGAGGTACAGGTCGCAAAATAACCCTGTGCCTTGGCACCCTTGCTCCTTGTGGACGACATGCTGTTGTCTCCTAGGAGAGTGATCACTGAGGGTATATGGGAAAGGGTATACAGCCCGACCAAACAGAAATATATAAATATATATATAGTATCTATTCCGGCACCCTAAGGGGACCAGCACCGGGTGACCGGTGTGGCTTACCGACCGCTAAAAAGCGGAGTGTGTGTCCTCCAGATTCCCTGCCTTAGGTCTCCCAGCGTTGCAGAGCTCTTTCCTGGAAATCCTCCACAGGCAGAATGCCAAAAAAATGGCTGCCGGAGCTCTCTGGGGAGGAGTGGGGCCGTGGGCGGCGCTAGAAAAGTGCGGGAATCTGGAGTCCCCACAGTGATCAGTGAGGGGGGAGGAAACATACAGGATGCTCCGGCCCTCACAACCGACGTCAGGTCGGCAGTCCCGCCCTTACCCCTGATAGACAGGCCCGGGGGCGGGAGTTTTGCTACTAGGCCGCAATTGAAGCCGGGGACTAAATTTAAGACCGCGGCCGACAAACTGGCGCGGTCGGCGCGGAAGTCCGCCGGCCGTCACAAATAAGCAGCTGCTGCAGCGTCCGGGATAAAGGCGCTCCATGCACATCCACCATGGGGATACAGAGTACCTTAGTGATGCAGGGCCCGGTCCCTGAGGATAAATCAACTCCTGTCCGACAGATTCCCACAGGGGCTGCGGAGGGAGCACGGTCCCAGTGAATGGATGACCGCTCAGGATCCCACTTCTCCCAGAGCCGCTAAGGGATGGTGAAGGAGACGGCATGAGGCTCCGGCCTTTGTACCCACAATGGGTACCTCAACCTTAACAGCACCGCCGACATAGTGGGGTGAGAAGGGAACATGCCGGGGGCCCACTTTTCTTCCAACCGATATAACTAAAATGAGAATGCATGAGTGGATGTGTGCCTCCTTCCACACAAAGCATAAAACTGAGGAGCCCGTGATGCACGGGAGGGTGTATAGGCAGAGGGGAGGGGTTACACTTTTAAAGTGTAATACTTTGTGTGGCCTCCGGAGGCAGAAGCTATACACCCAATTGTCTGGGTCTCCCAATGGAGCGACAAAGAAATAGAAAATGCCATTTTTGTATGCTAAATCTCAATTTTTTTTCTTGATTTCCTTCAGCAGTAATGCATGTCTATGTTCTTACATTCATGGTTTGCATGCACTAGCATTACAGAGTGCAACTGTCTTTTTTTTTTTTTGTCTATTTTTTTTTTTTTTCAAACTTGCCAGGTTTTAATGAATTATTCATAGAAATTTGGGAGCTTTGTTATGGTAGACCTAGATTGGTGCTGTCAGGCTTATGATGGGATATATAAGATGATTTTTTTCCTTTACCCTCAGCCCCTTCCCCTTTTATTCTTCAGCTTTCCGTTTTCTTTTCAGAGGTGATTTCTCTTTAAGGTCACCTTTCTGTTGTATTCTTGGAGGTGTATAGTGGTTTATTAATTTAATTTTCTGATTTATTTCATATTTGGTTGGGAACAAAATTGTATGCTTTTTGACTCATGTATTTGTAACTGATATTTAAGGGGACCTGTCACTAGCTTTTTCCCTATTAAAGTAAAAGAATCCCCTTCTGCAGCTCCTGGGCTGCATTCTATGAAGATGCACCTTGGCCTTGACTCCCAGACCCCAAAAATAACTTTATAAAACTTGCCCTTAGGTATGCTAATTACCTTGGTTGGCCAGATGGGCGGGCTCATTTTCTGCTCCTTTATCCCCCTCCTGCCACTGATCGCCGTCTTCCTTCCTTGATTGACGATTTGACGCCCTCCGTCATCCTCCTCGTCACATTTTCAAATCACGCGCCTGTGTAGTTAGAGTGAACTGCGCCTGCGCGAGCAGACCTGACATATCGCGGGCAGAGCAGAAAACAGCTGCCCTCGTTCGAGTCAGTGAACTAAATGTGCAGGTGCGAGATTATGGACGGGTACGAGCATGGCGCTGGTGAGGTCATGCACAGCACCGACCTCACCAGCGTCATGCTCGTACCCGCCCATAATTTTGCGCCTGCGCATTTAGCTCACCGGCACGAGCTAGAGCAGCTGTTTTCTGCACTGGCTGCGATATGGCAGAGCGAACTGCGCCTGCGCGAGCCAACATAACTGCACAGGCGCGCGATTTGAAAATGTGACGAGGATGACTGAGGGCGTCAACTCGTCAATCAAGGAAGGAAGACGGCGATCAGTGGCAGGAGGGGGATAAAGGAGCAGAAAATGAGCCCACCCATCTGGCCAAAAGAGGTAATTAGCATACCTAACGGCCAAGTTTTATAAAGTTCTTTTTGGGGTCTGGAAGGGGAGTCAGGGCCAAGGTGCACCTTCATAGAATGCAGCCTGGGGCGTAACTACCGTGGTCGCCATTGCGACCGGGCGGTTAGGGGCCCGCGGCCGCCCGGCAGATCAGCAGCCAGCTCCTTTCCGTGAGAGAGGAGCTGTGCTGTTCTGTCGCAGACCACACGGTGCGGCGGCTGCTATATGACCCGGTCGCCGCCGCTGACACCGGGCCCCCTGCCTGGTGTCAGCGGTGGCGTCACCGCGCTCCTGTCACCGCGAAATTGCTTTGATATTGCATAGAGCGGCCGGCGCCGCTCTATGCATCATCAGTCTTCCCCCGAGCCTGCGCGGTGACGTCACTCCTGTGTGACTGCTGTGTGTGGTGAGAGCACAGAGCGGAGGAGGACGCCAACCGGAGCCACGGGGGAACGAGGACAGAAGTGAGGACGAGCGGCAGTGAAATAAGTAGAGGTGAGGACAGAGCTGCGGTGGAAAGAGAAGAGAGGGAGTACGTGTTTTTTATTTATGAATCAGTGAGTACACGGAGAGGCTGGCTGCAGGACACATGGACTCCTTGGGGGGGCCTAGCTGCAGGACACATGGAGTCCTCGGGGGGGGGCCTGGCTGCATGACACATGGAGGCCCTGGGAGAGCTGGCTGCAGGACACATGGGAGCCTTGGCTGCATGATACATGGAGGTCTACGGGGCTGCATAATAAACATGAAGGACACCTTATACATGGACTATATGAGTGCATTATACATGGAGGAGTATGGGGCTGCATAATACAATATGAAGGTTTATGGGGCTGCATTGTAATACATATAGGACTATGGGGATGCATTGTAATATATGGAGGACTATGGAGGCTACTTTATGCGTAGAGGACTATGGGGGTACGTTATAAAACATGGAGGACTGTGGTGCTGTATAATATATAGAGAACTATGGGTTGAATTATAATACATGGAGAACTATGGGAAATGCATTATAATACATGGAGGACTATGGAGGTGCATTCTAATATGTGAAGGGTTATGTGGAACCCTTTATACTATATGGAAGGTTATGTGGGGGCCATTATAGTATTTTGAGAACTATATACGAGGGGGGACAAAGATATAAGCATGGGATGGGAATGTTTTGTGCTGAGGGAAAAAGGCTCCCTCAGCACCCAGCTTTCCCATGCTCTGCTGTACATCTCTCAGCACCCAGCTTTCCCATGCTCTGATATGGGAAAGCTGGGTGCTGATGGAATGATGTATAGCAGAGTATGGGAAAGCTGGGTGCCGAGGACAAGATGGATATCAGAGCATGGGAAAGCAGGGTGCTGAGGGTAAGAGCCAAGTGTCAGCATCATTATCCTGTACCCCGAGTGTCAGTGTCATTATCCTGTACCCCAAGTGTCGATGTACGTGGAGGGGGGGCCCCGGTCCAAATTTTTCACCAGGGCCCATCAAACTCTAGTTACGCCACTGAATGCAGCCCAGGAGCTGCAGAAGGGGAGACTTTTAGTTTAATAGGTAAAATCTGGTGACATGTTCCCTTTAAGGTTGTGCAAGACCGATAATGTATCTTTGCAATGTAAGCATGTTGTTTGCATTTTTGTACAATTGCGTGTTTTCTTCAAATAGTATGAACATAAATAGCAAGACCTGCTGACAGACTTTCTACAACTGCCGAATTATGCCATCTTGCAATGTTTCAGTCATCACTGTTGACACCCTTTTTTTTCTTTTATTATTAATTTTAATTCACCCATCACATTTGTGAGACTAATTAGATTTCACCATGCCCAATAATTTGTTCCAGCAGGAAATTAGCCAATTCCCCTCTTTGTATTGAAGTAAACTTGCATGATCAGTTGCGCTGAGCATGCGTGTATGGTGAAATATAGTCAACCAAACTAACCTTCTTCAGGCACTTATTGAATGTTATTTCCAGCTTTACCCGAATCTAAAATTGGCTACAATTTGGTTGTCTGTACTGGTTTTTGGAAATACAAACTGCACTACTACATTGCAGCTGAAAGTGGAGAGGAAAGTGTATGCCTGGATGCCAGTAATGACCAGACTGTAGGCCCGGATCAGTGCCATATAAATAATACAATGGACTTACAAAGACACTCAATCTATTCTCTGTAAACAGTAACAGTGTTCAGCAGGGGACATAGCACATATTAATAAAATAACTAGACTAGATTTATTCTGTTACACCTTCACAAGCTACTGTCATACAACAGATTTTCATTTCCTTGTGCCTTTGCCATACAATCAGTTCCGTCTTGGTTGCAGTTTTATGTCCAAACCTTAAGCCTGCTTTACATGGTACGATCGATTGTGCGATTTCACAATCGATCGTACCCGCTCCGTCCTTTCTGCGTCACGGGCAAATCGCTGCCCGTGTCGCACAAAGTCAGTAACCCCCGTCACACATACTTACCTCTCGTGCGACCTCGATGTGGGCGGCGAACGTCCACTTCCTGAAGTGGGAGGGACGTTCGGCGTCACAGCGACGTCACACGGCCGCCGGCCAATAGAAGCGGAGGGGCGGAGATGAGCAGGATGTAAACATCCCGCCCACCTCCTTCCTTCCACATAGAGCCGGCGGCGGCCGCGGGAGGCAGGTGAGCTGGTCATCGTTCCCGTGGTGTCACAAGGAGCGGCGTGTGCTACCACGGAAACGATGATCAACCAAATTAAACGATATTATGGAACCTAACGAGCAGTACCCGACTCACGATTTGTGAGCGATACTGCGTCGCTAGGAGGTGTCACACAGGCCGGCATCGCCAGCGATGCCGGATGTGCGTCACAAAAACCGTGACCCCGACGATCTATCGCACGATAGATTGTCTGGTGTAAAGCAGCCTTTAGGCTTTCGCTCTCTAGACTATCGAGGCTTTTGTATTTCATATAGGTAAGATCGGAAACAAGTAGCTGCCTCCATTGTATTTTGTCTTTGGGAAACCAATAAACATCTTTTTAATGTATAATGCTGTAGGTGATAAATATAGAGGCTATTAGCATCAAAGAGCACACACTAGAGATGAGTGGACCTGTGGAAGTTTGGTTCGGTGGGTGCAGCTGGACTTTAGCTAAAGTTCAACTTAGGACCCGGAGTTGACCTGAACCCCATGGAACAATGGAATTCACTAATTCGGTGGCTCAGGTCTCTGTCCACATGCAGGCAGCCGTAAACAGAGCACTTCCGGGGTTGATTTATTTTTGGTGCACACTACATCCAATCACGTTGTTGTTACCCCCTGTGCAAGACACTCAAACACTGCAAGGGACTGACACTGGGCTGAGCACCGAGCGTACCTGAGCACTGATGCTCACACGAGTGGTTTGCATATGTAAAGCACCCGAACTTTTTTTTTTTTTTTTTGTAAGGCCATGTGCGCACGTTGCAGTTTTTTTTACGCTGCGTTTTTGTGCATTTTTGGCCTCTAAAAACGCACCCGTGGCAAAAACGCGCAAAAAAACACATTGGCAAAACTGCATGCGTTTTGACCGCGTTTTGGATCTCTGCGTTTTTCCAATGCATTGCATGGGGAGAAAACAAAGAAAAATGCAGGAAAGAATTGACATGTCAATTTTTATTTTTTTTTAAGTTAAAAAAACGCAGCTTAAAAAAAAAAAAAAAGTTGTGTGCGGACAACAAAAATGAAAACTTGTAGACTTTGCTGGGGAAAGCAAAGTCATGCAGTTTTGAGCCCAAAAACGCACTGTGCGCACAAAGCCTAAAGTCTGTGTTTGGTATGAACACCAAACCTTAGCTTTACTCATCTCTAGTCACTACATGTAACCTGCTCATATAGTATGCATAACAAAATCTGGGCTACGGCCAGGTGCACATATGCATTTTTAGCACCATTCAAAGGGGTTGTCAGCATGGATGGATGATAACCCCTGTAAGCTATGTCACAACGAAAACCACTTTCTATATCCCCATGTGGTACCCCTAAATATAAGTAATAGATGCTTTGTGGAGAAGACCAAAAAAAAAAAAAAAAGCCATTAATCTGACCAGCCATCTACAGTAATCTGACTTCTCTGTGTGGTTGGCTGTATCTCTGCTGACAGCAGCATTTAAGCACCGCGACCGTGGCCAGGCCTCTTTATTCAGGAGCTCATAAGCCCCCCCCCCAGCAACGCAATGGCAGAGAGACAACGGGTAGCTCTCAGCAGGGCAGATAAAGGTGCACCTGCGCAGGACCTCTATGCTGGCCTATGTGGATGACGTAGGATGCATCATCCTCATGGGGCTCCGAAGGAGGTCTGCGATCGCAGCAGAGAGGAGGCGACAGACCTGGGAGCAGCGACGTCCATTGGACCAGACCACCCAAGAGGAGAGTATAATAAACGTGTTTTTTGTTATACAGAGTGGATTGGGCTCTGGAATGCTGTATATAAGGGCTCACTGGAGGTGGCCACATCTCATAAGGGAAAAACCTAGTGATGGGTTCTCTAAGTGGTTTAAAGAGACCTGTGAGACAAAGCTTCGTTGTAAGGACATGGTCACACTGATGTATTTTTTTGGTGCCCATCATATATCCTGACAGAGAAACCTATAATATCAGCTGTGATATCTAAGTACTAGAGCATTAGGAGGCTAATATATAAATGCTGTATGGAGGCATGTACAATAGATTCACATATTGTTATTTTTAACCAACTGAAATTGAACAAGTTATCCCGTTTACACAGTCAGTGGAGAATATAGAAACATACCAGACAACGGTAGTGAATAGGGCATAATCACATTTTATATACATATTGGTTCAGTAGAAAAATATTTTACACTCTTCCTTCCCTCCCGTCACCCACACTATATACATATCACCTCCCCCGAGGTCCTGCATCATTTAAATAATATCTCAGTAGCAGAAATGAAATTGACTTCAAACTCCTGGTCGGAGAATCTGGAGACAGAGCGTCGCGCGCTCTGCCTGATCTGTAGCCTGCTTTCTTCAGACATAGACAGGATACGGTCCATAGCCGCAGCATAGCTCTCCTCGCTGTCTGCCAGAAAGCCGGTATCATGGCCTTCATATGGGATGACAATGTCAAGTCTGGGACCTCCCGAATTATGAGCCAAAATAATTGTTCCCGCTGCCATGCACTCCACCACGCCTGGAAGGATAATAACATATGGAAAAGGTTATTTTATATCTACTCTGTAAATAGATGAGGATCAGTCACTAACAAAAAATATCATCCTCAGTCCTAAGCAATGGTAACTTATAGGAGCTCAGGTAGCATGATAAGCATTAACACTAGAACTAATGGACTCGTGACACCTATATAGAAATACATGGTGCAAAGTAGTCAAAATGACTACCTCAGTAGTTCTAGTGTTAAAGAAGTTGTCCACTACTTTCCCATTGAGAGGAAAGGTCATCAATGTCTGATTGGCTGGGGTACAACACCTGGCACCCCCACATATCAGCTGTCCTCGGTGCCAGCAGCAGGCTCCCGGAAATGCTCAGTTCCAGAGTTTCCCTATCAAATAATAGTGGTTGTGAAAATCCTACACTGGACCAAGAAATCATAAGTAAGTAGCTCCACTCATAAAATGACAAAAAAAAAAAACTACAAAAAAAACATGTGTATAAGCCATTTAACTAAAAATATATCTGTATTCGAACAATTCATATTAAAAACATATATATAAGTCCGTAACATATCAGGAAGAATGTTGGAAGGGTGGGCAACGCAGTTGGGAGATCAAGAAGTGGAGAAGATTGTGAATGAGAACTTAAGAGATACCCAAGTCAGGATCATACATAGAGCTATCTATGGATTTAATATACTGAATGCAAGACATCCAGATAAGATGATGAGTTGTCCAAATTGTGGTACGGAAAAAACAGATCTAGATCATGGGATATGGCAATGCGAGAGGATTGAAAGATTTTGGAAACAGGTCCAGGGGGTAGTGAGGAAAATCTGGAATAGAAACGTGGAGTTGGATCCAATGGTCTGGTTATTTCACTATCAGCATCGGGAGGAGGGAGAGAAAGGGGGAGACAAGTTACCGAATCTTTTCCATGATATAGCAATGATAAGTAAAAGGGCTATTCTTCAGAAGTGGCTGGTGAAGAAATACCAACAAAAGAAGAACTTGTTAATCAATTGAAAAAAACGCTCATGTTGGAGAAGGTGATGGTGGAGAGGTGTAAAGAAAGGATGACAGCAAAATTTCAGTAAATGGAGAAAGTTCATAAGCGTTGTATGTTCTAGAGAAGAAACAATACAAATAATGTCCACATTTAGGTCTACGGAATGGTACATGAAGGAAGATCTGTCAGGGTCCCTGTGCGAGCTGAAAGTATAGCTGGCTAGAGTCTGGGTCGTGTCGCATGGAGAGGGGAGGGGGGGATGGGAGGGATAGTGTTTATAAGTAATGTTTGTAACAAGTTATCAAGGAATGCTGAAGGGGGGTAGCGGAGATTGGAGGCTGAAGAGAATCCTCATGGATAGAGGGATATAAGTTTAATATAGGAGAGATAATAGCTGCTCAGAAATGACACGTATATTGTGTAGGATGGTATAAGCAAACAAAGGATGTCTATATATAAGCAAAAGAGGAATGAGCTAATAGATAACCCTCAAAAGTGGAAATAATTCCCAAAAGCAAGGTTTTGGCTAGATTTCCAGTGGTAAAAATGGCAAAAAACGCTATTCCCGCTCCAGTGACGTCTCAGTCAAGTGCTGCACAGCCGGCTGCAGCTCAGTGAGTGAGGAAGAATGCAGCCGGCTGCAGCTCAGTGAGTGAGGAAGAATGCAGCCGGCTGCAGCTCAGTGAGTAAGAATGCAGCCGGCTGCAGCTCAGTGAGGAAGAATGCAGCCGGCTGCACGGATGTGACGTGTGCAGCACTTGACGGTGACATCACTGGATGGGGAACAGCGGTCTGCAATAACGCCTCTCACAGGCACTATTACCAACACAAGGTATTTGAGAGAAACATTGTTTCTCAATATAATATCGAACTAGACAATAAAAAATATGGGTGACCCACCCTTTTAAATCCCCCGCTGGGTGCCCTGCTCATTTTCATATTTTCCTTCTGCACTGCTGCAGAGACTTGTAGCTTACTGACATTTATAAATATCCTTATCATACTAGCTCCTTTTAGTGCAGCTTTTTCTATTTTGTTCCATTCATAGCATTGTTTTCACCATGTTTACCACTGGAAATCTAGCCAAAACCTTGCTTTTGGGAATTATTTCCACCTTTGAGGGTTAACTAGTAGCTCATTCCTCTTTTGCTTATATATAGACATCCTTTGTTTGCTTATACCATCCTACAAGAATATGTGTCATTTCTGAGCAGCTACTATCTCTCCTATATTAAACTTATATCCCACTATACATGAGGATTCTCTTCAGCCCCTGTTTTCAGGCATCTTGTTGCTACTTAGAGTATATTCACACACACACACATTTTTTGGTTGCATTTTGGACTTAAAAAAAAATAAAAAAAATTCTGACAACCTAAGGATACTTGCTAGTGATCTCGTGTTTTATATGTATGTTTTTAATATGAATTGTTTGAATAAAAATATTTTTAATCAAATGGCTTATACACGTTTTTTTGTAGGTTTTTTTTTTTTTTTTTTTAAATAGTGGCTGTGACTGGATTCCTAACATCCACCTCTATTCAAATTAATAGGAAGCGGACGTGCAGTATTCGGTCACAGTCACCATCAGAAGGTGGAAGAGCTATAGAACTGAGCATTTCCAGCTGCCTGCTACCGCCGCCTGCCCCGACAATAGCTGATCGATGGGGGGGGGTTAGGTGTTATACCCCTGCCAATCAGACATTGACGGTCTATCCTAAAGGGGGCTTTACACGGTAGCGATATCGCTAGCAATTTCTAGCGATAGCGACCGTGTAAGTACCCGCCCCCGTCGCGCATGCGATTGTTTGTGATCGCTGCCGTAGCGAACATTATCGCTACGGCAGCATCACACATACTTACCTGGTCGGCGGCGTCGCTGTGACTGCCGAACAATTCCTCCTTCAAGGGGGAGGGACGTTCGGCATCACAGCGACGTCACCGCAACGTCACTAAGCGGCCGGCCAATCAAAAGCGGAGGGGCGGAGATGAGCAGGACGTAACATCCCGCCCACCTCCTTCCTTCCTTCCTCATTGGGGCCGGCGGCAGGTAAGGAGACGTTCCTCGCTCATGCGGTGTCACACATAGCAATGTGTGCTGCCGCATGAGCGATGAACCACAACGCTAAACAACCCTTACCGATTTTTGACTTTGGGACGACCTCTCCATGGTGAACGATTTTCACCATTTTTGAGGTCGCTGGTAAGTATTACACGCTGCGATATCGTTAATGACGCCGGATGTGCGTCACTAACAACTTGACCCCGGCGACCAAACATTAACGATATCGTAGCGTGTAAAGCCCCCTTAAGGCTAGACCATCAATGTAAAAGTTTTGGACAACCCCTTTAAGTTCAATATTTTACTTGCAAAGTGAGGCAGTTGTTACTACTAGAGCTGTATATGTATATTTTACATCAGATCTCACATTGTAGAGTGTGGGAGAAGACTGGCGAATTGGTGAGGGTACAAGAAAGCTATAAAAAAAAACAAAAAAAAAAAACAAAAAACCCAGCCCTGCTATGATCCTCTATGTATACCAAGAGACTACACAGTTCTCATGGTGAGTGGAGTCTCATTAGAATTGGCACAAAGTTAATAGTGGGAAAAGCCTTATATGTGTGGAGTGCAGTTGACAATTGGTGTGTGCATAGCATAGTAGCTACATTAGCAAACCTGAAATGTTATCCTCACAGTTAGACCATAAAGGGATTATTCCGGCTCCACTCACTTCCGTATCAGAAGGCGAGGGCCCAGATGTCGTGATGTCTACGGTCACCTGCCATGACGTGTGCACACGTCACATGTATGGTGCCCTTGTCCTATTCATTAGAATAGGTGCTGGATAGTGATGAGCGAACAGTTTGGTGCTCGGTACGCGTAACGAGCATTTTGATGCTTGGGTGCTCGTTTACTGAGTATAACGGAAGTCAATGGAGAACTTGAGCACTTTTCCAGAAGATTTACAACCACTCGCGCACCAAACAGTTTGCTCGCCACTAGTGCTGGACCATCCAATTAGTTTACACAAAGCGGCCAAAACATCCTTTGTTTAAAATTGAGCTAACTACTTAGTACAGAACACAAAAGTTTACACGACTTCCCAATATACATCAGTTCCTAAAGAAAGAAGCTGGGAGTGGACGGTGTTGGCTGACTGCTCTATGTAATAGCTAAGCCAACCCCCTTCACATTGGCGGTGACACAGAGAATGGCTTGGCTACTGGACTGAGTAGCCAGCATGCCCCCTTTATATACTAATAATTAAAGTGAATTCATTAGTAACTTTTTTACGCTATTAATTGCAGCTAATCCATGACATTAAGGTGTTTAGAAAGAAACCCATGTAAGCCAGTGATCAGCCATACAAATATATGAGCATACCGAAGATTCCCTAAAGTCGCCCTTGCAGGCTACATAGACCCCATCCCACTATATTTGGAACACTCTTGAAATGAAATGGCACAGGTAAGGGGGGCGACTATCAAGCAAAGGCCCAAAAACAGGATAATCTACATACAAGAGTATAGGACTGATGTATTATCCATAGGTTATGATTCATCATTCACAACATACACGGACATCTTTGTATACATATGAGAAAAACCAGGTGACAGGTTCCCTTTAATATGAAGTACGGCCAGCAGCTTTCAGCCCTCCATTACAGTCTAGTATGCTGTATATGTCCCCAATCTGCTCTACTATACACAAAAAAATTTACAGACAGGGTGGTCCGGTCTGATGGGCATCTCTGCTCTTGATCCAGTGCCTCCTCTCTTCTTGCGATCGCCATCCTCCTTCCTTGTTTTGTGCAGATGACGTGCCCTACATCACGCGTATTTCTCTCTGCCCTGCTAAGCATAGCGCCAAGTACTATAGTGCGCATGTGCAGGGAGATGCCAAAGAGCGCTGATAACCCGTAGGTAAAGCCGACGAATGCACTACAGTACTTCACTCTGCCCTCACCAGAGCAGACAAGTGTGAATGTGCAGGAGCAAGACAGGGGAGAAGAGTGTATGGATGACATAGGATGCGTCATCCACATGAAGCAGGGAAGGAGGACGACAATCGCAAGAAGAACAGGCACCAGATCAAGACCAGAGATGTCCATGAGACTGGACCACCCTGTAGGAGTGTAATAAAAAGCATTTTTTGTCTTGCACAGCAGATTGGGGGCTTATATACAGCATACCAGAATGCAGTGACAGAGGCTGAAAGATGCGGGACATACTTTTTATGGGGAAAAATGGTGACAAGTTCCCTTTAATGTCATGGAATGGAGGGCTGCACAAAGCTAAGGCTAAAATCTTAAAGGGAATGTGTCACCAGGTTTTTTCCACCTCATCCGAGAGCAGCATAATGTAGAGGCAAATACCCTGATTAATGCGATGTCTCACTTAAACTACTTTCACACTGCGTTTTGCCTTATGTTTAGTGGTCCCGTCAGCCATCCGTCTGAACCACCCCTCCCCCACCCCACAAAGCGTGTTTCAGACGCATGCGCCGACAGGGCCATTGACTTAATGGAGCAGACTACGTTAGCGTGTGCTCTGTTTTGTACTATTTTCGGGCACATGTTTTCTGCAGGCGGACACCAAAATGTAGTCGACTACATTTTGGTGTCCACCTGCAGAAAACGTATATGCCTGAAAATGGTACAAAACAGAGCACACACTAACGTAGGCTGCTCCATTACAGTCAAAGGCCCTGTCGGCGCATGCGTCCGAAACACGCTTTGCAGGGTGGGGGAGGGGCGGTTCGGACGGATGCCCCAAAGGGACCACTAAACGTAAGGCAAAATGCAGTGTGAAAGGGACCTTACTGGGCTGCTTAGTGTAGTTTTGATAAAACTCTTTCATCAGCAGTATATTATCATTACAGGACTACTTGGTGTGCTGCCAAGTAGTCCAGCATATCCATGAGCTCTGTATAACTGCTAGATCTGCAGCAGAGAAAACATTGATTTTATCAAAATAACAGCAAACAGCTCAGTAAGTGACACATCGCTGGAATCAGGGTCTCTGTCTCTACATTGTGCTACTCTCAGATGGGGGAGCAAAAACCTGGTGACAGATTCCCTTTCAGGAATTTCCTAAGAGATTCTTACCAATTCCAAAGTGCTCGTTCCACATTGTATGTAGACCAATGGTGGCTTCACTGAGATGTTTCTTCAGTTCTTCAAAAGGAATGTTAACCTTAAACTCCACGTGGACTCCCAGGTCAAAGCTAAGTTTCTTCAGCTCTGCTACTCGTACTTCATCTTGTTTATTGCGACATCCTCCGATAAGAATGAGTTTCAGATTTTCTCGTTCCTCCGGAGTTTTCTTTGCCAGTAGAGTACTAAATGCACGGATCTGCAGTTTGTGATCCTTCTCTGGCCTGAATTGGCCAATAGACACCACAGAGTGCTCTCTTCTCTCGTGCTTCTCGTTCAGTTCAAGATCTAAAAATGTCTTGACATCACAAGGTGGATATACAATACTGATGCGATCACTGCATTTCCACAATTCCAAGACGTGGTTGAAGGTCCACGTAGAGTTCACCATCACCATATCGCTGCAAGACCCGACCCAACCGTATACAAGAGCAAACAAAATATAGTAAATCAGCTTCAGCCTGCTCAGAACAGGGTTGTTGGAAATGAAAGCGGCGTTGTTGAATCTAGCAGTGTGGTCCCGGACAATGGACAGCATGTCTGTACTGATGGTGGGGTAGTGCACGTAGCAGCCCACACGACAGCCCCCCAGGTACTTGAATAAAGGCAATGTAAAAGCATAGCCCATTGAATCAATGTAAATATCAGGCACACATTTTACCAGAGCCTCCCAGCCTAAAAGAATGGATCCCAAGCTCTGTCCCAGCAGGGTGAAATGTGGATAAAGTCGGTCTTCTACCAGGTAACGTTTTTCTAGAAACACAAACTTAATAGGGTAGGATAACTTAATATTGAACCTGCCGACTGCCCCATTAAGGATGTCCTCTCCCGAGACATCTTTGTCACCAGTGTAAACCACATACACAGCGTTTTTGTACCTGGAAAACAATAAAAGAAAATTAAAGCTCATAGAATTATATTCACCCATTGCTTTAACACTCGAAGTCCCAGAGAGGGGTCATGTAACATTTCTACCTTTGGAACCCAGAGACGAATGACCTGAAGGATTTTAGCTAACCTCCTATAATCACCGTCTTTTGTTCTGTAATTAAGGCCATTACTGTCGCACCACAGGAGGTTGTTGGTTTCCATTGAGTTTAGCCATTTAGTTTCTAGTTAGTTCTATTCAGTTTGGACTAAGGGCACGTCACACTTTAGTGACGCTCCAGCGATCCCACCAGCAATCTGACCTGGTCAGGATCGCTGGTGCGTCGCTACATGGTCGCTGGTGAGCTGTCAATCAGGCAGATCTCACCAGCGACCAGTGACCAGCCCCCAGCGACGCGTGGAAGCGATGCTGCGCTTGGTAACTAAGGTAAATATCGGGTAACCAGGCGCTTGGTTACCCGATATTTACCCTGGTTACCAGCGCACACCGCTTAGCGCTGGCTCCCTGCACTCGCAGCCAGAGTACACATCGGGTTAATAAGTAAACCGCTTTGCTTATTTACCCGATGTGTACTTTGGCTACGTGTGCAGGGAAAAGGGAGCCAGCACTGGCAGCCTGAGAGCGGCGGACGCTAGTAACCAAGGTAAATATCGGGTAACCAAGCAAAGCACTTCGCTTGGTTACCCGATGTTTACCTTGGTTACAGCTTACCGCAGGCTGCCAGAAGCCGGCTCCCTGCTCATTCAGATCGTTGCTCTCTCGCTGTCAAACACACCGATGTGTGCTTCTCAGCGGGAGAGTAACCTCCAAAAAATGAAGCAGCACTGTGTAATGAGCAGCGATTTCACAGCAGGGGCCAGATCACTGCTCCGTGTCACACACAGCGAGATCGCTAATGAGGTCACTGGTGCGTCACAAAAAGCATGACTCAGCAGCGATCTTGCTAGTGATCTCACTATGTGAGAAGTACCCCTAAGGGTCATTTGACCTTCTTTCGGGACTTCAGGGGGGAGCTCGACATTTCTGGGACTTGTAGTGTTAAAGGGAACCGGTCACCACTTTTTTGGCCTAAAAGCTGCGGCCACCACCACCGGGCTCTTAAATACAGCATTCTAACATGCTGTATATAAGAGCCCAGGCCGGGGGTATACCATAAAAAACACTTTATAATACTTACCTAACGGTCTCGCGGTGGGCCTTGTGGGCGTCTCCGTTGTCTGGTGCCGCCTCTTTTGGCCATCTTTGTTCTCCTTCTCCAGCCGCGGTGCATGACGGGTCCGACATCATCCACACTCGCCGGCATTCAGGTCAGGATTAAAGTATTGTAGTGCGCCTGCACAGGACCGGTGAGTGTGTATGACATGGCCGCGTCATGCACACAGGCTTCAGAAAGAGGACGAAGATGTCCGAAAGGGGAGGCACCGGCCCTGGACAACGGAGACGCCCATAAGGACCACCGCGTGACCGTTAGGTAAGTATTATAAAGTGTTATTTAGGTTATACCCCCGGCCTGGGCTCTTATATACAGCATGTTAGAATGCTGTATATAAGAGCCTGGTGGTGGTGGCCGCAGCTTATAGGCCAAAAAAGTGGTGACAGGTTCCCTTTAAGATTTCAAAACAAAAATAAATACTGAACCAGTAAATTTGCTTCCAGCTCCAGTGCTGCTATCCTGACCGTATCCGCCAGAGTGGAAGAGATGACGCCCCGACCACCTATCTCCTGATGCACGTCATCACTATTGGTCTGGCAGAGATTGTCAGGACAGCAGCTATGGAGCAGATTCCAGGGGGAGTATATGTTCTGTTCTTCTATTATACTCATGACTTGCCACTGTCAGTGATTTAAACAAGCCTGAAAATCCCTTTAAAAGGGAATCTGTCACCAGGTTTTTGCCACCTAATCTGCAAGCAGCATAATGTAGGGGCAGAGATCCTGATTCCAGCAATGTGTCACTTATTGGGCTGCTTAGTGTGGTTTTGATAAAATCACTGTTTAAATCAGCAGGAAATTATTATTAGACAGCCAGCTAGTCCTCTATATTCAATTAGAATGATAATATACAAAAATGGAGAATGGTGACCCCCAAATAAATAAACTAACCTATTAAAATATAAAAGACGTCTCAGAGTAGAACTCATTTATATGTATAAATACATGTGTGGTCAATATAAAGGACTGGCACATGACTTATTTCTTCCAAAGACAGTACTAAGGACCAGAGGGCATTCACTGCGAGTGGAAGAAAAGCGATTCCGACGGCTAAATAGAAAAGGTTCTTTACAGTTAGAGCAGTCAGACTGTGGAATGCCGACCACAAGAGGTAGTAATGGCAGATACTAGAACAGCTTTTAAAAAAGAGCTGGATGATTTCCTCAGTACACACAACATTGTTGGTTATAAATGACTTAGTGACAAAATGTAGAATTGGTGGAGGAAGGTTGAACTAAATGGACTTAGGTTGAAAAAAGACCTATGTAACTATGTAAAAATACAATAAATTTTATTGAAAAAAAATTATAAAAAAATATGTCATGAAGTGTATAGCAGTACAGAAGGCAAGTATAAATGATAGGTCAATGATGGGGATTTAAAATAAATGTGACAGCACGGATGACAGCCGAGACCATAAATTAGTAACAAGGGCAGCAATAAATAATTTAGATGTTGAATAAGTGTGCAGCAAGGCAAACTAATAAAAAAAAAATCCACATTCACAGAAAAAAAAAAAAAAAAAAAAAAAATCAATAAATAAAATCAGTTATTGTATTATGGTCAGACCACTAGAGGGTGCCCAACTACATTTAGGGACTGTTAATGTGAGAGGGGACCATAAATAATTAAGTAGATATACCGATAGGGAAATGGACTGCGTGGATAAATTAAAAACAAACAATAGCAGCATCATATAAAGTGACTGGTGCGTACCCATGAAAAAAACATATATATGCTCAGTGTTAGCATGTGTCAAGGCACATTTCACGTTGGCTTCCTCGGGGTGTGGTGTCAATGTGTGTTGAACAGTATGGCCGACATATCTGCACTGGCAGGTGCAGAGAATCAATTACCACAGCATCTGAATACAAGGGCAGGACTCCGGCCGAGGACCGCGTCACTTCCGGCCATCCTGGTGACAGTGTGGATCAAAAGGAAGAGTTCCTGTAAGTCAAAACTGACCCGCACTGTGCCATAGGGATACCTTCAAAGACAGGGGTAGGTGCTCCAGCGCACATAAGCACCCAGAGGTGGCCATGTTGTGTGCTGGCAATCGTGTGGGCAAATGTGAAGGATGTAGTGAAGGTAATAAAAAAAGTAAAGAAAGAATCCTCCATATTCACAAGCTCTATATAACCTTAACCCCCACTGATTGTACATGAGCAAAAAACTGCCAGTGTACACAGAAAGTTGCCAATCAGTGGTGTAAGTGGGGATATAGAGCTCCACATTCAAATAACTGCTAAATTTGCAGCAAAGAAAACAATTTTATCAAAACTGCAGCAAGCAGCCCAGCAAGTGACACATTGCTGGAATCAGGATCTCTGCCCCCACATTATGCTGTTTTCAGGTATCGTAGCAAAAACCTAAAGATTGTAATTAACCCCTTCACGACCGGACGATTTTTCGCTTTCCGTTTTTTTTTTCCGCCATTCTTTTTCTGAGAGACGTAACTTTTTTATTTTTCAGTCAATATGGTCATGTGTGGGCTCATTTTTTGCGGAACCAGCTATACTTTTAAATGAAACCATAACTATTACCATATAGTGTACTGAAAAACGGCACAAAAAATTCAAAATGCAGAAAAATTGCAAAAAAAGTGCAATAGCACTATTGTTTTTGAGATATTTTATTCACTGTGTTCACTATATGGTAAAACTGATGTGTGGGTGTGATGCCTCAGGTCAGTGCGAGTTTGTAGACACCAAACATGTAAAGGTTTACTTTTATATAAGGGGTTAAAAAAAAAAACAAAACAAAAATCGGAAGTTTGTCCGAAAAAAGTGGCACACGTTTTACGCCATATTCCGTGACCCGTAACATTCTCATTTTTCGGGATCTATGGCTCAGTGACTGCTTATTTTTTGCGTCTCGAGCTGACGTTTTTAACGGTACCATTTTTGCGCAGATGCTACGTTTTGATCGCCTCTTATTGCATTTTGCACAAAAGTTGTGGCGACAAAAAAAACGTCGTTTTGGCGTTTGGAATTTTTTTGCCGCTACGCCGTTTACTGATCAGATTAATTGATATAATATTTTGATAGATCGGGCGTTTCTGAACTTGGTGATATTAAATGTGTGTATATTTTTTTAACCCTTTAATTTTGAATGGGGCGAATGGGGGGTGATTTGAACTTAGTTTTTTTTTTAAATTTTTTAAAACTTTTTTTTTTTTTATTTTACTAGTCACCCTAGGGGGCTATAGCGATCAGCAATCCGATCACTCAGATACGCTCACTTTCTTTTTCACTGGGCCGCGGGCACAGTGAAAGTGAAAGCAAGTCATGTGTAGTACAGGAGTCATCACATGACCCTGTGCTACCATGACAACTACCGGAAGTCACGTGATCGCGTCACATGACTTCCGGTATCGGGCGGTAAGTAAAAGTTTACCGCGATCGCGCTTATAATGGCGCTGTCACATATTGACAGTGCCATTTAAGGGGTTAAACAGCACGAGCAGATAACGATTCTGCTCGTGCCTAGCAGGCACACATCTCAGCTGTGAAAAATCAGCTGAGATGTGCGCCGATCACAGCATGCTGCCGCCGGCAGACCGCGGGCAGTAACGTTATGACCGCTAGGATGTAATTTTACTGCCCGCGGACGTTAAGGAGTTAAGTAGAAGTCTGACTATGGGTATTATGTTATACCTTTTCTGTAAAGCACGCAGTGCACACCACAGCACCCTCTCTCCTCCACCTCCAGCATTGCAATATGGATGAAAGAAAGCCACTACTTTCTGCTCTTTGCCATCTTTGCCGAGTTGTACAGATGCAGCTCTCTTCTTCCCAACCCACAGTCGTATACAAAGGAGAAGAACAAAAAACAGGAGACTGATGGTGACGCTGGCAATAAGTGCAGGAATGAAGAGCGATGTCAGCATGCTGGAGGGAAAGATACAAAGAGAAAAGAAAATTATAAAATTAATATACAGTAAAATATCAGAAATGTGTACTATACAAAGAAACTTTAGTTAGGATCCACAGTGTCATAGGTGTGCTTCAGTGACAGGAGTGGTAAAGGCTAGGACAACATACAACAACATACTCATTTCTGAAATCCATATTTCACAATACAAGTGACAGCAGCTACCTCCCCCAATTCTCAATACACAGCTACGAGAGGATGGGTTTTCAAAAAAGAGTGAGGGAAACAATGAGCAAATGATGGGGCACACTAAAATCCAACATGCCTGATCCTTCCTGTAATATCTTCTGTTGTGGGAGAGTAGGACCACCTTTATATGCATTATATAATTGGCTGGTGGGTTCCTGCATAACAAGAAACTCAACTACATGTTTATTAGTTATTCTAATATCACCCTTGTTCTGGGAAACACATAGTCCGATAGGATAGAGTGGACAACACTAACACTTTGTTTAAAGGGGTATTCTGGTATTTATTATATATTATTTATCTTTTTATTTAAAGGGAACCTGTCACTAGTTTTTTGCCCTATAAGCTGCGGCCACCACCACCAGGCTCTTATATACAGCATTCTATCATGCTGTATATAAGAGCCCAGGCCGCTGTGACTACATAAAAACACTTTATAATACTTACCTAACGGTCGCTCTGCGGTGGATGTGACTCAAATGGACGTCTTCATCCTCCGGTGCCGGCGCCTCCTCTTTCAGCCATCTTCGTCCTCCTTCTGAAGCCAGGGTGCATGAGGCATCTACGTCATACACACTCGCCGGTCCCACACATGCGCACTACAATACTTTGATCCGCCCTGTTCAGGGCACATCAAAGTACATCTGCTCAGGACCTGAATGTCGGCGAGTGTGTATGATGTCGGACGCATCATGCACCCCGGCTTCAGAAGATGGAGAACAAAGATGGCCGAAAGAGGAGGCGCCGGCATCGGAGGACGAAGACGCTTATTTGACCCACCTCCACCGCAGCGACCGGTTTAGGGGAGTATTATAAAGCGTTTTTTTACGTTCTACACAGCGGCCTGGGCTCTTATATACAGCATGTTAAAATGCTGTAAAAAAAAAAAAAAAAAAAAAAAAGAGCCCACTGGTGGTGGCCGCAGCTTATAGGGCAAAAAACTGGTGACAGGTTCTCTTTAAAAAGATGGCATAAAAAAGTAGTAACCTACACTCACCCCTTATAAAGAAAAGCAGTCATTTGCTGCAAAAAAAAAAAAAACGTAATTACTTACCGGTAATGTGTTTTTTCTGAACCCATGACAGCACCACGAGAGAGGGGATCCGCCCTTCAAGGACAGGAAACCTCCAGGATTAAAAAGGGGCGGCACCTCTCCCCACTTCAGTTGGTTACCGAGCATGAAAGGACCTCCGGAAAAGGAACATTGTTAAAACACAAAACTACCACCAACATACAGCCATGCGGAGAGAAGTGAAAAACCCCAGAACTATTAACACATCCACGCGCAGGGAGGGAATGTAAGGGTGCTGTCATGGGTTCAGAAAAAAAACACATTACCGGTAAGTAATTACGTATTTTTCCAGCACCCATGACAGCACCACGAGAGAATTACATAGACAGGAAACCTAGGGAGGGACCAAAGCGTGCAGAACCCTTCTCCCAAAGGTGAGGCCAGTAAATTATAAATCCATCTATAGTGCTTATAGAAGTGGAAAGTGAAGACCACGTGGTCACCACAGAACTGCACGATGTGAACTTCTGATCTTTCCGCCGAGGAAGATGCCATTGCTATTGGGAAGTGAGCTTTCAGACATCTCCCTAACACTGGCGTAGGCGACAGAATTGGCTTCTATGATCCACCCAGCCAAGGTAGATCTGGAGGCTTAGAGCCCCTTCCCATTACCCCAACAGAACAACAGGGACTAGTCCCTTCTCCAGGTACTGGTGACTGAGAGATATGCTAGAAGGCCACGTCTAACATTGAGGTAATGCCACCCTTCCTCCCCTGATCTTTCAGATTACCATACAGTTCGGAAGAATAATCTCTGGAGACCTATGAAGCTTGAAACTACCATCGGGAAGGAAGCTGGTTTAGGTGGTCCCAGGACCACTCTATTCTCAAGAACCTGAGTAAGGAAGGAACTAAGATAGGGCTTGGATGTCACTAACCCTACGTGCTGCTGTTAACTTCCGAGATAGATCCTTAAGATATATGTACTCTAAGGCGGGCTTTGCACACTACGACATCGCAGGTGCGATGTCGGTGGGGTCAAATCGAAAGTGACGCACATCCGGCGTCACTTGCGATGTCGTAGTGTGTAAATCCTATATGATACGATGAACGAGCGCAAAATCGTCGTCATCGTATCATCGCTGCAGCCTCCGACATTTCCATAATGCCGGGGGAGCGACAGGTACGATGTAGTTCCTCGTTCCTGCGGACGCACACATCGCTGTGTGTGAAGCCGCAGGAGCGAGGAACTTCACCTTACCTGCCTCCCGGCTGCAATGAGAAGGACGGAGGTGGGCGGGATGTTTACATCCTGCTCATCTCCGCCCCTCCACTTCAATTGGCCGCCTGCCGTGTGACGTCACTGTGACGCCGCACGACCCGCCCCCTAAGGAAGGAGGCGGGTCGCCGGCCAGAGGGACGTCGCACGGCAGGTATGTGCGTGTAAAGCTGCCGTAGCGATAATAATCGCTACGGCAGCTTTCACTATATATCGAACGTGCGACGGGGGCGGGACTATCGCTGCAGCATCGGTAACACATTGTTACCGATGTTGCAACGTGCAAAGCCCGCCTAAGGGTTCATATATGGCTTGGTTAAAGCTGAGGATGAGAATAAGATCCCATGATGGAAAGGACAGACCACAATCAGGACTATTACAGGAGTGAAATGGGAATCCAGTGATCTCCCGCTAGGTCATAATTATGCAGGGCAGCTAGGGCCCACACGTGAACAGTTAGCGGGTTAATCGATAAGACTCAGTTTAGACCTCTTCTGGAGGAACTCCAATACCAACGCAAAGCCCGCCTAAGGGTTCATATATGGCTTGGTTAAAGCTGAGGATGAGAATAAGATCCCATGATGGAAAGGACAGACCACAATCAGGACTATTACAGGAGTGAAATGGGAATCCAGTGATCTCCCGCTAGGTCATAATTATGCAGGGCAGCTAGGGCCCACACGTGAACAGTTAGCGGGTTAATCGATAAGACTCAGTTTAGACCTCTTCTGGAGGAACTCCAATACCAACGCAATTGGCGCTGGGTCATCTAGATTTGCCCCTACGGATGACAAGGTTATCTCAGTACTGCAGTAGAGTTTAGCCTTAAATTTTGGTTTCTTGCATTGCATAAGAGTAGTGATCAGGCCAGGAGCAAACGCTCCGATACTTAGAAGTGACCATGTGAAGCCACGCTGCGATATGCCGCCCAGGATCGCTTCTGCCCTCTCCTCCCGTATTATCATAACTGCTGGAATGAGGACTATGGGAGGAAAAGCATAAGCCAAGGTGGAAGTTCCAAGTGATTAGCAGGGCGTCCACTGCCGTACAGTTCTCTTCGGATTATAAATAATGCTCTGCTTACTATTGCCATCAGTGATCAGGACAGAGAACCCCATGATAGAGATATGCCATTATCGCTTGAATGTTAGAGGATTACGTACAATGACCAGTTAAGGTGGCTTTACACACTGCAACATCGCAAACGATATCGCCGCAACGTCACCGGGTTTGCAAAACCGGCGACGCAACAGCGACCTCCCCCGCGACATTGCAGTCTGCGAACACATCAGCGACCGGGCCCGTGCCGTGAAGTTGCTGATCGCTACAATCGTTCAGGACCAGTCATTGGTCCTTTGTTTCCCGCTGTGCAGCATGATCGCTAGAAGTTTTCAGTGTGGAAAGGGGACTTTACAGCGACTGTGTTTGCGACTACCCTTTCAAAAGCTGCCTTACAATGTCCCCAATGACTAACTAGGCCGTTCTGCAGGTCCGGAGCGCTGTTGTGTCGTAGGCACGGGCTGCCTGTTGGACATCTCACCAGCGACTCACCAGAGACGTTGTAGCGATCCCGGCCAGGTTGGGATCGCTGGTGGGATCGCTGAAAGTCCCAGTGTGTAAAGGGGCCCTAAGGGAATGCAGGAACTGATCCACTGCTGTTTCTACTGCAAGGAATTCCCTGGTGTTTGGGGAAACATCGGTATCTCTTCCAGACCACACTCCCTGGACAAAATGACCTTGAAAATGGGTCTTTCAACCATGCTTTGGTGGCAAGCACCTTCGATACTTGGGTTATTTAAGGCATGCCCTTTAAAAGTCCTCTGGATGCAGCCAACAATGCAGGGATCCACTGTGTTGGGCCGGAGTGTAACACACTTGTCCGGATGACCTCCGAGAATCACCTGATACTTCAGAATGTTCACCTGAAGGACTCCGGCTTGTACCTGGACCAAAAGCACCACCAAGATGCTGAATGTAAAGGAGCCTAAAAAGGGACATTGTGTCTCTGAGGAGTTATCGGGACTTTTGTTGCCTGTGCCACTTGCACCTGGAGATTCTCTAGTTCAGACTCTAGAAGTTGGCAGTCTTGAGCTGTTGAATCTAAACACCCTCCTGCCTAAGTTCGGTACAATGTCGGGCAGAGCTGCCGATAACCATCTAGATACGGGATCTTAGAACCCTTTCCTCTCCTTAGAAGGGTTGTCACTACAGATATTCTTGTAAAGACCATCCCCAGACCAACGCAAGAGCTGGATACTGGAAATGTCTAAACTTCCCCTCCATATACAGGGCTACCCTGGGGAATTTCTGAACCCTGACGCATATCAGGACATGAGAACTACATTCTTCAGATCTACCACTGCCATGTGACACCAGGAATTCAATGTTTCCCTGTGGATATCACTGACTCCATTTGAAGCTCTCTAAGTCTGGAGAGTTTTCAGGTTTATTATTGTGCGAACCTTTGGAACGGAATCTGAGGCTAGAGTACAAAAAGGGTTCGGGTCCATTGGTTTGAGGATATCCTCACTTAGGACAGAAGAAAAAATGAGAAAGTTTCCTCCCCGGACCCAGGGGGAAGAGTCACTGGGGGGACCCTCTGCGTATCCTTAAGGCCTCTTAAACATAAATGTGGCGCTTCCCTTGATTTCCTTCAGTCCGACCAACAAGGCTGATCTTCAGGTGTTTCAGCCAAAAACTCTTTCCCAAAGGTCTACTGAAGGCTTGACTTGACGTGTACAGAACCCTTCTTTCTGTCGCCTGCTGCTCCGAAAAGATCATCCAGGACTGGGCCGAACAGAAATTCCCCTGGTCATTGGATAGGAAAAGTCACAGGGGTGAACACACCATTTCATTGTTGCGCCGCCCAGGCACCTGTTATTAATACCAGCAGTAGCAACGCAGCCACAGTAGCCACTGCAAAGTCTTGATCTTGTCTGGATATCCCCCCGCCAGCACTTCAGCCAGAGGACCCTTCTGGCTGCGCCAGATAAGGCTGCGGATTTAGCCGACAGCCTAGGTGAGACTGCAAATGTGTCTGTAAGGAACGCTGCTACCCCACGTAAGAAAAGGAGATGAAGATACTGTGTCGCCCTGGGCAAGCCAGGGGACACAGGTCACAACACCACCACACCCCACACCCCAGGTAGGCACATCAGCTAACCTACAAATCCTTGTTGCCTTCCTCCAGGAGTCTGATGCACACCAGGGGGTGGGCCAGGCGGTTGGCTCCGCCCACCAAGGAGCTCACAACTCTGGAGGCAGGAAGTAACCAGGCAGTCGAGTCAGGGACATGAAGGAGTGAACAGCAGATAGCCCCGGGCAGGGGAAGAGTGCAGTCTAGCTGAGGGGCTAGAGTAAACAAACAACAAGTGAAAGTGAAGGAAAGCAAAGTGGAAAAGGAGGAAAGCAAGAAGTGGTGACAAAGCAGAGGGAAGGAGAAGCCTGAGAGCCCAGCTGTGTGTAGGGCTAGAACAGCAAGGTCAGCGACGGCGGTGACTGTCCGGAGGGGGACCGTTTGGAAGTTCCTGGAAGGACCCCGTTGGCTGTGTGCCCGGTGGTCTGGAGCAGTGTTCCGAAAGACAGTCAGCACCAGGGCAGGGGCCTCTCGGACCCCGGCAAGGCTAGGAGTCGCCAAATTTGCCGAATCCGTCAGTGAAGGGGACGTAGATTCCCCCAACAACCAAGTCCCGATAGAAGGCAACAGTCCAACCTGTACAACAGAGGCACCGCCACCGCCAGGGCACCAGTCTCTGAGGGCCAGCGCCTGCGGGCAAAGTGTAGTGCTCCTCCGGCCCAGCTTGAAGCCGGGGAGCGGGTTACCGGTGGGGACCCATCGCAACCATCCGTACATACAGGTGCAAGGAAGAGGGACATCACCGTCACCTACCGGGGAAGCAAAGCAGCCGTCTGTGGGACCGTCCTACCAGCCGTTTGGTTTACCGTACAAACTGTGTCCAAGTCTCAGGCTGAGTGAGTACCATAGTGCCGCAAGGCACAGCGCTGCCCCCGCGTCCCTGCGCCCACCAGGCCCTACACTTCACATCTCTTCACCGGGCCCCGGGATCACCAACCCCTACCCACGGAGGGGCAACACAACACCTGACTGCTCCCATCACCATCCCCGGGTTCCCCATCCAAAGCAGCGGTGGTGCAATCACCACAACCGTGGGTGGCGTCACGAACTATAACAATCCCCACACCCAACAAAACCCCTTTCACTCACGGGCGAGGAGTGCCGCTCGAGACACCCCGGGATCCGGCCCACAGCTCGAGCCACCACTGAGCAGCTGCCGGACCCGAGCAGAAGGGGTGAGCGCGGTGTGCTGACACCCTCCTCCCCGCCCGCGACAACTTGGCGTCACGAACAGGATCTTACCGCTCTGCCGTCTGGTAGAGGTGCGCCTTGTTACCGCCGGAGGTATCCGGCAGAAAAATTGCAGAAGCCGCCATCTTTGGCGCGAAAAGTTCCCGCTCGAGCGTCTTCTCGAGCAGTAGAGGCGCGAAGGCCAAGACCCCGCCCCGAGAGAGGAGGGGCCGGAAAGAGCTAAGGGGGACGCAGATGGAGAAATGGCAGCGTCCTCGAATTGGAGTGCGGGAATACCCGCCACCGGAGTACCCAAGCTCTGGGGGAAACGAGGCGGAGTAGCTTTTGAGGACTGCGGCCCGGGTGAACTCCCCGCCGGGACCGCTGCGTGGCTGGAGCGGGAGTTGGACCGATTCTGCGTGAAGGTGAGGGCGCAGAGCCTGCAGCAGTTGATGGATTGGAAGGCAGAGATGCGAAGGATGGTTGCCGTAGTGGGGGCCCGTGAGCAAGGGGCCGCTGCAGCCGTGCCGCGTCGCGATCAGTCCACCCAAACCCCAGATCCGGCCCTGATTGAGTGGGAGACGGACATCAGCACCGCGGCTGGGGGTCCGGAGAGAATGTCGTTGATGGAGGAAGAGGTCCCAAGCATGCCGCCTCCGCCGCCATTCCTAACGGCTGTTAGCGGTTCGGGGTTGAACTGCCAGTGGGAAGAAAACCCCATGTACCGCTCGGTCCCGGAGTGGGCCGACCCCCTGCGGTGGTAGCCGCCTCAAGGGCAGCGGATGCCCGCTGCAGCAGTCCCCGTTGGGACCACCATTGTTTGTTTGTTTAAAAGAGAATGATGAAAATGATAATTACCGAACAGTTACCTGATTTGCTTAAGTGATTGAACCGGCCGGAGCCGGCACCGTTGTCCCCGTGGGGACCGTTTAAAAAATGGCATGGGAACTATCCATGGACAAGCCCGTGAACTTGCAGGGCAACCACAGACGTTAGTGGCTTGTAAATATGTTGGTTACCGTTACCGGTTTCCGCAATGCCGCCTCCGGAGAGGCAGGTTGGAGGGAGGGCCCTGAGCAGAGCAGGCTGGGGCCCAGCCACCAAAGGAACCGGTGGCTACCCTCTGGAGGGAAGGACAGATCCCGCTCGGGTACCGTGTGCTGGACTGTGGGTCAAGGGGTGCTGCCTGGGTTTTAGGGGCAGCATCAGGGCCAGGTTACTTGGGTGGGAGAGAGCGGAAACCGTGACCGTATACCGTTGCAACGTTAAAAGTAAAATGTGCCTCCCGTCTTGGGAAGAAGTTATTTAAAAATGTTATGTATGTTTGTTTAACCCTGTTATCCCCTTTTTCAGAAAAATAAAACCGGTGTAGGACGGCAGCCCGCGGACGGTCTGCGTTTTGCTAAGGGGGAATGTGTCGCCCTGGGCAAGCCAGGGGACACAGGTCACAACACCACCACACCCCACACCCCAGGTAGGCACATCAGCTAACCTACAAATCCTTGTTGCCTTCCTCCAGGAGTCTGTGATGCACACCAGGGGGTGGGCCAGGCGGTTGGCTCCGCCCACCAAGGAGCTCACAACTCTGGAGGCAGGAAGTAACCAGGCAGTCGAGTCAGGGACATGAAGGAGTGAACAGCAGATAGCCCCGGGCAGGGGAAGAGTGCAGTCTAGCTGAGGGGCTAGAGTAAACAAACAACAAGTGAAAGTGAAGGAAAGCAAAGTGGAAAAGGAGGAAAGCAAGAAGTGGTGACAGAGCAGAGGGAAGGAGAAGCCTGAGAGCCCAGCTGTGTGTAGGGCTAGAACAGCAAGGTCAGCGACGGCGGTGACTGTCCGGAGGGGGACCGTTTGGAAGTTCCTGGAAGGACCCCGTTGGCTGTGTGCCCGGTGGTCTGGAGCAGTGTTCCGAAAGACAGTCAGCACCAGGGCAGGGGCCTCTCGGACCCCGGCAAGGCTAGGAGTCGCCAAATTTGCCGAATCCGTCAGTGAAGGGGACGTAGATTCCCCCAACAACCAAGTCCCGATAGAAGGCAACAGTCCAACCTGTACAACAGAGGCACCGCCACCGCCAGGGCACCAGTCTCTGAGGGCCAGCGCCTGCGGGCAAAGTGTAGTGCTCCTCCGGCCCAGCTTGAAGCCGGGGAGCGGGTTACCGGTGGGGACCCATCGCAACCATCCGTACATACAGGTGCAAGGAAGAGGGACATCACCGTCACCTACCGGGGAAGCAAAGCAGCCGTCTGTGGGACCGTCCTACCAGCCGTTTGGTTTACCGTACAAACTGTGTCCAAGTCTCAGGCTGAGTGAGTACCATAGTGCCGCAAGGCACAGCGCTGCCCCCGCGTCCCTGCGCCCACCAGGCCCTACACTTCACATCTCTTCACCGGGCCCCGGGATCACCAACCCCTACCCACGGAGGGGCAACACAACACCTGGCTGCTCCCATCACCATCCCCGGGATCCCCATCCAAAGCAGCGGTGGTGCAATCACCACAACCGTGGGTGGCGTCACGAACTATAACAATCCCCACACCCAACAAAACCCCTTTCACTCACGGGCGAGGAGTGCCGCTCGAGACACCCCGGGATCCGGCCCACAGCTCGAGCCACCACTGAGCAGCTGCCGGACCCGAGCAGAAGGGGTGAGCGCGGTGTGCTGACACCCTCCTCCCCGCCCGCGACAATACAATAATCTCTTCTTCTTTAAGCTGATCCCTAAGTTGGTCAGACCATACCGCCATCTTGATGCGCAGGTAGCTGCAATGGCTGATCATAGAACCCTAGCTGAAGGTTTCTAGACTTTTTTTTTTTTTTTGGGGGGGGGGGCTTTTTCAGCATGAGTGTCCATAGTGGACCTGACTGTTTTTACTGGCTGCCCCGAATTTTTGATCATAAGCATTGATGACCTAAAAGGGAACGGATTCTGAAGATTCGTCCTCCCCCCTGGGAACCGTTTGAGTCCCCGGAACCAGGTCTGCATTTCATAAGGCTATGACTCAAGTAGATAGGGATCCTAGTGAATCCCAGACCACAGCCCTAATCATGGACCTCAGGACCGAGGTAAACTTCGGGCTTAATCTGAGTCTGTTGAACACAGCTCTGGCCAAGCTCTTTAGACCAGGTACTAGACAGCTCCCGTTTACAGAGAGCGCATTCCCTGTCTCTAGTTTTTACAGCTGCATTTCTGGGTCTGTCCTGAACCTGAAGGAACCAGATAAAAAGACCTCTGTACAAAGGGAACTTTCACGAAGAGCACTTAACACTCAGATGCCAAAAAACAAAGAGGTGGAACCGGGTTGGAAGTAGGAGTGATGTCATCAGACAAGTCCCTCTGAAGGCTTTCCAGAAGTCTGGTCTATTGGATTTCAGACTCTGCTGGCTGGACCGGGTGTCCCTCCTTCCCAAGCGTATCTCACCAGAGTCAGAACACTGCTCCCCCGTCTGCGCTGAGGCCTGCTTTCCTGCTGCCTCTTCTGAGTGACAGCCTATGGCTGTGGTGGTAACAGCGGAGGATGCTGCTGCTCCTCATCTATTCTGCTGGAGGGCTAAGCAGGAGCATACCGATCTGCTCCATGGTTGCTGTGGTGTAAACACTCTCCGGGCACCCATAGTCCCGGCACTTCCGGGAAATCTCAGAAGCGCGTCATCCTTCTTGCGCATGTGCAGATGATCACCTGTGTGGTGGCCGGCCATTCACAAGATGGCGCCACACTACATGCCACCGCCGCGAAAATACAGATCCGGACAGCCACGCTGGATCGTACCCGTAACCTCATGCCCCACGGACTGACCGGGTAAGATGGTGGTCGCCACACACTGCTGTCGCGTTTCGGCATCACTAACCATAGACAAAACCCCCGTGGGCTGTTGTGGTGTGTCCTAATCCCTGATATCCGGCAGGACCACCACCAATCCTCCTCCCGTGGGGAGTCCTGAAGCAGGAGTATAGCGACGCTCACATGCACGGCCCCCATGGGTCTGCTGTGGCTATTCCCTCAGCAGCTCAACCAGCCGTGGCAGGACTCGTGCAGCTGCCAGTATCGACTGGCCAGGGCTGGAATGCTTTTCACAGTCTGCGGCCGCGAGGACGCTGCAGCAAGTAATTGCAGCTTACCTGCTCCTTGCCGCCCGTTCCCAGGCCGACTTTACTAGGGGAGGGGGGGGCTACCCGCGCTCAGACAGGACCCCCGTTGGTCTGCTGCGGAGCCACAGCACTGCGGCCGACCGGCCCTTACCTGGTCCCCGTAGGCTCCACACCACTTCCGTGCCTCGCCGCCCGACATCAGCCCCCCGGGCCTGCCACGGCGGCACTGGAGGAGGGTGTTCTGCTCGCAGGTCGGACCCCCGTGGGTCTGCTGCGGCGTCTCCACAGCACCTCGGCCGGTCGCAGCAGGACCCGTGCCCTGCCAGAGCCCGCCGGCCAGGGCTGGAATCCTTATCTTCGGCCCACCAGGACCATCCTGAATCTTCCTGGAGGCTCCCTGTTCAAGGACAGGAAACCAACTGATGTGGGGAGAGGTGCCGCCCCTTTTTAATCCTGGAGGTTTCCTGTCCTTGAAGGGCGGATCCCCTCTCTCGTGGTGCTGTCATGGGTGCTGGAAAAAAAAAAGTCCTTTGCAGACATTCATATTTGTTGCTTTTGGAGCAATCACAGCTCGGTACCTGATCTGACAGTCTCACACTCCCGAGGTTTGATTGGCAGCGTCTGGGAGTGAGGGGTGAAGAAGAGCCCAGCTACACTACAAGCAGAGATTACACATATTGAGCTCCAAAAGCAAAAAAATAAAATACATCATTCTGCAATGGATGGATGCAGCGCAAAACAGAAAAGAGCCATAGAATCAGGGGAGTCAGTGATTTCTAAAAGGTATTTTCCATCCACATAGCCGCATAAGGACTTGTTTGTTTTTTTAAACATCATAATTGCCAATGTTTAATCCCTACACTGCCACCAAAAGCAATAATAAGCGATTAGGCGTCATATATATCAAATTGGTGCCAATAAAAGCAGCAGTTTGCCATAACAAAAACAAGCATTCACACGGCTCCAGCACCAACACAAACTGATAACGTTATACCTCCGAAAATAGCAGCACAAACCCCTATTTTTTTATTATTACACTTTCTTTTTTCTATTTAAGCAGTGAAAAAAAAAAGAAAAGAATAATACAGGTTTGGCATTACTGTACCCACACAGACCTGGAGAATCATGCTGCCAGATCATTATGACCGAATGCCATAAAAACAAAACCTCCCTCCTAAATTGGAAGCACTGCATTTTTATTTTCAACATTTCACCTCATGTGGATACTTTTTTCTTGAGAGTGAGAGGGGGTCAGTACATTGTGTGGTAAAATGAATGGGGTCATTTAAACACCGCATCCTCCAAAAAGCAAACCTGCATCTGGCTATGTGGAAGGAAAATAAAAAAGTTAGGTCTCTTAAAAGGAAAGAAAAAACTGTAAAGTCGCTCAGTCATAAAGGGTTAATTTCCCTCCCGAGCCCGGCTGGTATGGTGTGGTGTGGGCCCCACCGCTCTCCACTCGTTTTGTGCAGTGATGTCATCTTGTCTATGAGCAGATGCTGGTGGGGACCACAAGAGAGAACTAAAGTGACAGCTATAGAACATGGCTTCTATAGCATATGATCATGTAAGTGTAAGCCATGGCCACAGTATGGGTAGGTTATGGTGACTGTAGGGGCACAGCGGTACCCAGCGACTGTCAGCACCACAGCAGCCGTGACTGACACCACTACAGAAGGTGGAGGTGCCAGTGGATGCTGTGTGCCCTGACACTGTTGCTATGGAGGCCTTTACTTATTATATCCAATTTCTAGGTCTTAAAACAGACACTGACAACACCACATTACAGCAGCTTCCTACAGCCAGTGACACCACATTACAGAAGCTTCCTACAGCCAGTGACACCACATTCCAGCAGCTTCCTACAGCCAGTGACACCACATTACAGCAGCTTCCTGCAGCCAGTGACTGCACATTCCAGCAGCTTCCTACAGCCAGTGACTGCACATTCCAGC
Source organism: Anomaloglossus baeobatrachus (assembly GCF_048569485.1). Classification (NCBI taxonomy): domain Eukaryota; kingdom Metazoa; phylum Chordata; class Amphibia; order Anura; family Aromobatidae; genus Anomaloglossus; species Anomaloglossus baeobatrachus. The sequence continues at coordinate 705,479,814 of NC_134354.1, read as the reverse complement.
AGCTTCCTACAGCCAGTGACTGCACATTCCAGCAGCTTCCTACAGCCAGTGACTGCACATTCCAGCAGCTTCCTACAGCCAGTGACACCACATTACAGCAGCTTCCTACAGCCAGTGACACCACATTACAGCAGCTTCCTACAGCCAGTGACACCACATTCCAGCAGCTTCCTACAGCCAGTGACACCACATTCCAGCAGCTTCCTACAGCCAGTGACACCACATTCCAGCAGCTTCCTGCAGCCAGTGACACCACATTCCAGCAGCTTCCTGCAGCCACTGACACCACATTCCAGCAGCTTCCTACAGCCAGTGACACCACATTACAGCAGCTTCCTACAGCCAGTGACACCACATTACAGCAGCTTCCTACAGCCAGTGACACCACATTACAGCAGCTTCCTACAGCCAGTGACACCACATTACAGCAGCTTCCTACAGCCAGTGACACCACATTACAGCAGCTTCCTACAGCCAGTGACACCACATTACAGCAGCTTCCTACAGCCAGTGACACCACATTACAGCAGCTTCCTACAGCCAGTGACACCACATTACAGCAGCTTCCTACAGCCAGTGACACCACATTACAGCAGCTTCCTACAGCCAGTGACACCACATTACAGCAGCTTCCTACAGCCAGTGACACCACATTACAGCAGCTTCCTACAGCCAGTGACACCACATTACAGCAGCTTCCTACAGCCAGTGACACCACATTACAGCAGCTTCCTACAGCCAGTGACACCACATTACAGCAGCTTCCTACAGCCAGTGACACCACATTACAGCAGCTTCCTACAGCCAGTGACACCACATTACAGCAGCTTCCTACAGCCAGTGACACCACATTACAGCAGCTTCCTACAGCCAGTGACACCACATTACAGCAGCTTCCTACAGCCAGTGACACCACATTACAGCAGCTTCCTACAGCCAGTGACACCACATTACAGCAGCTTCCTACAGCCAGTGACACCACATTACAGCAGCTTCCTACAGCCAGTGACACCACATTACAGCAGCTTCCTACAGCCAGTGACACCACATTACAGCAGCTTCCTACAGCCAGTGACACCACATTACAGCAGCTTCCTACAGCCAGTGACACCACATTACAGCAGCTTCCTACAGCCAGTGACACCACATTACAGCAGCTTCCTACAGCCAGTGACACCACATTACAGCAGCTTCCTACAGCCAGTGACACCACATTACAGCAGCTTCCTACAGCCAGTGACACCACATTACAGCAGCTTCCTACAGCCAGTGACACCACATTACAGCAGCTTCCTACAGCCAGTGACACCACATTACAGCAGCTTCCTACAGCCAGTGACACCACATTACAGCAGCTTCCTACAGACACTGACACCACATTACAGCAGCTTCCTACAGCCAGTGACACCACATTACAGCAGCTTCCTACAGCCAGTGACACCACATTACAGCAGCTTCCTACAGACACTGACACCACATTACAGCAGCTTCCTACAGACACTGACACCACATTACAGCAGCTTCCTACAGCCAGTGACACCACATTACAGCAGCTTCCTACAGCCAGTGACACCACATTACAGCAGCTTCCTACAGCCAGTGACACCACATTACAGCAGCTTCCTACAGCCAGTGACACCACATTACAGCAGCTTCCTACAGACACTGACACCACATTACAGCAGCTTCCTACAGCCAGTGACACCACATTACAGCAGCTTCCTACAGCCAGTGACACCACATTACAGCAGCTTCCTACAGCCAGTGACACCACATTACAGCAGCTTCCTACAGACAGTGACACCACATTCCAGCAGCTTCCTACAGCCAGTGACACCACATTCCAGCAGCTTCCTACAGACAGTGACACCACATTCCAGCAGCTTCCTACAGCCACTGACACCACATTACAGCAGCTTCCTACAGACACTGACACCACATTACAGCAGCTTCCTACAGACACTGACACCACATTACAGCAGCTTCCTACAGACACTGACACCACATTACAGCAGCTTCCTACAGACACTGACACCACATTACAGCAGCTTCCTACAGACACTGACACCACATTACAGCAGCTTCCTACAGCAACTGACACCACATTACAGCAGCTTCCTACAGACACTGACACCACATTACAGCAGCTTCCTACAGACACTGACACCACATTACAGCAGCTTCCTACAGACACTGACACCACATTACAGCAGCTTCCTACAGACACTGACACCACATTACAGCAGCTTCCTACAGACACTGATACCACATTACAGCAGCTTCCTACAGCAACTGACACCACATTACAGCAGCTTCCTACAGACACTGACACCACATTACAGCAGCTTCCTACAGACACTGACACCACATTACAGCAGCTTCCTACAGACAGTGACACCACATTACAGCAGCTTCCTACAGACACTGACACCACATTACAGCAGCTTCCTACAGACAGTGACACCACCACATTACAGCAGCTTCCTACAGACACATTGTAAAGTCATTCACCCCACACAGGACAAAACCACAGCCAGAAATCCTCCCTCTGCCTGACCCCACACTACAATATAAGGAGCCCATCAGATACACGCAGCGCACAGCGTCTCACCGTAACATAGAGCAGAAGCACAGCGCCATTGCTACATGACAGGAGCGTACACGTCACACCAAACACTGCCGGGCGCCTCCTGATGACGTCAAGGCGCCATGTGATCAGTAGAGGGGCGTGGTCCGGAGGGAGAGGCGTTGACTTTGGAT